>NC_080849.1:14384231-14702148 GCF_030435755.1 Ochotona princeps | reverse complement strand
CTGGGGACGCGGCTCTGGAGCCCAAGTTGAATTCTGCCTCCACCATCGACAGGCCATGAGTTCTTAGCTATGTTAATCTCTCAGTGCTGTTTTCTCATCTGTTAACATAGGCACCCAATGATCCCTCCCCTGTGGAGTTTTTTGTTGTTGTTATTGGAAAGTCAGATATTTACAGAGAGGAGAAACACACAGAAAGATCTTCCACCCACTGGTGCACTCCCCAAGTGGCCACAATGTCCAGAGCTGAGCTGATCCAAAGCCAGGAGCCAGGAACTTCTTCTGAGTCTCCCACGTGGGTGCAGGATCCCAAGGTTTTGGGCCATCCTTGACTGTCTTCCCAGGCCTTACATAGGGAGTTGGAGGGGAAGTGGAGCATCTAGTCATCTAGTATATGAACCAGCGCCCATATGTGATCTCAGTGCATGCAAAAGGAGGACTTTAGCCACTAGGCTACCATGCTGGGCCCCCCTATAGAGTTATAAGCAAACGAGTTAGTATTAAGCAATGTCTGGCATGTAATTCCCCCCAAAATCATCTTACACAATAACTTACACAAATAACTAAATCCATTTGATTGACTTTCCTCATCCTCTGACGTATGTGTCCAACATACCTTGGGTTGCTACTCAAAAGCAATCGCTCCTTCTCCTCCATTTTGGGAAGGACCGACCTCCCCTTGCCAACTTTCCCAGTAAACACATGGCACACAGTTCTAGCCAATGGAATCTGAGATTTGTGTAGAAGTCTTTTAGAAAAAGATTTTTGTTTTGCAGAAAAAAGCAGTTGAACAAATGTGGTCACCTCAAACTAAGGAAAAGTCCCAGAGAGCTAATCTGCTTTCATCAAATCAATCCTGGCATCTCCAAAACCAAGCTTCTTGCTGATGTTTGTGTTCGGATAATGCATGCTCACTCTAAATCCTTTACAGGCAGTCATCAGTTACATTCAACCAATTCCTTCTTAAAGAACAAGAGCTAGAACTAAAGTTCAGGTTAACTCCAGTGCTTGACTTTCCACTATCATACCAGCAAGCTACCAACACAATGTTTATTGCCTGAATAAACTAATTTGAGACTTGGAGAACCAAAGAACTACTGTGTACAGGGATGATTATAAAAGGTTAACTATAAAAGGTGCTCTCTATTTATACCACGACTTGAATGGATTGCCAATCATCTTCACATCAAGAAGGTCAGAGCTAAAAGGGAGATCAACAGCCAACCAGGCCACAACACACAACAGAGATGCCCAAAATCACACACGTTAGAAAGCACCATGAAATAAGTCCTAGGGCCATGACCCATGATTCTTTCAGTACACCATTATCTCATTCTAACACTAAAAATTGTCACAAAGTAGGGAAATGCTGAACAAATAATTGGATATTCAATCCTGGAATTCAGAGGAGTTAGGCCTGACATAAATATTTAGGACCTATCCACATGCCAAGGATGCTTGGTACCCTATGACCAGTTGAGTTCTAAGACATAGAAGAGTGAATCATGAAGGACTGTATTGAGAACTTGCTATATTATGTGCCGGGAACTGTGATAGAAATTCATTTTTCAATCTTTATATCAAGATAGTATGTTATAATACCCTTTAATATATATCAGGGAATGGTTTTGACTCCATTGTATATGTTGAGGAATTTTTCAGTCTTGTTTTCATTTGTTGTATCTTATTCAAGGTCACAAAATTCACAATCATGAAGCTGTAATAAAAGTCAACCAAATCAGAAAGAAGGAAGTCAAGTCACATTGTCAATGTTGGGACATATCTTATGAATAGTACCACCCCCCGCCAAAAAACACTCCAACAGAAGGTTTTTGCAATCAGTTCAACAAAGCGGTGGGATACAAACTCAGTGTGTAAAAATCACGGACAGTGGTATACACCAATCGTGAATTACCTGCAAAAGAAATCACAAAAGCATCCCGTTTCTAATAGCTAGAAAAGAAACTTCCCCCAGGAATAAATTTAACCAAACAAGTAAGAGGTCTCTATGTTTCTTATTTTTAACTTCAAGTTAAAAACCTTAACACTGTTGAAAGGCAATCAGATTGGTACACATATGAGGACTTCCCATTCATTTCCTTCTCCCCATGCTTTCTTTTTTCAGCCCAATTTGAAATCATAAATCTTCACTGTTTTAATTATTATTATCATTTTATGATACAGTTCAATATACCCTGGGATTTCCCTTATCCCTTCCCCAGTCCCTCCCACCATTGAGTTCCCCTATGTTATTACTGTGGTATAACTCTTCATAAACAGTCACATGTCTATCATAGCAGGCATGGACAATGACAGAGAGTCCAGCATCCTATTGTCAAGATATAGTTAACAGTTTCATTGGGAGTTCATCTTTTATCTGGAAGTAGAGATGCATACTGTATTGTATCCTCACATCTGGATGCGGTAGTCTCCATTACACAGTTACTATATATCCCCTTAAATGAAAAGCCACAAAACGAAATCAACAACAGAAAGAAAAACAGAAATTTACAATGTCATGAAGCTAAATAACATGCATAAGAAATGTATAATTTCTTAAACTGATTTACAGGTTCAAAGTAATTCACATCAAAATCCTAATGACATTTTTATTTAAAAAAAAAAAAACAGGTCTGGCGCTATGGCTCAATTGGCTAATCCTTCCCATTCAAGCTTCAGGGTCCCATATGGACACTGGTTCATGTCCCAACTGCTCTGCTTCCCGTTCAGTTAACTACCTATGACATGGGAAAGCAGTGGAGGATGGTCAAAGCCTTGACACCCACATGGAAGACCTGAAGAAGTTCCTGGCTACTGTTTTTGAAATAGTTCAGCTCTCACCATTTTGGCCATTTGGGGAGTGAACCTTCTTGTGGCCTGAGAAAGTAGTCAAGGACAGCCCAAAGACTTGAGACCCTGCACCCACGTGGGAGACCCTGAAGAGGCTCTGGGCTCCTGGCTTCAAATCTGCACAGCTCTGGCCATTACAGCTGCTTGGGAAGTGAGTCAAAAGACAGAAGATCTTCCTTTCTGTCTCTCTGTATATCTGACTTTCCAATAAAAATAAAATAAATCTTTTAAAAAAAATTTTCCTTTTCAATCCTGTGGATTGAAAGAAAGATGTTCCATAAAATAATAACCAAAAGAAAGCAGAGGCTGCTAGGCCAAAATGACATGATATAATAAGTATGCATTCATCAAGAAGACAAAGCAATTTTAATATTTATGAATCTAACATCATATCACAAAATCTGTAAGGTAAATACTGAAGTATCTGAAGGTAGACATCAACCCTAGATAGTAGGGGACAAAAATCCCTTTTGCAAAAATGGATAGTACAGTCAAGAGATTATTTAGGGAAGAAAAGCTGGAATACACTGTAGACCAACTGGTCCTAAAACACATAAATAGTAACAGAACACACCACATAATAGCAGAACATACATTTGCCTCAGGTATGCATGGAATACTCTCCAGACAGAACATAGACTGATCCACAAATAACTCAATTATACCTCCAACAAGCAGAACTCAGAGAGTTCACAGAAAGTGGGAATAAAAGATGCACTTTGGTTGTTGGGTTTTTTTAATTATTGTAAACCACGAGGGTTTTTTGCATGATATGTGTTTTCCGTGAAAGTTTTGAAGATTCCTCATTTGCCCTGATTTCCACCAATGTTGCACCAAAATAAATGTATCATTTCATTTTCCCATGAACTTTTTGAAATGTTCTAGTATGTCTCAAACACAGTGCCAGATAGTAGGACACCCAATTTGGGCAATAGCGGTGTAAGCCTGCTCTGAGAAATGTTGCAGCCAAGAGGGAGCTACAGAAACAATAACAAGGCCCTGTAGTGGCTGATCACACTTAAAAGCATATTGCCTCAGTTGGTTTCAGACTTAATACCATTTCATTAGTGATATGTGTATCTGCCATGGGGTCTGTTTTGCCTGCAGCTGAGATTCTATCCTGAAGGCCATGATGATTCTTTCTGGAGCTCCAGAAAGATTATGCTCACTTCTTACACCAGCCACAAGTTCACATATACCCAGTCCACCTGCACTTCACACCACCTGGCTATAAACCTAAGCAATTTGCATGGCTCCATTTACATTCAATAATTTGCAGGAATGATAGAACTCAAGATGCATTACACTTATAATTTCATTTTTAAAAGATTTATTATTTATTGGAAAGGCAAATATACAGAGGAGAGACAGAAAAAAAGATCTTCCATCTGCTGGTTTATTCCCCCAAGTAGCTGCAACAGCTGGAGCTGAGCCAATCTGAAACCAGCAGGTCTTCCAGGTCTCCCATGTAGGGGCAGGGTCCCAAGGCTTTGGGCCATCCTCCTCTGCTTTCCCGGGCCACAAGCAGGGAGCTGGAAGGGAAGTAGAGCATCCAGGACATGAACCAATAATTTCCTTTCTAAGACCTACTTGAAAGGCAGAGTTTAAAAAAGAGAGGAACATACACACAGAGAAATGAGAGAGGAGAGAGACAGGAGAGAGGAGAGAGAGAGAGTCTTCTGTCTGCTGGTTTACTCCGTAAATGATTGCAACGACCAAGGCTGCATTATATTGAAACCAGGAGCCCAGAACTCTATCAAAGTCTTCCATCTGTGTAGGAATCCAAGGATTTGGGCCAATTTCCGCTGTTTTCCATTACATATCATCAGAGCATTAAATCAGTAACAGAGCAGCCAGGACTTGAACTGGTATACACATGAAATGCTGGCATTGCACGCAGCAGCTTAATCTACTATGCAACCCCAGCTCCAAGAATTACAGCTTTATTATAAGGATTGCAAGTTTTGATTAGCTAAGTGTAGACACAAGTAGGGCCAGAGCTGGGAGTCTTTCAAATGCAGAGATTTTGTCCGCTCACTCCATGAATCAGCACATCCCTACCAGAGAGACCACTGTGGTCCTCAACCAAGAAGCTCCAACTTTTTACAATATTTACTAAAAGACAGCAAAAGAAATCCTACAATTTCTGCTTCACTACCCAAATAAAACAGCCAGAGATGGATCAGCCCAAAATCAGGAGGTGGAAGTTCAATGCAGGTCACCCATGTGGGTGGCAGGGACACAAGTATTAGATCTATCACCTGCTGTCTCCCACATTGTGCCTCAAAAAGAAGATGCATCAGAAGTGGAGGAGCTAGTACTTGAACTCGGCAGAAACGATAGACCACGTCTACAGAGAAGTCCCTGAGCCATCCTCAACGACAGTGAGGCAGGAGGAACATCTAAAGTTCTTCAGTAACCCAAAGAAAGGTAAGCTTTTCCAGGTCCTCATCTCTGAGCCCCTTAGAACGCTCTGGGGAAAGTCCTGATAATGTGTTCACATGGGCTTAGTTTACGTCAAATGCATGGCACTGAAACATAAGAGCTTCCCTCTGTCGCAGTTCATTTTGTGTCAACTGGCACTGGAATGGCCACCAGCCACGGAGAATAAACTTACTTTTAAGACCAGTTTGATATGAATATTTTCTTGATTCCTCGTCATATCAGAATATATTTCTTTTAGCTAACCAGTAAACAAATTTGTATCAAAAATCCTCCTGGCATCCACTCTGCAAGGACAGCCAGAGTTATAGCATTTAGTTCTGGCCCTCAGGTGCTATCACATGAACTTACCCTACAGCACCAATAATTAAGGTTAGGTGACAAGACTAGAGAATTTTAACTATACGTAGCCAGAAGTTGGGCTATAGAAAGTCCTCCCAGTTTCAAGAAAGTAGGAAGGTATAAAGTGAAGCAGGCAACTCACTGATAGCAACTCATATAGTTCTGGGAACTGGCACGTAGCACAGTGGGCAAAGCCACCACTTGCCACACTGGCATCCCACATGAGCACTGGTTCATGTCCCGGCTGCTCCACCTCCAACCCACCTTCTTCATAATGGCCTGGAAACAGCAGTCGACAATGACCCAAGCGTTTGGGAACCTGCCGCCTGTGTGGAAGACCCAGCTGAACCTCCTTAAGCCGGCCCCGCCCTGGCCGTTACGACCATTTGAGGAGTGTGCTAGAAGATGAAGATCTGTGTTTCCTCTACTCTCAGTCAAACAAAAATCATTTTTTTAAATAATGGAAGATTCTCCCCAACTGCAGGCAAGTGCCTAAGTTGCCTTGTACTTAGGCAAGTGTTAAAATTTAGAAGAAAAGCAGCCAATAGCTGGCAAGCATTCTGGGCCAGGTTAATGCCAAATCTGGGCTAACCACACCAATGTACCAGCATACTTGCCTATTCTATTTAAAAAAAAAAAAAAAGAATATGCAGGGAAGGCAGGGCTGCTGGGCTACATCCCAGTCCCCAGGCACGTCACACTGCTGCAGACTGCCCGGGAAAGTTAGTCTGGGGACCTGTTGGAGTGGGAGAGCCTAGGGCACGTTTGACAGTGGAGGAATGTCTTCTTGGGGCTTCCACAGACTGGGCACTGCACTCACAGGTGGACAAGGGTGGTTTAGAGGTGGGGGGAACCAGACGGCATGTCTGCGTCAAGCCAAGGCATCTGCCCACGTGGGAAAAGGAGCTAGCTCCATTCTTATCTTCTACACGCACTCACGCTCACTTTATCTCTTGATCCACACTCAGGATCCTCCTTGCTGGGGACCTCAGTCCTTTTAAAAGAAGGAAACGAAGACTCTCTTTGTGGAGGTGGTCACAGATGCCCGTCCCGAGGACTCACACCCCCTGGATGTGAGATATGAGCGGAGAGCCAGTCGGAGGAGCCGGTCCTGCTTTGCGCACTGCCATGTCCTGCCAGGGTTTGGAATCGCCAACTGGAGAGGAAAACAAAAAATATAAAAATTTATGAAAATACAGATAACAGGCTTTTGAATATTTCCAAACCGACTTTAAGGTAAGATATTTTGTAAATATCAAGAGATAAGTAATATATTGGCCATAGTTGGTATGCCACAGACAATAAATGCATTATTCTCCCTGAAAAACCAACACACAAGCCGACACATAGTTTGCAGCTTTCTGCTGCAAAAACAAAGATTAGCTTAATATCTAGTCAAAATATTAAAAACCATCTCCCATGCCATTTGAAATGTATGATTGCCTAAATGCTATGTTGGTGGCAACAGCCATCCCAATGTGAAGCCACTCATTATCATTTCACACATTCACATCCATGTTTTTGCGAGATTTTATTTTAGATCCAAAATCACAAAAGCAAGTTAAAAATGCCTAGTTTTGAAAACTAGACAAACACATCCACGTTATTACTCTTCAAAATCTTAACATGGGGTAGGGTCATGTGTAAAGGTTGGTTTGTAAGCAATCGTGACAATTTTATATCTCCATGTCTGAGTTTAATTTCCTTCCCCAAGATCAAAGTGCACGTTATTGCACTGGGTGTGGAAAGAACAGAGTGCAGTTCGATGAAAACGTCCAATGTGCATATTAGTGATGTATGTGAGATACGGAAATGAATTGTGATTTTATGGAAGGGAATTATTTTTCCTTCTGTTTAATATTTTAGGCCATGTCTCCTCTGGCATCAGAGCCCGTTATCTTTCTCCTCCTACTTCACACTTTCCATAAGCCTTCTGGTTTCACAGCAGACACATTATAAATCTTCTCCTTCTAAGTGTCCCACATATGTTTCATTAAAAGTGTTTGTTTCTTTGATCAGCTTGACGTTTTTAATGTGAAAAAAATAATAATGTTGTCGCCTGGCACTTGAAAATCTATAGGCTCCAAGTGGAGAGCAGCCGTGCCAAGGGACGCTACATGCCTACAGGTTTCTGTGTGTGCCATGCATTCCTCTAGGATATGGCCCACTCCAAGGCCACAGTCAGCATGGAGGGGATGACATAACAGACTATCCTGGTCTACTAACAGTTCACTAGGGCTACTGTAACAAAATGTCACTGCCTAGGAAATCTCAATGACAGAGATTTACCATCTCATAAGTCAGGAGCTTGGAAGACCTCATGATCAAGGAGTCAGCCAGGTATGTTTTGTCCAAAATCCCTTGCCTTAGCAGGTAGATGGCCATCTTTTACCCAACATGATCTGTTCATCAAGGACACTAGGAACTCACCCCAGTGACCTCATTGAAACTAAATAACCTCTTTGAAGTTCCCATCGTCAAATAAACACTGATGTACTGGAGGTTAGGATTTCAACATTCGAATTTTGGGAAAGCTCAATTCAGCCTGTGATGTCTGGTATTTGATATAGATTGGAAAACAACATGAGGAAAGAAGAGAAAAAGGACAGCCGGGGGAGGCGATCACCATGGGTTCCTTGGCAAGTCAGAGTGGACTTTACAGGGGGCTTTGGATGCCATCTATTATGGGGCGTAACTCACACTCAGAGAGGGTTGGGCACTGACCCTGCAGCAGACAAATTAAGCTGTCACAGCAAGGCCAAGGAGAGCTCTGAGTCATTGATGAGGTCTATTTGGGTCTCAGGCCCTCCAAGGCAGCCCATTTCCCAGCAGGGGGGAAGTGGTGCTGCCTCTGATGAGGCCACTAATTTCCCCTCCTCCTTCTCCACCTCCTCGTCCTCCACGCCATCATTTGCTGCTGCTGATCTCAGAATGATTTCACAGAAACCACCACATGCTTGGGCCCCTCTCCACCAGGGGTCTGAGTAACTAAACTGGCACTGCAGCTCCAACAGTGAAAATCTGACTACACAAAAGGACGTGCCTTCCAAAACCTCCATCTCTCCCTCAGTGAAACATTCTTCAGACAGTGAGGGAGCAGCACAACCCGGATCCTGCAACATGCTCACCCATTATCATTAGGAGTCCTGGCTCTCAGCTGCAATTCTTAGCTGCTTCCCAGACCACTGTGGGTCCACAGAGGTGGCTTTCCAGAGGCTCCTCCACATGGACAATTGGAATTGGGCTTGTTTGAATAAAAGCCTTGGCTTTTTCAAATCTGTGTGGAGTGCATCTCTGGATCTGATTCTTCTATCTCCTGCTAGCTCTAAAGTGCACTTTCACTTTACTTTGTAGCATGATAGTATTCAAGCACTGAGGAAAACAACTGGCACAAATGTTACAACTCGCAGAACACGTGGTGCTTGTGTTTTTATTAGAACTTCCAAAACTCTCAGCCTCGACTATATAATCCGATAGAATACCTTGAAAAGTTCATGGAAAATGAAGATAAATGGCATTTATTTTGGGTGCAAGAAAATTTTTAAATCAGTGTACATGCGAGGCCTTTAGGAAATTCATAGAAAATGTGTATTATGAAAAAACTATGCACAGATCTCAAAACTACTTACACCAAAATAGACGTATCTTTTCATTTCATTTTCTACAGTTTTTTCAAGTACCATCATATTCCAAAGGTGTACATAACAGAAATATTGAAGTGATTGCCCTCGCCTTTTCTGGCAGAAGTTAAAGCAATTGAGCTCATCAGGAAAGGCGAAGAAAGGAGCAAGTGCCCTGCTGCCAGCTCACGCTTCACCTCCTGACCTACTGGCACGTTCTTCACATTTCTAGATGAAGTTGTCACAATTCAGACTAGTAGTTGAATCCCACATTAACAGCTATCACGGCAAAGAAAAAAAATGCATTTTCTGCTAGAATATGCTCTGCCTATGCTATCTATGCAGACAGGTGTGCCCTGCTATGACTGGCAACCTTGTAGGACAACATGGAATGAGGACAGGAAGGCTTCCGAAAGCAAGCAAAGCTGTACATACAAAACCTTGTCAGCCCATTGTTGGGGCATGGTGTTTACAGAAGAGGAAATTAAATCAAATGGTGTGTGAAACCATTCGCTATGAAACATGTGGGAATAGGAAAAGCTGTATTTATTGGGCACTGAGTTTGAATCCAGACACTACTACAAATTTGTTATAAAGTTTTAGCAAAACTCCTTCTTCCTCTTTGGCTAATTTCTTCACATGGAAAAAGAGTAAAGAAAACTACATTGTCTCCAAATGACTTCTGGGTCTCAGGCAGTCTTCCTTAATGACTGCAAAGGTTTTAGTTCCAATGTCAACTGGCAATGTGAACATGAAAAAAAAATCATTTAACTTCTCTAAACCTCACTTATAAATCAGGAATGACATCTAATTTGTTAGATGAGAATGCATGTGAAAAATCATGAAGAATTAGTAGTATTAGATGGCGCCAATTACTGAGCATTTCTATGTACAAAGTAGCACACTATGTAACTGTATAATATGTTCCTGTTCTGAATATCCACTGCCTGATGAAAACCCATTCTTTGCATATTTCTGATTTTACTCAGCTTCACTGGGTGCTCAGATGTCTAAGTAAATCTCAATAAAACAAACACTCCCAACCCATCTCCCTACTTATGAACTTGGAAAAGAGCAGAGAATGGTTCAAGTCCATGGGCCTCTGCACCCACCCAGGAGAAGCTCCTGACTCCTGGCTTGGAAACAGCTCTGCTTCAGCCATGGCAGCCATTTGGAAATGAGCCTGCAGGTGGTAGATCTTTCTCTCTCTCTCTCCCTCTGTCCTTCCTCTCTGGAAACTTGTCTTTCAAGTAAAAAGGTTCTTGTCAAGACAAATTGAAGTGAGATGAAAAAAAATTTTTTTTAATTTTTATTTGCTTTAGAGATGGAAGTCTTCCCTCTGCTGGTTCACCCAAAATGCCTGCAATAGACGAACTGGGCCAGATCAAAACTAGAAGCCAATAACTAAATCCAAGTATCCTTTGTGGGCGGCAGAGATCCAAGTCCTTGAGCCACCACTGCTACATTCCAGGATATTTATTAGCAGGAGGCTCACATTGGAAGTAGAGCCAGGACCCAAACCCAGACACTTGATTTGAGATTCAGTATTCCCTCAGCATCTTATCCATCACACCAAATGCTCACCCCAAAAGAAATTCTTAAAATGCTACTATTACTCAACTGGTGGCTACAAATTTCCAGCAGAAATGCAGAGTAGTATATGCCTTTTGTTTAAAGTATGGGGTCAAATGGCATATGTTCAAACTCATGCTACAAAGGTTTGCAAAGCAAGATGGTTTGCCACTGGGGCTATACTTCCAACGACTTTTACCCTATGATTCTGAGACACATAATTGGGGTAAACAAGGGCCTTAGATATGGCCCAGGGGCTCTAACTGCTCAGGCCTTTCCCAGACACCAAGAAGGACCAAGAAATAAACATCCTTGCCCCACCTGTATCCCATTTATTTCATACCAACAGACAAGTTCTAAGTGAAACTCTACATTTCTGTCTCTCGCGTGCTCCAGATTCAGTTATACCACAAGCATCTCTTAGAAAAATAGGACATTTTTACTTTGCTTATCAGATCTTCTGGACACATTCTATCATCCTTAAACTGACTTCCGCTGGTCAACCTAAAGTCAACAGGCACATCACAGTTGTAGACCTTCACTCAAATCTCTATGTGCCTCTCTTCCCCAGGAGGATTGGCCCAGGATGTGCAGTATACAACATACATCCAAGCACCACCTGGATGACAAGATTCCCAGCATTGAGTCTTCCCAAATCAACTCCAGTATCTTGTAGGAAGATGACACCCTTCAAGAGTTTGTAACACATGTCAAGCATTTGAACTAAATATTTGAGGCAAAGAGATATAAACTGAATATGGATTACAATCTCAAGTTATGAAGGATAAACAGTAAAAAACCAATACTAAGTGTTCAAGAAGGTTGTGTATGTTTCTACAAATATCAGTGACCTCCCTACATTTTTGGAATATGTTATAAGGAGTAGTACTGCTTACTTCTCTTGTAGTATAATTTATGTAACCCTTAAGTATTCAGTTCGAGGGATATTTACATAAACATTGACTTAAGAGATCATTACCCATATCAAGATTATTTCTACCTCCTTTTAGACCCCTCCCAGTCATAAATATCCCCTGAAAATTAGCCATTATCCTGGCTATCAGATGGGAAATCTTTAATGAATGTAGTTGTTTTCTTGTTTTAAGATACATTTTGATTATTTGTGAGAGACCCAAATCTTTCATCTGCTAGTTCACTCTCCAAATGACTGCAATATCCAGTGCTGAGCCAGGCCAAAGCCAGGAGCCTGGAACTCCGTCCAGGTCGTGCACATGGGTAATGTGGTCCCAAGTACTTGGACTGTTCTCCACTGCTTCTCTAGAATCATCAGCAGGAAGCTGGATCAGAAGCAGAACAGATGGGACTGGAGCTGGCATGCCGTCATTTGAGGTTGTGGCTTCACTAGATGTACCACAACGCCAGCCTTCACAGAATGACTTCCAGTAACATAATACTTACAGAAGGGAGGAAAAAAATAAACCTTACTTTTTAAACCTAAGAATTTTGACAAACCAAATATAAAATTCTAAAAGCACATGAATCTTCCTTAAGTAATGACTCAACCATTTTGATGTTTTGCCTGCAAAATAGATCTTGTAAGAAATGATCACCGTGAGAAACAATACAAGTGAGTTGAAGTTTGGTTCAGAATAACAAACTCAGTCCTGGGGTTGGGGCACGACAAGCTACCACTTGTGAGGTCAACATCCCACTTGGGAGTCCTAGTTGAACTTCTGAATGCTTCACTTTTAATCTACCCCTCTGCTAGAAAGGCAGTAATAATGGAAGACTTCGATGGAATTCCTGGCTCTTGGCTTAGGTCTGACCCAAATCTTTATGTTGCAGACATTTGGGGAATAAATCAGAAGATCTCTCAATTTCTTTTGCTTTTACAAATGAGTAATTTTTTTAAAATAGCAAGCCTATGCTATTTGGCACAAGTGAAAATCCAACGTTCGTGTGTGGCATTTGACTCAACAAGTAGACCACCACTTAACACATCCTAAATTTGAAGGTCTGAGTTTCAACTCTGCCTCTGTTCCAACTTCCTGCTAAAGAATTCCCTGGGAGGCAGCAAGTGATACTTCCAGCACTTTGATCCCCACTACCTATGCAGAAAACTTGGATTAAATTCTCAGCTCCTGGCTTTGGCCTAGTAACAGCCTGACTTAGCTTTGGCTGTTGCAGACAATTGGGGAGTGAACAAGTGGATATGAAATACATTTTTCAAATAAGCAAATAACTTTTTAAAATGTAGATTCATATGAACTCTCCTCCAGAGAGACCGGCGTGAGCAGCCTTCCCTGGGAGAGTTCTTCAGATAATTACCAATTTTCAGTGAGCGGAATGTATTTGCTCTAAATCCTTCTTTCTAAATATAGCTGCATAGATTTCTCTCACCTTTCTAATCTGGCCAAAATCTGGAGCTTAAAAAAAAAAAGAGTAGAGATTATCTTCTGCCAGAATAGTTAATGCCATAATCTTCTTTATGGAAACCGTTTCTGCAACTTCCTTTCGTGTATGAGCAGGTCATTGGGGAGGGACCCCTTTCGTCTGATCAAGTTCAGCATCAAATGGAGTTTGGCCATTTCTAGGGTCAATTTCATGGAGATAGCCAATTCTGTCAGTGTTACTTGAATTCATGTGCCTCTTTGTATCTGAGAATCGGTGACTAAGTTTCCCCTCTAATGTCATTTACTATATTTAAATAATTCTTCTAACGTTTTCATATGGAAGTAATTTTCTTGAACTTCAAACAGTTGATCTCTCCTTCATCACCCTGGAGATTGCCCACATGCGGGGAGGTGTGGACAAAGAGCTGTAGGGAGGTTTGGGCCTCACTGGTAATAAAGAGGAGGGACCTTACTGGCCATGCATCTCCCTTTTCCAACAGTCACGAGTTTTGTCCCACTAGCGAGATTTTGTTCCATGACCTTCCCTCTGCTGCCAATTCTCTTCTCCTGTATACTAAACAACATTTGCTTTTCTTGAGAGTGTTATTTTTGGAGTCTCAGCATCCTCCTTCCACACCCTGTTAGATCCCCGGAGGGCCTTCTCTTCCCTTTCCTCTTTCTCCCAATAGCCTCCTTTTCCTACACATATGTTAGCCAACATTTTTGTCCTTATGTTTTTCAAATTTGACTCCCTGATCCTGTCGGATGCATCTTCCCCATCTCCCACCAGTCTCTAATAAGCCTCCCCGGCTACATCCCTACTATGCAGGAAATGGCTAAAAGCAAGCCTCCTCCTTACTCAAAAGTGGGCTTTGCTTTTGCTTTGTAGGGACACTCAGCTAGCTTTCTCAGCCTCCCAGCTGTCCATTCAGCCCATACTCATTGGACTATTTTCTAGACACACATAGACTAACCTATTTTCTCTACACTTCTGTAGGTGTTCAGTTTTGTCCCTATATAGTATTCTACTCACTTGAAAGTATTTCAAGAAGTTTCTATAAGACAGAATTAAAGGATGAATTTCGAGGCTGGTGTTGTAGTACGGTGGGTTAAGCCATCACCTACCATGCCAGCATGCCATATGAGCACTGATTCAAGTCCCAACTGCTTCACTTCTGATCCAACTCTGTGCTAATGTGCCTGGAAAAAGTAGCAGAAGATGGCCCAAGTCCATGGGCAGCTGGCCCAGCCCTGCTCTCTGGAGACCGTTGAGGAACACGATAATGAAGGAAGGAAAGGGCAACCTCCCCCACTCCTTCCTTCCCTCCCTCCCTGTAAATCTGCCTTTCAAGTAAATCAATCTTTTTAAAAACTGGAGTATGAAACTTTATAAACCACATGTAGTTTTATCATAATGCTCATTCCCAAGGAACTTTCTGAAGAGTCTTCATATATACATACAATTTCAAAAAAAAATTGCACCTAGAGAAACTTTTAATTCCACTTTCCAGGAACTTTTTGAATTGCCTTCATATTCAAGGATTTCACAATATTCTAGCATAGGAGCCCAAGTCTTAGCTCTGTGATAAGGCCCCAGGGCCTCAGCATCTTCAATTCAAATAAAAGTAAAGACTACTACACAGGACAGTTGATGATCAGTGTGCTATGTAAAATACCTTGTCTCACTTGTTCTGCTACTTGCTTGATGGTACAAGCAAGGAGCAAAATGAAATATAAATGCAACATCTCCATTTTGCACTTTTTACTGATGCAATAATGGCTGCTTAGTTATCTGTCCCAGGGCTCTGCATGCTCTTGTGAAAGTCTGTTGTGTTTAAGATGCATGTAAAGCCTGAAGGTGATACTACACTATCATGGGAAAAAAAAGACTTTTTCTAGAGTAATAAGCATATGCTTTATTGTCCTTCAAAAAATAAAAAAATAAAAAAATAAAATACCTAGCATTATGTTTGAAACAAGTTCTAAAACTGGCTCTGTGACTATTCTTTGCATTTTCAGAGTAAAACGCCATCATGTAAGAGTATATATATATATATATATATGTATATGTATCTCCCAACACATTGGCACTAACCTCAATAGCATGGACTTCTACAAAATCAAACTGCCTCTTCTCTGAACTACAAATCCTATTTCTTCTTCCTTTTTTTAAAGCAGCCATCAGTGATGAAATCTGTCTGATCCCCTAAATGCCTACCATGCTCACTGGAAGTTCCAAATGCGCGGCCGCTTCCCATCTTCTTTCTCCACAGGACATTCTCAGGCATTCCAGTCCCTCCCTGCTGGAGGTAACTGTGGCCCTGGCAGACTCTCCTTTTTCCATACTTCCCAAGCCTGGGCAATATCAGAGATGGCCATCAAGAATCTCCCCTGTGGGCACACTGAGCACAGTTCAACCCCTCTGGTAGCTTTGCACTCTTTTTCTACAAAGCCCCACGTATCTGCCACCAGAAGTGATATTCCTGCTACTTCTGCTCTGTTCTACGTTCCTCAGGTGTTGTGCTACTTCCAATTTTTTTCCCAGTCTTCAGCTACCACCTGGAGTTTTTTCTTTCTATTCATGCTATAAATGTTACTTTCCTACTCAAAAAAAATTTCCTAGAATTTCATTTATAAATCAAAGGTAATCAAAAGGAATGTCTGTGTGTGCGTGTGTGTGTGTGTGTGTATAAAATAGAATATAGTGATTCCATTGTGGCAGTGTATCCTAGATATGCTATTAATTAAGGACAAAAAAGTATGCAAGGGTTTATGGAATGTATCCTCTTAGTGTAAAAAATAAATACATATCTGTGTGTGTATGCACTCAGATACATTTCCATATCTTTCTGCAAGGGAGGCATATTTGCATATTTTTCTGCAAGGACACACAAGACATTGTTCTAAATGTTTACCTTGGAAGACAGAGACCTCTTACTAAAACTTGAATTTTCTAGCTATGTGCCTTATGTTTTATTCCCACCAAGAATTATCTGGCTGTCAGATCATAGAAAAGTATGTTCTCCTTAAAAACGAAGGACGCTCTGATACATGCTATGGAGGAAACTGAAGAACATTAAACTGAGTGAAATAAGACTGTCAACAAAGGACAAAAACTCCATTTACAGGAAGAAACTAGATAGTCACATTATTAAGCTGGAAAATAGAATAGAAATTACCAACAACCGGAGGGAGGGAGCGATGGGGCTGTGGTTAAAGGATACAGGGTTTCAGATGAGGATGATGACAAAGTTCTTGAGAGCAAAAGTAAGAATTCTTGAATAACATGAACATATTTAATACCATTAAACCGTATCACTTTAAAATAATGTCAAGATGATAAATTTTTGTGCATCTTATCACAGCTTTAAAAAATCATTTTTGATTTCATACAGCCTGATAAGTTGCCATTTGGAGAGCTGACATAAAATCGTCTTGCTTCTCCAGTAAGCTCTTGTTCTGTCCCTGAGGTTATTCAACTCCCACATGATTACAGGCATAGTTACAGATACTACAAGTTCTAGAGTGATTCTCACTCAATCTCAATTTGATCATGTATGTGATAAAAGCCTTTCAGTGTAACTGGATGGAGCCATTTGCATGATGATCTTTTAAGATCAAATAATCCTAAAGGCAATGTAGCAACAACTCATCTGTTGTATGCCACACATAGGCCCCAGCTGGTTTTGGGGCTAAAGGCAGGGACCCCTAAAGTTATGGTGAATTAAGTTAGAGCTCCAATGGGAATAACTTAAAATGCTGTCTCAGCCTCACGGGGAAAAGAATGGGGCAGAGAGAGAATCAGATGCCCTTCAAGTGCTACAGGACGGGATGCCATTTTCTTTCCTAGGAATTACACCAACCCTCACATCCCAAATATCAGAGCAGATCTGTGAAGTCCTCCAGCCTCCACACTTTGCCAGGGAGGCTACTTAGGTCTGAATTCCCGTGTGTACACCTAACCAATTCCCTCAGAGCCAGACTATAGGTAACTGCAAGCTGTTTTCATCAAACAAGCATCTCTTTCTTTCAAAGAAACACAAAGAAGCAATTGCTTGCAACGTTTCATTATATTAGTAGATAATATTGCAGTGCTTTCAAAGCTGTGAAGCTAATTTTGACCAAAAATCTACTCAAAAATCATCCTCAACAGAGTATCCCCAGGAGAGGGCTCCCTCCTACACAGCTAGCCTCCCAGAAAGTGCACCGATGAGGGACCTCCTCGTCCCTACCACGTCCCAGGTTGTTGCCTGGAGAAGCAGCAAGGGACTGACATCCATCAAGCCCAAATTGTTCTGCCACGTCCGTGACAGCATGATCTCCACGCAGCATCTGTTCCTTCCTGTCACTGAGCACAGATGATGAACTACCAAGGACAATAACATCTAATTGCTACTTTTTAATATCTGGGGTTGGCTTTGAGGAATTCTCAATTAAAAGTTAGCACCACCATGCAGCCAAGACCACACGGGTAATGTGTGAAATAAGGGCAGATGCCTGGACCTTCAACTTTTCTCTTTCTGCCACCTCTTCACCAACTTCTTCCTTGTCTCTTCCCATGCACCCTGACTCTACTCCATCCAGGGAGGTTGTGACCTCAATATTACCCCATTCCAAAGTGGCAAAAGCTTACCCAACAAGCAATGACTACAAGAGCATAGAGAAGAAGTTAATAGCAGAGACTGTGAAGCCAAAATGCCTGGGTTTAAATTTTGCCTCTCTACCCACTGGCCATGGAACCTTGGGCTAGTTACTGAAGGTCTCTATGTCTGAGGTGTCCCATATTATAATTGCAACTGATAGCAGTAATAATATTGCAAGAACAGAAGGAACTTATGTCTTTAAAGTGTATAATGAGCACCATGTACGTATATACTAAGTAAAACACACCATGTGTTATCACTCAAGAAGAACTAAGCTGGCACCCAACCTATGCCTTATGGCAGAATCACTGCTGTGGGAGATATACCTAAGAGAAGATGGCACTCATCAGTTTTTGCCAGTCATAGGGCAAAGTGATATTTCATGTTGCTTTGAGATGGCATGTTTCCTTGAGGGCCACCAGTAGCTTGGTCACAGGGATACCTGTAAAGTCTGGTCCTCTCTTTGGATCTGAGTGTTCACTGATTTTTCTTTTCCAGAGCCACATCCTCTAGGACAAATGTGGTCAAGAGTTTGCAGGAGTGAGGATGAGCAGGGTATGGCAAAGAGGCACACTCATAGGGATTCTCCACTGAAGTCGACCTCACCTCCAATCAACACACCTTGCTTTTCATAACCCCTGCCTTCAAAAAGAGGCATTGAATTGAAAACTGGGCCTTAAGACAAAATGAACTTCAATAGAGCAAAATTTCTCATTGCTGGAATTTCTCTACATATAAACCTCCTACAGGCAGTAGGTCTGACGCTTGCCCTATATTACAGGTCAGCTAAGGCCTTCTGGTAGACTGGGATATGGTACAAGACATCGTGGCCAACAACCATTCTCTCATGAACTCCTGAAACCAAAGTCAGTTAAACCACATATCAGTGGAATTGTCTTAAATGGTTCAGGGATTTCCAAACAGAAGAGTAAATAAGAACAATGATAAGCACAGTGTGTGTGTGTGTGTGTGTGTGTGTGTGTGTGTGTGTATAGAAATGAAATTTAAAACTTAACCTTGAAGAGATGGAGGAAACACAGACCATCCTAAGAATTAGGGCAAGAGCCTGAGATCTGTCAATCATAATATGCCTGTGTAACAGCAAGACAAGCTTACCCATAGTTGAGGATAAAAATCAGGAAGCAGTGAGACAATGGTGGAGTTGGGGATGTGGGCTAAAGTGGCATCAATTTACAAGAAACCTTTGAAAGCTCAAATGGAGAATCTAGATTTGATTAAGTGCAGCATGAACAAGGTATTCTTTCCCATTGGCTTTCTTAAAGGCTGTTAGTCCCTTCCCAGCCAGGACCTCTGGGAAAAGCTACTTCTTCATAAGACACCCCCTCCTGTCTGTTTCTTATATCCTCCTACTTACCTGGCTCACATAAACTCTTGTCAAGGCCTCTCCCTTGGCCTCCTGCTGCACCCTCTGTTAGCTGCAATCCATGCTATGTTGGCTATCAGGTTCATCTTAAAAAGCTCAGTTCTCACCAAAAGCCTTCGGCATCTCTGTACTGCCTATTAAACTACATCTCAAGTTATTCACAAATTCAAGGCCATCTGAGCTCCAGCCTCAACTAACCTTTTCTCCAATCCTGTTTCTTCCTACTGTGATCAAGATAGACTAAACATAAATGTCTTCTCATCTCCAATTGTTCAAATGTGTGGGGTTCTCTTTATAGAATGATCTCCCCAGCTGCAAAATTGGGATGAAATTAAGCATCCTGAGGCCACAAATACAGGTGCAGTTCAGGTAGCCGGTGAGGCTAAGGAGGGTCTCAGGAAATATCAACAGGTTGTGCTAATACGTGTGTGTGTCCAGAAAGAGGCACTGCAACCTAGTGGCATGATTATGAGATCTGTAATCTAGAAAATTCATTGATGCCTTGTGTCTGATATTCCTTAGCTGTGAGATCTTAGGTAAATTACACAATCTTACGAGGCTCTAATTTCTCCTTTCTGAGAAGTGAAACTGGGCCCAGCACAATAACCTAGAGGCTAAATCCTCACCTTGCATGCACTGGGATCCCACATGGGTGCTGGTTCCTGTCCTGACTGCTCCACTTACCATCCAGCTCCCTGCCTATCACTTGGGAAAGCAGCAGAGTATTGCCCGAAGCTTTGGAACCCTGCACCCACATGGGAGACCCAGAAGAAGTTCCTGGCTCCTGGCTTTGGATTGGCTCTGCTCTGGCCATTGTAACCACTTGGAGAGTGAGGCAATGTACAGAAGATTTTTCTGTTTCTCCTTCTCTCTGTAAAGATTCCTTTCCAATAAAAATAAATAAACCTTTCATTTTTTTAAGTGAGACTGATAACAGCATCCTTCTCGTAGAGTTGTTATAAGGATTAAATGAGGTGGTATTCAAAAGCACACAATATGCTCACTTTGGCAGCACATATACTAAAATTGGAATGATACAGAGAAGGTTAGCATGGCCTCTGCCCAAGGATGAAATGCAAATTCGTGAAGCATTCTATAATTTTTAAATGAAATAAATACTTTGTGGCCAAATGGGCCAAATTAGACACCATTATGCTAAGGGAAATGAGCCAATCCCAAAAGGTCAGATTCATATGTTTGCCCTAGTGTAAGATAAAATGATATCAAAGATAGGAATATTACATGTGAATCTTACTCTCTGTCACTTCCTACTTATCTGTATCTTCTGTAATAAGATCTTGTGATGTAATTCATTAACCAACCAGCCATAAGAAGGTGATTGTTTATAAATACCTGAGGTGGCCAATGTCCCTTTCATCACTGTTATTGGTACTGCCAAAGGCCTAGTCCTTAATGTACCTTCATTAAGGCCCTGGGATACCAGAATGAACTCACAACAAAATGATTGTCTCCTACATGGTTAGGAGACACTCCAACAGCAGCATGATGAAACTGGGAAACTTCAAGACACCCATGGAGAGACTGGGGGGTAGAGCAGAGGGTAGAGGAGGGAAATTAGGGGAGGGGGACGTGAACCCCAGTGCCAACTAAACTGTATCAAAAAAGAAAAAAAAAAAAAAACAATTAAAGGGCCCAGCGCAGTGGCCTAGCAGCTAAAGTCCTCGCCTTAAACGTGCCAGGATCCCATATGGCTGCCGGTTCTAAAACTCACAGCCTCGCTTCCCATCCAGCTCTGCGCTTGTGGCCTGAGAAAACAGTCGAGGAGGGCCCAAAGCTTTGGGACTCTGCATCTGAATGGGAGACCCGGAAGAGGCTCCAGGCTCTTGCTTTGGATCAGCTCAGCTCCAGCCATTGCGGTCACCTGGGGAGTGAACCATCAGATGGAGGATCTTCTTCTCTTCCTCTCTGTATATCCGCCTTTCCAAAAAAACAAAATAAATTTAAAAAAAAAAAAAAAAGAATGTTCTTACTCATATCTTATGTTGGTAAGCCCTTGTTTCTTTTATGTAGATTTCTAATAGTGAAATTGCTAGGTCACAGGGATGGTGTATGTTTGACATACATTCAAAGGAATCATGCCATTTTATATTCAAACCAGTAATGTTTGATAATTCTAACCATTCCATATTCCTATTACGTACCAATTTTAATTAAATGCATTCCATTCACAAAGAAAGAATTTTTTGGAGGGGGGGCGAGGAGAGCAGCGAAGATTCTAGCCCTAAGAATCTCAGAATTACTTTCTCTTTCAAATATCATCTCTTTTAGAAAGAAACCATTTAATGGAAAGACTTTGTTTTATACACCAAAGAAATGGAAGCTTTTTTTTTTCACTGCTTCATTCTACTAAAAATTAAGATAGCTTGCTAATAGGCTTGCTTCTACTAGAAAAATACAGAGATCTAAGGATCTCTAGAATAAAACCTGACTTACAAAATTCCCAGCTTAAGAAAGCGTTTTAATTTGAAATATATCACTTAGGCCTCCTTTAACCTTTCTAAGGTAAATACCATTTGGTGAATAGCAAGTGATTGTCTCCTAAAGCGAGCAGACATGTATTCAACAGGCTAGAGGATGCTTCTCACACCCTACTATAAGACGCTCTCACGTGGATTTTGGCAGGAGTGGACTTTTTATTGTCATTGGGAGTTTTCCTCCCCCTGACTGTTCAGAAGTTTCAGATGAAATTTTTCTGATGTTTTTAATGAAAGATGATATTTGCTTACCCATCATAGAAGATATTTCCTCGGCAGGAATGCTCTCGAACATGTTGCATTCACAACATGACACAAAGTCTAAAAATCACAGAGAGACTAATTACTAGAAGAAAATTACACCAAAAGACCTATTTCCTCATGATGAAAATGACAGCCTGGTGCCTGTTACTTGGCCTGGTTGGGCAAATCGACTAGGCCACATTGTTCTAGAGCTTTGCGGCACGAGCTGCAGTGGAAGAAAGGGGCACATCAGTCCCGTAGGCAGCTCAGTAAGACACCAAGGTGAGCTGTCAGTTAAGTGAGTTCTAATTATAGGTATCATTTCCAGTATTTATGGAAGTGACAGACAGTTACCAGGGCCTATCTGCATCCAAACGTAAGGCTTCTTGAGCAAGTCCTTCTCACTTTCTGCCAACGTCTGAATTACCGTCTTGGTGCTCTGACACTTTGTGCTGACAGAGCCTGCCCCAGCCAAACTATGCATGGAGGACCACCTCTCTTTGCCCAATCTGCTGGGCCTCCTCCCATCAGCTCCCCGGCACCAAAAGGGTCTCTCTCTTCCCCTACTGAAAGGGGGATAAAACGTATTCTTTTCCTCCTTAAGAGTTTAAATCACTTCAAATCACCCACTTTGCCCATCACAAAAATCACCTCTTGTATGAGTCCATTGATATGAACTATTCAGAACTGGTAAATCTGTAAGGACAGAAAGCTGATTACTGGTCGCTAAGGGCTGGGAGAGCTGAAAAGAAATAGAGGAGGATTGTTCATGAGGACAATTTCTTTTGAGATGAAGAATATGGTCCAAAATTTATCATGATCTTGGCATCTATCTATTAATATACTAAAGGTCATTAACTGTGTAGTTTAAATGGTAAATTATATGATAGGTGAATCAAATATCAGTGAGGTGTCCCTCTTCCTGAGGTCTTTCTACCAATGCACAACACTTCAAGTATCCAAGAACAGGTAAGGAAGTTTACGGGTGGGAAATGGACAAAGCCAGGGACCACTTTCAGTTCTCGTGACAGCATCCATGTAAGGACAACCTCACAAATCATATTAGAAAAGTGGGGTCCTGCTTGACATTCAATACTATTATCCAAACCTTTTAAACATACATAAATGTCTCATTACTTCCTTTGAGCAGTTTGGAATTTCAAAGTAAGTGAAAAGTTGAGGTGAATCAAGGCAATTATAACACAACCTTAAAGAGGTGACAGATACATTGCTGTATGCATTCATACCATTCTGAATCATGAAATACAGCGAACATTACATTTGTTTTCTAAAATTATGTATAAATCTCTTAGTATTGTGTCATGTCAGAACTATTCCTTTAGATACAAAGGGATCAGTTCAATGGTTTGACTTAAGATTTTTCAAGTTCAAAATAGTTCAGAAGTGATGTGTGTTTAGTAGAAGCCAGGCTTGCAATACCTTGCCTGATCCTCTGCCCTATCCTGAGCTCTAGCTCACAGGCAGTTCCAGGATCACGAGGGAAAAAAACTGATACTCCAGTATGTTGTATTTCTAAACTGTGGTGCTGGGTCAGTTATGCGTGTGAAAGGCACTTATAATTTATGACCTTTCCAATGTGTGATGGGTTTATTGAGTTTTGATTTATAACCTTTTCAGGGTGTGATGAGTTTATTGGAAGGTAATCCCATTGTAAATCAAGGAGCATCTGTAGTGATCAGCAGGATGTGCACATGGTCCCGGGGTTCAGAGCAGCCCAGAGGAGAAAGGTTGCATGAATCTGGGAAAGACAAAGGGGGCAATGGGTATTAGCAATTGTTAAGAAGAGTCAGAAGATAGTGAGAATTTTAGTTGCTGATATAAAAGCAGACATAACAAGAGGTTTCTAAGTCGAAAGGGAGACTCAAGTTCAGGACCATTCTCTGGGCCATCATTCATTGCAAATATCTTTTTTGGGACTTTTTTATCTATCATTTTTAAAAATAATGATTACATGGTTGGTCAGGGTGGGAAGGATCAAGGTTTAGAGAAAATTGGGTAAATTCATTGCTTTCAAATTTGCTATTTCTTCTTGTTGTTCCTGGGGTAAGAGGAGGAACAAAGCGGAAAACCACTCACGAATTTCTGCACGTCCCAGTATCCGGGGATGAGGAACCACCACCTCATATCAACCCAGAGTCTCAATGTGTACATATTCTGAGGGTTCTGTCCAAGCGGTTTGGATGGTTCTGAAATGCTGCCGATTTCAGCGATCCGAGGAGGTTGTTACCCTCCCAATGTCCATTGGCTCCATTCACCAAAATGTTTTGCTGTCGTCATTTGTTTGTGGTTGTTGTTCAGTTAGTACAGTTCTTCTACTACAGCACCAAATGTGCTGCCTTATTCTCCTTTTACAACAGGGCCTGTGTCCACTGCTCTGCCTTTATCATTAAGTAGGGCATGTTCTTGCAGGCAAGTCCAACTCTCATCAACAGTGAAGGAGGGCAGAGCATCAGAAAAGCCTGTTATTCCCTCCCATGGCTCACTCATGCCCTTGGTCTGCAGATGTTACTCCTACTGCCTAGAAGGCTTCTTGTTTCCCTCCAACACTTGTTCACAGTCTACAAAACCCTCAGACGGTAGCTTCTCTGCACAATATCTCTCACCTACAGCCTCTCATTCCCAACTAGGTACTCAGATGTCCTTTTCATCTCCTCCATTCCCAGCACTGTAGAAGATAGCGCATTTGCCCACCGTATCTGTGAGGTTGGCATTGGTAAATTCAACAATCAATGGCCAAAATGTGCATAAAAATGGATTTGCATCTTCTGTTACCCTGAAAAGCTAATATGTTAATAAACTCCTTTTTAAAATGTTTAAAATAGGGCTAGTATTGTGCTGTAAAGGATTTGGCAGCCACCTGTAGTGCCAGCATCCCTTATGGGCACTGGTTCCTGTCCTGCCTGGTCTACTTCTAATCCAACACCCTGCCAATGCACCTGGCAAAGCAGTGGAATATGGCCCAAATCCTTGGGCCCCTGCACCCATGTGGAACACCTGAATGAATTCTCTGGCCCTGCCTTAGCTGTTTCAGCCATCTAGAGAGTAAACTACTGCATAAAAGATGAAAGATTCTCTCTCTCTCTCTCTCTTTGTCTCTCTTCCTCAGTCTTCCTGTCACTCTGCAACTCTGCCTTTGAAATAAATCTTTTTTAAAACACATTAAAGATGAAAATGAGCTTTGCAACTTTGCTAAACGTGAAGACTTTTTCTTATCATTATTCCATAAAGAATAAGATATGCAATGAGATACAGTGCACAACATTATATTGCATTAAGCATCATAAGTAATCTAGGTGACTTAAAGTATTTGGAAGGATCTGTATAGATTACATGCAGATACTGCAGCATATTGCATTAAAGAACTTGAGCACCTGTGGATTCAATTACCCGTATGGGATTCTGTAACTAATCTGTAATGGATACTCATTTGTTCCAATGTGCTGTGCTGTGATTATTGAGGTGGTCCCCACCCTAGACTGTGGGTACCTTGGTGGCAGAACTGTCTCTCACTCATGTTTGTGAGTAACTCAATTGCTATGCATCAATGAAGGTTCAGAGGATGGGATCTGGGTGGCACATGTGCAAGGATGTTAAGCAAGCCTCTGTTCACCATCATTCTTCATTCATTTATTCACTTATTCATTTATTATCTTATGCAATGCTCTAAAATTCATTGAGGAAAGAGATTGCCGATCTGTATTCTACACATGAAAAACATGCTGGCATTTTCATTGATTCTCTGGTGATGTAAACACTAAGCTCACAGAGACCACACATTACACTACTTAATGCAGAACTGCACATTAGGAAGCCTTGCTGACAAGTGACAGAGGCTAAGAGAGAGAAAGGAGCCAG
The DNA here is from genome assembly GCF_030435755.1 of Ochotona princeps. Taxonomy (NCBI): domain Eukaryota; kingdom Metazoa; phylum Chordata; class Mammalia; order Lagomorpha; family Ochotonidae; genus Ochotona; species Ochotona princeps. The sequence goes on along the minus strand of NC_080849.1, from coordinate 14,676,330 downwards.
GTGAACAGAATCTGCCCCTCTATGAAAATCAGGCTGGATAAAGCACACGTATTTTCATACGATAAAAAGTTGATTGATCTTTGACCTTTCTATTTTATCTATACTACATATTTGGTTTATATCAAAGGTAAGGGTTTAACCTGCTCTTCCATCCTTTTATTTTAAAAACTAAAAAAAAAGAAAAATTATGAGGTTATTAAAAAATGTATCTCTGACATTTCTAAACTGGTTTTTCCACTTCCTTTGCTCTATTTTCATTTAAAATCATTGCTCAGTCAACATCCTATTTATGCAAATACAAATAACTTTATTTAATTTCAACCACTTTATGAAAGCCTTCCCCCACCCCAAAAAATTGCCTGTCTCATTCAAATAAATTTTAACATCATTTTTAGTGGAGTTTATAACCCACCTGAAAAATTGGTCATAAAATTCTTAAGAAGTTTTTTTTTAATTTGCTTTTTAAAAATTTTCTGACATGCAATCTGTATCTGTTTTTTCCCTTCTATCTTATTTTTAATTTTATTATACAATTCAATAGGCTCTGGGATCTCCCTTGACTCCTCCCTAAGTGCCCTTTCGCAAACTGATTTCCCCCATATTATTATAATAGTATATCCCTTTAAGTAATTATAAGTCCATCAATCTGCTATTCAGCTGCATCCTGACACTGCCGCTACAGAAAATCGCAGACAGTCCAGCATTCCATTGTCAAGATACATCCAACAGTCTCATTGGGAGTCCATCTTTGATCTGGAAGCAGAGATGCGCACTGCACTGTATCTTCACATCTGGATGTGAAAGTATCCATCATACTGCTATTATACATTCCAAACTGTATCTATTTTTAAGTTTGTTCCTTTTGAAAGAGAAAGTGGATCTGTATTTTTAAATCTTTTTTTCTCATTTTTAGATTAAGCTGTGCTGTTCTCATATAAATGTGTGTGTATGGAAATAAAATATATTGCTATTTTTAACAGCTTTTCTGGCTGTTACTAAGTAATATACTTGGCTTTTAGAGTGAAAGATTCAGTGGGGCAGGGACCTTGGCTATTTCATTGCCACTGAATTTCCAGAGCTAACACAAGCACTTGACACAGAACTCTTTAAATGTAGGTGGAATGGGGGGCCTGGCAAAATGGCCTAGTGGCTAAATCCTTGCCTTGAATCTGTCAGCATCCCATATGAGTGCCAGTTCATGTCCCAATTGTTCTGCTTACCATCCAGCTCCCTACGTACGGCTTGGGAAAGCAGTAGAGTATTGCCCAAAGACTTGGGACTCTGGACCCACATTACAGACCTGGAAGAAGCTCCTGGCTCCTGGCTTCAGATTGGCTCAGCTCTTGCCATTGTGTCCACTTAGGGAACGAATCAGCAGATCGAAGATTCTTCTCTCAGGTCTGAAGATTCTTCTCATTCTCTCTGTGGATCTGCCTTTCCAATAATAAACTATATAAATCTTTTTTTGAAAGTGTAGGTAGGGGCCTGGCGGAGTGGTCTAACGGCTTAAGTCCTCGCCTTGAACGCGCCGGGATCTCATATGAGCGCCAGTCCTAATCCAGCTCCCTGATTGCGGCCTGGAAAAGCAGTCAAGGACGGACCAAAGCCTTGGGACCCTGCACCCGCGTGGGAGACCTGAAGGAGGTTCCTGACTCCTGGCTTCGGATCGGCTCAGCTCCAGCTGTTGCGGTCACTTGGGGGGAGTGAACCATTGGACGGAAGATCTTCCTCTCTGTCTCTCCTCCTCTGTATATCTGCCTTTTCAATAAAAAAATTTTTTTTCCTTGTATCTGAAGGTCCCATGAACTAGGAGAACAAAAAGAAAAGGAACTGGGAGAGTTTGTTTGTGTACCAAAACATCAACTATTTTTTAACTTCTTTTTATTATTATCATTTTATGATACAGTTCCATAGGCCCTGGGATTTCCCTTATTCCCCCTCAACTTTCTCCCCCTCTCAGTGAGTTCCCCTATATCATCACTATGTATAGTTCTTCCTACACAACCGTATGTCCACTGCCATGGACAATGGCAGAGAGTCCAGCATCCTATTGTCAAGATATAGTAAACAGTTTCATTGGGAGCCCATCTTACATTTTGAAGTAGAAATGCATACTGCATTGTATCCTCACATCTGGATATCATAGCCTCCATTGCACAGTTACTATACATCACATTAAATGAAAAACCACAATACAAAATCAACAACTAGAAGAATAATAGAAATTTACAATGCCATGAAGTTAAATAACATGCTGCTAGATATGATAGTCTCCATTACACAGTTACTATACATCCCCTTAAATGAAAAGCTGCAAAACAAAATAAACCGCAGGAAGAAAAAAAAAAAGAAATTAACACCATGAAGTTAAATAGCATGCTACTGAATGACTAATGTGTCACTAAAGAAATGAAAAAAAAATGAAGAACCTTCTTGAAGAAAATGATGTTACTGTATGATCTATGAGTCATTGAAGAATTTAATCAGAAGAAAGTGTTTTGAAGAGGTGAAACTAACAAAAAAAAATAAAAATCCATGACATACAGTTTCTGCCGATCTCTGTTGGTGAGATGTGTCTCCAGTAGACAACAAATATAGGGATTTTGTTTTTTAATCCAGTCTACTAATTTATGATGCTTGATTGATGAGTTTAAGTTGTTTACATTCAGGGTTAACACAAATAGGTGGTAATTTGGTTCTGTCATTTTAACAAAGGTTTATTCATTGATTTAGTCTTCTGTTGTTATTTTACTGGGATGTTCTTCACATCTGCCTTTGGTTTTGGTGGATGCTAGTCCTCTTCTCTGTCAAGGGAACACCTTCAAGTATCATTTGTAGGACAGGTTTGGAAGAGGCATGTTCTTTTAACTTTTCTTTTCTATGCAAGAATGTTCTTTCATTTTCAAAGACAAAGGAAAGCTTTGCTGGGTACACTATCCTAGGACGACAATTCGTGGCTTTTCAAATCTGGAATGTGTTGCTCCATTCTCTTCTGGGGCTGTAGTATTTCCTGTAAGAAGTCTCCTATGAGGCTTTTTTTTTTTTTTTTGGCATTTCTTTATACGTCAGTTGATTTTTTTCATGTGCACATTTAAGGATCTTTTCCTCGTGTTCAACTGAAGAGGGCTTGATGATCATGTGTCATGGTGAAGATTGCTTTTGGTTAACCCCCTTGGGAGTTCTCTGCCTCTCCTGGATGCTGCTTCCCAATTCTTTCTCGAGATTAGGAAAATTTTTCCCTTATTATTTCATTAAATGTATTTTTAAACCCAGCTTCTCTTTCTGCACCTTTTGGAACTCCCATAATTCTTTTATTTGACCTTTTAATAGTGTCTTTCAATTCTTGAATGCTTTTTTTGGCCTGGTCCAGCACTGGTTTCAGCTTTCTTTTTGTTTCCACCCTGGTGACAGGAAATATCTTCTAATTTTGAGATTCTTTCTTCTGCTTGCTTCATTCTATTTTGGTGACTCTGCACTGTAGTTTTAATTTGCTGCACTGTTCTTCATTTCTGCTGTATCAGTTTTCATTTGATTCAATTCCAGTGTGATATATTCCTTAAATTCCTTGAATGCCTGCTTTGCGTGCTTCTCATTGTTGATAAGTTTTATATCAAGTGTTTTGAATTCTGTATCCCCTGTTTTCTCGATGTCTTCCTCAGTTAAGTCTGAGGTTGGCAAAGGCTTTTGCTCCTTTACAGGAGAATCTTCAGTACTATTCATTGTGCCTGTGTCTCTTCTTTTGTTCTTGGTCTTGTACTTCTGGTTATCAGAGTCTTCTCCTTGGGGCAGGTTTTTTAAGCTGTGTCACCTACAGTTTGATTTTACTTATTGCAGTTGGTCTACAGCTCTTTCTTTGCAGTCACTTGTGCTACTCCCTCCAGCAAGTTTCAGGTCTGGGTCCTTATGTTAGACTTCTACCATGGGCTGTGTAGCTCCAGCTCCTGTCTCACCAGTCTCCACCTGTTGTGATACTGTGCTGAGGCTGCACTGTTGTCTGTACAACTTTTCTCCCACTTTCAGTTGGAGTAGGTCCCAGGATTAGGGAGACACCAGGTTTCCTATATAGCTAGGTTGTTGTTGGTGCTGATCTTGCCAGAACCTGTTGGCCATTAGGTCTGAGGACCACACAGACCTATTTTGACCTATATAATGCCCTAGTCAGTATTATTTTCCTTTGGGTCCAATTCAATGCACTGAGCTCAGTGAGTTCTCACCGAGCTCAGTGCATGGGCAGCTCACTGTTGTCCCCTGCAGTCTTAAATTCTTTGACACACTGTAAGAAATGGCATCTGGTGTGCCACTAGAGTTCTTGATCTGCTGGCTGTCAGGTCTGAGTGCTACACCGACCTTTGTTGGGTGTAACCTGTAGGATGCTACATCATTGCAGTTCACTAAGCCAAAAATGAGATAACTCCCAGTTAATACACGTGCAGTCATGCCCCATAGCTCTTGCTTGCTTAAATGAAACGGCACCTAATTCAGCTCTAGGAGGCAGACTTGGCTGTGAAATCCACCCTGTTCCTGCACTGCCTGTCTGGGACTGCCACTCTGTCTCTGCCCTTGATCAAATCAAACAGACCAGCAGGATGGGCAATTCTTTGTCTGGATTCACCTCCAGAGTTCACAGGTAATGTCCCTTCCCACCTTGTTGCTGGTGGAGTTCTGGCTGCCAGTGGAGTCCAGATCACCGTTTGCTGAATGCCACTGGAGTATCAGTCACCGCAACACCACACCGTTGTTTTCACTGCATTTCTGTGTCTGTGAGTCTCCAGGTACCCCTCTGTTGTTATTCTGTCTTCTCCTATTTCCTGGAATGTGCTCTTTCTTCTTCACATTGGCTAATATTTCTCCTTCTGTTTAAGCATGTCCTTACCTTATTCTGTGATCTTGATTCTCCCCAAACATCACATATTATGATAATGTTATAAATAGGGAAAAGAGAAAAGATGTGGTTTAGATTTTCCACTTGTGAAGCTTCACATAATTTCTTTATGGACCTAACTTTAGCATCAGAAGGAGTCTGCTCACTACAATAAACTTTGTATTGAAAATAGAAGAGAAATATGAAGAAATAGAAGAGAAAGAAATACACTTTTTCCACATAAAAGTAGATACAGAAGAGTCTAAATCCTCTTTCTAGACTTGCTTCCCCTGTAATATCTGTAATAGAACAATCCTGAATTAGCTGCTACTTTCCATAATTCTTGTCAGCAAAATCTATCAGTAGTTTTAACTCTGATTATACACGCCGGTAATGTAATTAAACGTGTTTTAAGCCTATCTCTGATGTCACGGTTTCAAATATAGCCACATAAATTTTAGCTATGAGTATTTCATACATAATTTATATATACAAATGTGTTTGCATGTGTACCTGGATTAAGTATAATAAATGTAAATTATATAATTTATATCTATATATGTTTAACTGTGTTTAGTTTCAATCAGACAATGGTTTGATGTATATTTTTAATGAGGGAAAATCCTACTGCAATATTAAGATTTTGTGCTTTGCAGACTTCATTTCTTAGTATTTTTTAATTAAAAGACAAATACATTTCAATGTTCTTTTTTAGTAAATGTTATGCCTCCTGTTCCAAAACAGCCTGAAGTTTATAAATAAGAGTTAATGAATCCAAGAATTGTGTTATTCCATGAGTTTCCATGAGCTTGTGAACAGTTTAAAGTTAAGTTATAATTCTTTCCAAGTTGGATTTCCACATGATACAGTTTATAAACAAGTTTTGGGGATAAAGAAGGCTGATTTTGACTTGGTTTTTGTTTTCCTATATTTTTGATAAGCAAAATTGAAATTCTGCCTTGGTCATGACTGAGTGACTAACTGGATCTCTAACCCATCTTACAAATGAACTTGTGCTGACCTGGGGGCAGCTTGGGCTCTCAAGCCTTCACCTTGCACTACCTCATCTGTGAAAGCGCTTGAGATGCATGCAAGCAAATGGTTCTGAAAACACTTTGCAGCTCACATGAGCCTCCCTTCATGAAAGAGCGAGGGAGCCCACACAGCATCCATGCCCAAGACCTCAATAGGAAATAGATTGTGAGAGAAGTAAAACTAACCTTGGACTCCATCATGCTGTAAATTGTCTCTTTTGTAATGGTGACAGACACTCCCCCAGACTTCCTCTCCCATACAACTCCCATGATCACTTTATCCTTTCTCTTTCTGCTGCCAAATAGAGTGGAGTTCCCGGAGTTTTGACACCTTGTAAAGACATTCCAGTGGATTCTAGTACACCCAAACAGATGGTGTGAAAGCAATATAGGGGAAGAAAATGTAGCCCTCTGCCAGATTCTCATGTCTTCTAGGTAGGATGGTGTTCCAGGAGAAGAAAAAATATATGAAAAGGAACCGATCGTATTGTTACCGCCTGCTTTCTGCGCCCAGCCACCATGCTTCTGCCAAAGATAACAACGTCTTTAAGATGGCTTCAAAAACTCCTAACAATATGCAAGGTAAAGAACAAGACCTATGAAAAGATACAAAACAATAGTCTGTATTATTGTTATACTATGTTACACTGACGCCTACATAAAACAGCATTTTCTCATTGAGCAAGAAATGACATCCAGCTCAAAAATAACATCTCTACTTCTTTTCCTTGTCCAGTGTGTTGGAAATCTACTGAGCTGCTTGTCTGCAGCCGGCACAGGTGAAAGCAGGCAACATGGAAGCGAAATATATGAAATAAACATTAAGGAGTAATTAATACCTTTTCCCCAGATACAACCAGATGTTTTAAAATATATATTTATATATGCTCAAATAAGCACATGAAAAGATGTTGAACATCATTAGCTACTAGAGAAATGCAAATTAAATCTACAATGAGATATCACTACACTCATCAGAATGTCTAAAATACAAAGTAGTGACAGCATTATGCTGCCAAGATTCTAGAGACACCAGATCCCTCCTCCACCGCTGGTGGGAATGGGACATGGAAATGGTTTGGAACTTTGGAAAACAGCTTGGCAGTTTTCTTTACAACTAAACATATTAACTATTACATGACCCAGCAATGATACTCCTAGGCATTCATCAAGAGAAAATGAAAACTCGGGTTCCAACAAAAACCCATACGTGAATGTTTACATCAGCTTTATTAATAAGAACCAAAACCTGACAGCAGCCAGATGTCCAGTCAATGGATGGTACAAACTATGGTTAAATAAACTGTGAAGCATCCCTACAGTAGAAGCGATGTGCATGTTTCCAGAAAAGGAAACAGGAGTCACCTCTGGGTAACAGGGTGTTCTGCATCTCAACTCCACCAACAGTCTAACCTTTAGTCTTGCAAGCTGTTGCCACTGGGGGACACTGAGTATATTTACCGCATCTTATAGATCTCAGTATCTCAGAATTTTAACAGGTTAATTGAAAGTAAAACTCCTGGCGTATGACTCAACTGGCATCATAGCTGAGCACCAGTTCATGTCACAGATGCTCCACTCCCCATCCAGCTCCCTGTTTATGGCCTAGGAAAGCAGTGGAGGGTGGTCCAAAACCTTAGGACCCTATATCCTCATGGAAGACCCAGAAGGTTCTGGCTCCTGGCTTTGGATAGACTCAGCTGCAGCCATTTGAGAAGTAAACCAACAAATGGAAGATCTTTTACTCTGTCTCTCCTCTCTGTAAATCTGGTTTTCCAATAAAAATAAAATAAATCTTAAAAAAAATAATAAATACCCTGTTAAAATGAAAAATCTTTGAACTGTGCAAAGGCACTTTTGTGGACTGAACTATTTCTCCAAAATTTGCATGCTGAAACCCTAACCCTCAGGATAATCATGTCAGAAGATAAGGTCTTGAGGAGATAAAAGTAGACAATGAAATCAAAAAGGCCTTAACCAACAGGTCTGCAGTGTTCCTGCCCAGAGTATGATCTGTGTCCAAACTCAGCACGCTGCACTTCAACCTGGGACTTTTTTTCCCCAGAACTGTGAGAAACTAAATTTCTGCTGTTTAAGCAAGATTATCTATAGTTTCTTGGAATGATACTCCAAATTAAGACAGACACAAAAAGAAATAAGGATCTTTTGAAGAAATAAATTTCAAGGCTGTAATGATTCAAGCAGGCTTCTTGTAAGAATTCACATTATGCTGGTTTATGGATGAGTGAGCGTGTGTGTGTGTGAGTCAGAAAGAAGCCACTAGTCTCGCCATGTCTTCATCAACCTGCTGAAAAGTTCTACCTCAGGGAAGTGAAATTATGGATATTCTACCCAAGATTTAATGGAAAACGATACATAAGACATTAAGCATGAATATGCAACAGATGAGAATATGATGTTCTTCCAGGGTCATCAATGTGAATTTCTGGGAACCCTTTATGCCCCCTCATCCATTGTCCTTGGATCCAAGACTGAAGTATTGAATGGCTAGCCAAAATTAAGGAATGGAGTATAGCTTAGAATGATCTTTCCCTCATTGTCTCTCTTACTTGATGGACCCATATTTCACACTGGGAAGTAGAAAAAGGGCCTACAGGCCACATCCTTCCACGAGGCAGTTCTTGAAGTACTTACTGGGACTCACACCCATTGCTGGCTGCACTGTCTTCCCTTTTCCCCAACTCAACCTCCTCCTGATCTCTTTCCTTTCTCACATGTTCTTATCCTCAGCTTCCCACTCACCCCAAGGCTTCTCTGGACTCGCATTCATTCTCTCCTTCCACAGGCCCTGCCTGCCTGCTTGTCAGCTCCATCGCCCCTGTTCAACTATGTTATCTCTTTCCTGCTTTTATATTGCCTTACTCTACTGTTACATAACCCAGGAGTCAGCCACACATGGGCTTCGCCAGAGAGGAAATCACTGTTTTTTAAATAGATACGTTTAATTCTACCAAATTCCTTAAATAGACTAGGTGGGTTTTTTTTTTTAATTCTTCCTTTTGAGTTCCACGTGATGCTGCCCTCAACTTTCTAGAACACTTTTTTCACTTGCAGACTTTAGCTCAGAAAAGGTCAATGAGGTTGTGTATCTTTCCAACTGCCTGCCCCACATCTGTCTCTCTTCTCCTTTCTATACATGCCCTTCCTCTTTCTGTCTTGCCTGGATCGCTCTTATGTAAAACTTCATGGTTTTATGTTTCCTGCACAAGCACATTACCACACCATTTAATTAGAAGGACACAAACCCCAATAGCAATGGCACAAGAGGGGGGCAAAGCCCTTGGAGACACTGGATGAGGGCTCACTCTCCTTTGAACTCTTGAACATCCTGTTCTTGCTTAGAAGTCTTCCCTGTGAAGCTAGAAGGAAAGACTTAGAGTTACTAACAGGTCTGACCTTGCTACTTTCCAAGGGGTACATCTGATTTTCACAGGGCTTCAGCATTCCACTCAGAATCTGGAGTCAGATGGGAACTGGGCTGTTTCCTGACACTTTGTTCATTTTCCAGCCCACACACTGGGTCCAAGCACCTGCCTTCCTCCTGAGTCTTCCCTTCCCAGACTCCACCACCACACGGTTTGCTCTCACACCTAAGCAGTGTGTTGCCAAGAACAGCCAACTGATGAGCAGGGAACATGGGGAATTTCAGGGAAAGTCTGTCTGACCAGGATGAGAGAACAAGCAGAGCTCCGAATCCCAGGAAGGGCGTCTCCAAGCCAACCTCAACGTTAGGCCAGCAAGTGGCCCTGTCTGTTCCTGCAATTTTCTCTTGCCGCCCAAGAATGAATTTAAGATAGCAACAAACTACCTTCCGTTTTCCTTGTCTAACACAATAACATGCTGTCCCTGATCACTTCATTCCCGGCAACCCAAAAGTGTATTTCAAAATCGAACACCGCATCCCAAGGCTTCCAAAACGCCTACAGGAGAGAAAATTCAGACACAGCCCAAATGAAGATATGTGCGTGGATTTCAATCCTCATGATGTTAACAGCCCTTGACTGAGACCACTGTGATTTTAATACATTGCATTGTTTTATTCCTACTGTATTTGAAAATAGACCATTCCAAAAACAATTGGATTAATTAAATATCCATGGGGATGCAGAAAATGTTTTCTGATCACACTTGGAGACTTGACCAGCTCAGCTCCTTAGATATTTTTTCAGAATCTCTTAAAGGCAGATTCTCCACAACCCCTCCTTCTTTTCCTCCACGGCACCCCACCCCCCGCCCCAATGGCCCGCTCCCATCAGAGCTGTGACAGCTATTTCAGTTTGTTAAGAGGAAGAATCTTTCCGTACCTGGAAACTGGAAACTGTTAAGACTTCCTGAGACATAAATGTGTCAACTGTGGCTGTTTGGATTCTGAGATCCATCCTTCCCCGTGAGTGCCCCACTTTGCAGCTCCCCAGTGCATTGTCTACACATGCAAAGTCGACTGTGGTCTTGCAGAGTAAAACACAGGTTAGAAAGGTTAGAAAAAGTCACCAAGCAATTTTTATTGTCTCTGTTTCATCAAGATACTGAAAGTTGAAAATTTCACCCCATGCTAATAACACAGTATTAGTTACACTTGACTGCTTTATTGGAGCCAACCCAATGTTACTTCTGTTCTCTCAAGCCTAAATTCCAAGAGCGGCCAGCTTTTCAAAAAAACAAAAGCTGCCATAATCTCTAGCATAGGCTGGTGTCAAACCACAGGAGTTCTAGCAAAGACCACATATTATCAGGAGCTGGAAACATTAAAGAATTCTGCAGTATGACAAGCTCTGGGAAGCGAAGTCTTAAAAGAGACTTATTTGTCTCCATGGTGTCAGCTTCAGGAATAAACCAGCAATGAACAAGAGTTTGGGAGTTGGGAACTCAGACACCATTCCTTCCCTGGTAGCTAGAGCATGCTGTTCTACGAGCTTAGCTCAAGCGTTTTGGTCACTCAATGTCTCCGCATTAGGTTTTCCTGTTTGTTCCCTTGGTGGGTGAGAATTCGGCACAGTGGGATGGGAGGTCCTTTTTGCTTTCACAGAATTTTAAGGCAGTCAGTTTCCTGTGTCAGACAAGATGGCTCCACGCCTGGTTTTCTCTTTTCTCCCTTATATCTCTGTGCAAGCTCTTTTCACGGCCTGTGTCTCAGTGTCTCCGATAGTGAAGCTATGATAATAGCAAATAATACTGCATAGGGATTAAGGGTCAGATTAATGATAGATACTGTCAAGCATATACAAACTGCTATCAAACAGCCTTTATTTGTCATATGCAACAGCCTAAGATGTATCTAAGCTATTTCTCTTCCATTCATTTTTTATTCTTCATTAAAATAAAAATTTTCTACATATTTATGGGCATAATAGGATCATTCAGTACAGGCATATAATGGGTAAATGATCAAATCAGGGTAATTAGCATTTACATCTCCTTAAATACTTTTCACTTCCAAATATTGGAAAACTTGAGACTCTTCTAGTTATTTTAAAATATGTCATAAATTTCTGTCAGCTATCGCTATCCTACCATGCTAGGAAGCACTGTAGGTAAATCCCTTCATTTTTAAAGACAGTAGAAGATTTCACTGCTCCTCCTGTTCTAAGTATTTAGGGATCTTCATGGACCAAAATGAATTTCTAAAATGCATATAAACCAATTTTCCCTTACAAAGCTCTGGCAACTACACTGCATGATAAAAGATATCTCATTCAAGAGTTCAGCTTGGCGTAAATCACAGAGAAGAAAAACCAAGTCTTAATTTTTTTTCCACTGCCAAGCTACATAGACACACTGAAACCAAGTAATTCAATTTTACTGAAAAATCTGAACCCAAAAATGATCAATCAACTTAAAGAATTATAGAACTCCAGAGTATCAGCAATCATGTAGCTGAACCCCAGTTTTACCAAAAACTGAGGCACAGAGAGAAAAGGGGCATTGGCTCCTTTAAAGTACCGGAGATTGTATCAACAGCACCCTCTCAGTAGGATTACTGATGGGCTTCAGGTCTGAGTACCTGCTCCAGTTCCTGAAATTATTCTTTTAAGCTGTTTTTGCTTTTCATGGCTTGCCTATACGTCACACAAGGCAATCATGATGTATACATTAAGACCAGTTATTCACCCAAAACAGCATTGTCCAGCAGCACTACTTATTTATGCCTCAATATGGTATTTGTCATTTCCAGAAATGGAATTTGTTATCACACAATCAAAAGCATAATTCCAACTTCTACTACATGTATTGGATGGTTCAAATGATGATTAATTCAGGTTATGGTAATGGGGGAAAGGCTCACTAATAAAGACTAGCCCATACAAACGGAAGGGCTTCTCAAAGACAAGGATTTCATAAAGACGTTTCATTGATGAAGCTGTTCAGCAGCTCTGGAACCCTGGTAGTGGTAAATGTGATTCTTGTCCACAGAAATACAAAACTGACTCTGCTAGGGTGGGGAACAACTTCACTTTTGCATTCCTAAATAGTCCAGAGAAGTATTTGGTTTCTGAATTCTACGTAGAATCAGATATATCAACCTCCAGGTTCTCTCATTCATTAATAAATAAAATCCTTGGAATGAGTATGTTTTATGCATATACTTGTTTAAGTGCCATAATTTTACTTTTCAAAAATATGCAGCCTTTAGCAGATATAGATACATGTGCATTAAGTACTATTAACAGACACTTTGTCAAAATCATTATTTTAATATTTAAAAGGCAGAGTTACAGAGAGAAGGAGAGACGGAGGCATGTCTTTTCCAACTACTGGTTCAATTCCCCGATGGATCACACAGCTCCCGATGGCGCCACGGCCAGGATCACACAGCTCCCGATGGCGCCACGGCCAGGATCACACAGCTCCCGATGGCGCCACAGCCAGGATCACACAGCTTCCTCAGGGCCTCCCACATGGGTAGCAGAGGCCCAAGCACATGGATCATTTTCTGTTGCTTTCCAAGGTGCATTAGCAGGGACCTGGATGGAAAGTGAGCTGGTGCCCACATTGGATGCCATTTCTGCATGCAGGCAGCAGTTTAACACACTGCACCATAGGATTGGCACCTAACAAATAATTTAGAAGGGAAAATGTGTCTCTGTTTGAATATAATCAAGGAAATATGATTTTTTACTCTCAACTTTGTACTAAGGTGTATTATCTAATAAAGACCAATATTTGAATAATTTATCTGTAATGAGCACATCATTTTTCTAAACAAATTAATACTTATAGAGCAACTAAACACTACAGGATATTTTAAATATTTTTAAAATTCACTCTAATCTTCTTTTAGTCTTCTGACAAAGAGCAAGGATATGCCATGTAATGAAAAATTGCAGCCCTATTATTTCAAATTACAAATTAGTGAAATCCTACTAATGAAATTGAGGCAGCACTGATTCTTAGAATTAGACACCAGTTAATTCAATACAGACATCTCTTCAAAATTGGTCTTGATCTGTCAGCCCCTGTGTGAACACATCTATTAACAGGGGACTCATTATCTTTCCACGAAGGACCTTTTATTACTAAAAAGCTTCTGTGATTTCAAAGTATTCCTTATAATTAATCAAAATCTCCTTCATTGAAATAATCACCCACTGGTCCTAGTTCACTTTCGAATATAGACACATAAGACCTGTCTTTTATCTTCTTTCTCTTCTAATGGTGTGGCTTACTGGTTACTTGAAGATTCTTTGAGGAAAAAAAAAAAAACAGGTCAAAAGAGTTACCAAAAGCTGGGTCTCCTATATAAAATAAAGAATTAACTGTCATAAACACAGAAATCTTAGTTGCAGTTGTAAACATCCTAGTCAATCTCAAACAGAATCCAGGTCGCATAGAGACCATGGCATTACTTCTCAGTTCCAATGGTTATTTTTTAAAAGATTTATTTCTTTTTATTGGAAAGGCAGATATACACTGAGGAGAGACAGAGAGGAAGATGTTCCATCCACTGATTCATCCACCAAGCAGCTGCAATGGTCAGAGCTGAGCTGATCCAAAGCCAGGAGCCTTTTCTGGGTTTCCCATCAGGGGCAGGGTACCAAGGCTTTGGGACATCCTTGATTGCTTTTCCAGTTCATAAGCAGGGAGCTTGTTGGGGAGTGGGGCTACCAGGACTAGAACCAGTGTGCATATGGAATCCTGGTACACTCAAGGCGTGGACTTTAGCTACTAGGCTACCCTATCAGACCTTCCAGTGGCTATTTTTATAGATACCCCTTTAACTTGAATCTTTAATTTCATATGTTGCAATGACTTTTTTAAAAAAAATTATTTACTTGAAAGGCAGAATTAGAGAGATAGAGAGAGAGAGAGAGTAAACTGCTGGTTTACTCCCCAAAATGTTACAACAGCCAGAACTGGATCAGGGGCAAGCCAGGAACCTAGCTTCAGAGATCCCATGTGGGTGGCAGAGGTTCCAGCATTTGAGCCATCTGCTGCTGCTTGCTTAGGCACAGTAACTGGGAGCCACATCACAAGTGGAGCAACAGAGACTCCAACTGGCTACAATGCTAGCCTCTAATTCTGTATATTAAAAAAGTACTCTGTAGCCTAAGCACTTTCCTCTTTCAAAACCAAAGAAGTAAAATAACGATAAAACAAGATGATGCCCTGTTCAACAACAGAGAATCTCTTTATCTTCAAGTGTTGTAACTTTTCCCTAATTGTTAGATAAATACCCAACCTACTGCTTTCTATTACACCATGATGCACAACTGATTGAGGAAATCCTTGTGCTGTAGCATGCTCTACCTAGTACCAAGACATTCTGAAAATTTTTCGTAGTATGAACATTAAGGTGTCCCCTAGTTCCACACAGTCTTTAGAGGAAAGACTCTATATATTGACAAGGTGGCTAAAATAATTTTTTTAGTGGAGGGAACAGGCTATCGAATTCATGGTATCCCTCTACATTTATGGAGAATAGAGATGTTCCCATGGCTTTTAAAGGTTTGTTTGCTAGGGAATAAAGAAAATCTTGCCATTTTCCTTGTGTCAGATGTAAAAATAAGAAACATAGAAGAGAAGAATGGGGCCATAAACTTGATACAACGGATTGCAATAGAGTTTTTATCAGATAAACTACAGAGACAGTTTCGATGATGCTCTTGTCAGAAAACACATGGTACGATACACTGTATATGTGCCAGAGAGCTTCTGCACTTTCAGAAATGTCATTTCTAAAAATGTCTATCCATTTGGAAAATAAGTATGCAATAAATCTGTAAATATTTATTATAAAAGCAATAAGGAAAACAGTAAAGAAGGAATTCAGCTTCTGACAACACGGCATCAACTGTTAAAAACAGACCTTTGCAGCTGAAAGCTCTAACTTTGGCTGAGGGGCCAGGACCCAAGGGTGGTGAGAAGTCAGCCCCTACCCATGTACCCTAGACCCACCCTGCTGCTGTAGGGGGGTCCACCTAATCAAGATGCTGAATGCCAAGACATGAGGCAGAAGCAAAACATACAGATCCCATATTTCTGAATCCATATGTCATGCTTGATCAAAGAACGAAAATAGCTACTCTTTGGAATTGAAAAGCTGCAAGAAGTTGCTGCTGTTCTTTTTTGTTCTCAATCCTATAGGAGAGAACTGGAATGGGAAGAACAGGAGGAGAATCCCCCAGGGAAGATCATTCAAAGCTGTCCTTCTGGAGGACACAGCTTTCCCTCTGGCAGTGACCCCTCTGCTTTATCTGGCAGCTCAGCTCTCCTCAACTAACTGGGGAGGAAATGGTTAGGATCTAGGAGACAGTCAAGGGACAGAAACGACCCTTTTTTTCTATTTAACACAACGAAGTTCACATTGGCTCATCTTTTCTTAATAAGTATCCTCTGGACACCTCAGTTCAACACTTCTTGATTTAATCTGTGGAATTGGAACATCTGCTCTAAATGGAAGATTTACGAGGGAATTATACCTACTCCGTCTAGATTGTTTGCCTCTGATGTCATTCTTGATTAGATGATTTTGGAATTTTGATTGCTTCACATGAGATTATTATGATTTCAAAAATGCAGCCTGGAAATGTATTCCGTTCATCAAGGACTATAAATATAAATCTTCAACAACAGACTTCTCCTTTGCTTTGGTCCTCTTAGATGCTCTTAGGTTAATGGAAGACTTAAAGAGATAACTTTAAGGAAAGGTAAAGAAACTCCTACATTGGAAATAACTTTCTAAACATCTGGCTCCCATGCAGGAGTTCGATAATCATGAGTTTTTCTGGCGTTAAATTTAAATTAATGACTATAGAATAATGAAGCCTAACTCTTGGGGAAAGCAGATGTATGACATTGAAAGGCTACTCTTACTCCACTCAGTGAAACAGTGATATGATTAGTCAATAAAATGCATCCAGACGTTTCTACATGGCTTTGGTTCCATCTTACATTTTCTAAAAACCAGCCACTTCCACGTCACAAGTCCCTGCAATGTAGTAGGATTTGGATCAGATACAGTCCCATGGGGGAGAAGCACAAAGAATCTCTTTCTGTTTAAAGCACAATGACAAAGTTCCTGAATTAGAATCAGACTGAATGCAGGTTAGTACTGAACTCCCCTAAAATTAGATCTGATTTTCTCTTTTAGCAACATCAAAGGATTTCTACAACTGCAATTAGGTCTCAAATATACTTTAAACAGGTAAGACCCTGTGCTTTGACATGTATTACACGAGTTCTACATGAAATCATGTCACTACTGCTATTCCTATTCAAAAACTGGGGGGAAGAAAGAGGAACAAATAGATGTGTATTACGAATCTGGTGGGTCAGCTTCTAGGGAAAAAGAAGCAAGCATCAGTTGTTTCCAGAAGGCTGCAGTTCAGCATGAAGATGAGCCTCTCTGACACGCAACTGTGTGTCATGAGTTACAGTGGTAATTAAGTCTCTAGAACAGCAAGCTATCTCGAGAACCCCCCAGGATTTCAGGTGGCTGGCTCCCAGCTCTGAGTCATCCCATATTTCACTGCATCTCATCCATCTACATCATGCCTTTATTTATCACCATCCTAAGCCAGGGGACTACGTTTGGCACTAAAACACGTCTCCCCACCACCCTTGCATGCCTACTAGCATATCTTTGCACTCCATGAATGCTTTCTTTAAAAAGAAAGCCCATTATTCCAAATGGCATAAAACCAAGTATCTTCATCATTTCTCTTTTCTTTTCCACAACTCCTTTTGGCCCTGTCAAGGCGATGAGCAAAGTCCTCCCACATTGGGTCACCACTTCAGTATGGGTCATCCTGTCCCCTTTTTGCTGCGGTCACCCTTGCACTTCCCAGGGGCACACATTGGCAACAGAATTTCTCATTCATTCATTCAGCTAATATTTATTGATGCAACAACAGCTGAGGCATGTGGTCTAATTGAGAAGAGAGTGAAGGAAGAAAATAAATGAACAAAACAAGAGTGGTAAGTCCAGAGGGAGATGCACTTTCCCAGAGACACCCATAAAGACAGGATGTTTCTGAGCTTCTCAGATTCTCAGTGGCTGCTTTTGGAATATGGCAGCACTGCCTACCCTCTTCATGGAATCATTTGCAAAGAGTTAGGCATGAAAGTCATGTGATAGCGTAGAATGAATGCACCTCTTATGTACTTGCCCAATGGAAAATGAAAGGAAAACAGGGAAAGACATTCTCACCCCATATCCAGTAGTCACATCTCTGGGAACGATAGGGAAGAGCCAGTTGGTCCAGGCTGTGGCTGCCGTGCCAGTCATTTATACTCTAGGCCCCGTTAACTTACACTAGCAATCTTGGAGAAGCAATCTCTGCTGCCAGCTGGCAGCCCAGAAGTAACCTCCTTGAGGAGTGAGAGAAGTTGCTCCCCAGTTCCTTGACATCCACACTGCAGCCCCCTCAACCTCAGCCCCACAGGCTGGGGACTGGATGGTGGGATCCACAGACTGTGATTAAATGACTCATCTTTTTAGCATGCCTTTCTGCAAAGGTTACTCACAACAACAGCAGGAGCAGCAGAGCCCCAACTCCGGAGTGGGTATTTGTCAAAATGAGTCAAGATAATAAGGGGCCATTGAAGGAGCGGTTGGAGAAGTGCAGTGCCTGCAACCTAAGCAGCAGTCAATTGAACACTTCCATCTGCCCTTTGAAAAAAGTTGACCTTCCAACACAATCAATGCTTGGTTTACTGCGGGTTACTCAGTTGAGAACACAAGTTCCTATCTAACCATGACTTTGCCCGTTGTAATGATGCTCCCACATCTTCAGCCAGTCAATAGTGCCCCCAGCCCTGCTTTTCCTTATCCCCCAGTACTGCAAATTATGACAGACAGTGAGACAAGAGTGATCCCAAACCTTAACACCAAGTTTATACAAATCCATCAGAATTTCAAAATTAGAAAGAAGTGAGATAAAAATAAAAATCAGCAAAACTCCTAAATGATGACTTTCGTTTAAGGAAGCTATATTATAAAATAAAAGCAAGCTGTCACACTCATTTGCTGCAAGAAGACTCGGAAGCATTCACATAGACACAGAGAGAGCATACGAAATTATTATTAGAAATATCCTTTGAAGTTACTATGAGCAGCTGAGTAGTTCTAGAGATTTATGGGGAATAATTTTCCTAGTAAATAATTCAGGAGCTGAGAGTAGGAGAGACGAGCTCACATGTGTTAAGTGCTAATTTATTCTAGACAGTCTGTGACGACACATATCATCTTATTTAATCCTGAAAACAGCCTTGTTTGATCAATATTGTTATTCTCAGTTCATAGATAAGAAAATTGGGATTTGGTGAACTTAAATGTCCCTTGAAGGATGATGCTCATTTGGTTAGCACTTGTCCTTGTGGGCTCCCTAGAAACCCAGCATCCCTCTCGTTCAGCAGTACCTTCCTCCGGTCATTCTGGATGCTCTCCTTAAGGCAACCTCACCTCCACTTTTCAAACGAAAGAATCCAGGCACTCTTGCTTCTTCCCATGGTACACAAGGCCCTGGAATGCTACAAGTCCCTCCTGAATGCCAGCCCAGAGACTCCTGAGTGTGTGACACAAGTCTGCAAAGACAGTAGCAAGTTGTTCGCAGCAGTATTGGCAGAGAGGAAAGTCCAGAACCAAGGCTATGCTGAGAATCCAACAACAAGATGACTAGCAATATCCAGTAGTGTGCTGCTCAGTACCCAGAGATCATATATACAATCAGCAGTGGGAATTCTCAGAACACTTCCCAGGGATTGGAATAATCAGGATAGACTAAGTCAACAAAGAAGGAAAA
Source organism: Ochotona princeps (assembly GCF_030435755.1). NCBI lineage: Eukaryota > Metazoa > Chordata > Mammalia > Lagomorpha > Ochotonidae > Ochotona > Ochotona princeps. Next base: position 14,657,173 of record NC_080849.1, on the reverse strand, counting down.
TCATTTCCTGATTGCAGGAAGACCCTAAGAAGATGAGCATGGTGGGATCCAGATGCCTGCAAAGTTCAAACAGCATTGACACAAGGAAAGTCAGAGGCAGACTTCAGAAATGGAGTGAAAATTCGAACAGAGTGAGTGAGACTTTTGGAAAAGTGATCCAGTAGTGGAAAGCAAACTGAATTGAGAGGTAAGAGGGGAAGGGATGAGCACAGTGGTATGGTTTGTGTTTCTGGAAGAAGGACTTCTGACCCAGCCTCCATTTGCAACAGGTAGACCAGTTCTGCCTGGTCGGGGACTGGATGAGGGCATAATGAAGAAGCTGTCCTCAGCAGCGATGTCTTGAGAAAGAGACCACCAAGTCCAGAGCCCAGAAGAGGGAAGAGCAGACGAACTGCTTATGCTCCTGTCCCTAACATTACTCCAGGCTCCCCACCTCTGTGACTGATCCAGTGGTCCAGGGGCTTTCCTGCCACCATCACCCCAGAGTAGCAGAGCTCAAACTTTTCAAATCTGAGGATGTACTTTTGGTCTTCTTTAAATACAGCAGCCAAGAGAAGAAATAGATGGATGAGCGAGTGAGTGGTATCAATGCGGTCAAACCAAAAGACAAAATTTTGTTTCTCTACCTTTTCTGAAAATTCTCATTTTTGTGCAGAACATAAACAATCTTACCAGAGGAAGAAAAAATGCAGGTAATCATTCTGAGATGCCTATTTTGCCATGTGAATCATTTTGTAAATGAGAGTTAAATGCTGTGTGAAAACAGGCAGTGGCTCAGGATCTGAGTCGAGGCTACAACCACCCAGCTCGGTGTGTGCACTGTCACAGAGACAAGGCTGAGGTCCCACGGATCTACTTTAATAACTGCAATTTAAAATAATGTCAGGTTTCTGCTTGGTAGAGCATTCCCTGATGATAACAGCCAGCATTCTGTCTGACCAACATGTCTGACCTGCACGAAAGGGGTCTTCAAAAAGAGCCTAAGAAGTGTATGTTATGAAAACACTGTAAACAGGTTTAAATTGCTTGGCAACAAAATAAACTTATCTTTTAATTCCATTTTTCTAAGAACATTTTGAAGGTCCTTTATATGTGCCTATGAAGTTACAAGAGGTCCTTTATATGTGCCTATGAAGTTACAAGAAAGACTATCGAAAAATTCATTTTTTTAATGTATTTTATTTGAAAAGCAGAGATCTTCCTTCTGTTGGCTCACTTTCAAATGTCCAAACTACCAGGGCTGGGCCAAGGTGAAACCAGGAACCAAAACTCCGTTTAAATTTCCCATGTGGGTGGTGGAGACCCAACCAACTGAGCCATGACCACTGTCTCCCAGGGGGACACATTAGCAGGAAGCTAGATGCAAGCGCCTGCATGAGAACTCAAATCCAGGTGCTCCAATATGGGGCACAGCATCATAATCACCAGGACAAATAAATGTCCACCCCCACACTTCCCTGGCCTCTTACCTGGGCAGATAATTGAAGGAGCACCAGGTTGTGCTAGGAACATGAAGACAATATCTTGTGCATTGTCTGCTGCATCCTGTTGATAATTCCAGAAATCTGAGGGAAATTTCCTTTCTTCATGTATCTTCCCTCCCTCTTTCCTTTCTCCCTTACTAAAGAGGCAGGTGCCACACACAGTATGAGCTGGACAATAGCTATTGAGACAATAGCCAGCAGGTGAATGAAGCATAAGGGTCAGATGTAAGGGATAAGGTTTCATTCCTGGTTTTTGATGGGTATCTGGGGTCACGTGGGAGACGGCCCTGATGGTGGGGATTACACATTCAAGGACAGACATACTTGACTTACAAAGCCTCAACTCAACAGCTGTACGACTTCACCACCATGCAAAAGCAATAGGCACTCAACAACAGAAGCAGGACTTGGAATGAAAGTGGCTGTTCTCCTGAGTTAGTATCACACTTTCCGGTGCTCTCCTCTGAGCACAGAGCTGCACAGCGATAAGCACAGCTGCCAATCAGCCCTGCAGGCCCCAGGGGAAGCACCCTCACTGCTCAGTGCACTGTGCTGCTGAGCTAGGAACATCACCAGGTGGGAGGTGTTGAATGCGTGTGCACCTTACAGTAGTTTCATCTTAGGCCAGGTTTATGGTACCTGGACCCCACAGTGGGTCAAAGAGTATCTGTAACTGGGGCTGATGATCCCCATGCCAGTAACTTACCCTCAAAGGGCCTGGGATTCTCAAAGGTCCTAGTAGTAGTCCCGTTAACTTTGAAGTTATTTTTAAGAAATGAAAGCGGAAAAATAATCCAAAAATAATGACATTTTTTTTACAAGCAGAAGCAGCAGCCTGACACTGACTCTTGAGTCTGGGTTGTCATGACCCTCAGGGGTTTCTGTTTTGATTGGTATGGATCACTGTCCCAGGGGAACAGAGCAGAGCTCTCCCAGAATGATCCACAGCTTCCTGATTCTGTGAACTATCAGAGTCCTTCCTGCCACAGATGACAGACCCATCTCCCCTTCTCATTCAGTCAAGTTGCTGTCCTGTCTCACAAAATCACAGCTGACCCAGGGGCTTTAACCAGAGACCTGAGCCCCATGGGAAGCCACACCACCTGCTCCAGGGGCTCTGGGCCCTTCCTGTCCCTCTCTGTATGCTCATCTCAAGTCTGCACTGCCTGAGGTCTCCATCTTCCACGCACCAAGACTTCCCATAGCAGTATCCCCAATGTCATGACTTCTCTTGAATATCTTGGCATGTCCTGGTGAACACCTCCCTTCCTGCCCTCCAGACAAATCATTAGATGACAGGCTGCAGTGAGCAAGCTTTAACATCAGCACCGACTCACTAAGAAGGGATTGAATCAGGAAGTGATTCAGCAGCACCTCCCTCAATCCTCAGCCTCAGTTTCCATCACTTACGTGCAGGACACACACATGCAAGCAGACACAGACTGAAACCTACACAGAAGTACACAAATATGCCCTTCTCCCTCCCCTCCTATACCCACACTTAGTCGATTTCATCCAATGTGATCATTCCTATACTCTGAAAACAAGCCATTAAGTCAATCCTCCCCTGGGATTCAACGTGCAATCCTGGGAAAGAACACTGTGAAGTAGAGATTTTTGGAATCTTTTTACCATCTACATTATTAACCTTTTCCCTAAAGAAAACCCATTCTGCCCTGGTCTCCTCAAGGCCTTTATTCTCTGTGGCAGACCCACTACTAGGTTAGCAGCTGGCTAAAAGATAACCGAGTAAGGTGAACAGTTCCCAGGGAAATGATCATGGCAAAAGAGAACTAGAGAATGAAAAATCTGCCAAGAGCCACAGATGAATTCCTAAATGCGAGCTGTCAGGCAACGGAGCAGGTAGCAAACGTTTATCCCACCAGTTCAGGCCTATCCACACACTATTTGTCAAAGATGGGAGCTAGTTGAGGACTAACTAACTAAGAAATAAACAAAAAATCAGGAGAAATGAGAAAATTATTATCAGAAAGTAGCCCAGACATGCATCACACACTTGGGGAGAAAAATTAAGGCAGGCTTAGCACAAAGCTCATTCATTTAGAAGAAACCTCTTAGGATAAGAATGACTTTGCAAACATTGGGGATAGACTATCAACAATGAAGCCAGACAAAACTCCACAAGATGCATTATTAGGAGAACTGACGAGAGCAGCAGCAAAGATGAACCATGAGAGCCCCGCCCACAGTAGTAGGACCCCAAGGTAGGTATGGAAAGCTCATGTGGACACAGCTGTCCATCTTGGTGAAGGGCATCTTTAGCTTTTGCTATCCTTAATATCTATGATGCTCATTCAAGATTGCTCAAGGAAAATAGCCATGTTTGGGTCCATCTGTTCTTTCCATTGCAATGACTATACTCTTTGCAGATTTAAACATAATTTCCAATCAAAGACCTTTTTTTTTTTAATATAGCAATCCATAACCATACCCTATCTTAACCATACCCTAACTTCATTTAACAGCATTTACTATCAATGTCCAAATGGCAAATGTCAAGGCCTGGATAAAAATTACTTGGTCAGAGTCTGACATAAATGACTCTGGCACTTGGGGGATGGCATGAACTCTTCAGTATCCCATAACATGCCAGATTCTTTCATCGAAGTGGTCGCTGGGTAGCTGAGAAGAAATATTCGCATAGCCTTGCAGTACCACCCTCTAGACTCATTCCACTCACCAGCTTTCAAGGATGTGCAAGTGACTTAGAGCCTTCTCATAGAACCCTGCACAGCTCTGTTCTCTGACTATCCTTGTCCCGTTTCATCTGCCCAGGAGAAAACCAGTACCCAACGACTTCAGGCCCTTCTGGTCATGCATGAGTCAATGTCAGAGCACATCATGGCTTCCACTGGCACAGAGGCAACACTGCACAGACCGCAAAGTGCTTCCATCCATCCACATTATCTCATTTGAGCTCTACAGTTGCTCTCCCAGGAGTCAGGAAAATCAAAATTTAATAAGCCATATGCAAAACACTGCTGGGTAAACACACGTCTTAATTCATTCTATCGTCACAAGAAACTGCTAGACTGGTGTTGAAATCTTGACTACAGATGAAGAAACTGAGACTTAGAGAGGTGAGGGACCCTATTGCTAATAGATTGGGATACATAGTTCTTTGAGCACCATGGTCCATGCTGTCTCATCTGCTGATCGCATTAAGTCTTTGGACTTACCTACTGCACAGTGTTGTCCAGTCCTTTGGGGCTTCCCTTAGAACTGTGGCCTGGACAGCAGGGTAGTATTCTACGAGATCAGCAGCCTTCCAAGGGCATGCCAAATCTCCACTTCCCATCTTCCTGCCCAGGGGAGAGATGGAAATGTTTCAGTCACATAATTCTGCATCTTGAGAGTAGAAAGGATATGCTGGGCATGATAAGAGAGACTCACTCAGATGAAGCAAGTGCAAGTTGGGTTGGCAGTCACTTTCAGCCCAGATGTTACAGACGGCTAAGTACATGTGACCTAAGGGCCACTTCTTTGTTCCCATCCAGTAACTTTATTTTGTTTTTCAATTTTTATTTATTTATATTTGAAAGGCAGGCTTATGGAGATAAGGAGAGAACAGAGAGAATCTACTGATTCAGTCCCCACATGGCTGCAATGGCCAAAGCTGAGCTGAGCCCATCTAAAGCCAGAGCTTTTCCTCAATCTCACATAAAGATGCAGGGGCCCAGAGACTTCAGCCATTCTCTGCTGCTTTCCCAGGTCGTATGCAGGGAGCTGGATTAGGAGTGGAGCAGCCAAGACACAAACTTGCCTCCATATGGGAAGTGGAAGCTTAGCGATTAATACTTTTGTTTTCTGTTTTGTTCTGTTTTATTGGAAAGTCGGATATACAGAGAGGAGGAGAGACAGAGAGGAAGATCTTTCATCCGCTAATTCACTTCCCAAGTGGCTGTAACAGCCGCAGCTGTGTTAAACCGAAGCCAGGAGCCAGGAGCTCCTTCCAGGGTCTCCCATGCTGGTGCAGGGTCCCAAGGCTGTGGGCTGTCCTTGACTGCTTTACCAGGCCACAAGCAGGAAGCTGGATGGAAAGCAGGGCCACCGGGATTAGAACCAGCACACATATGGGATCCTGGAGTACTCAAGGTAAGGTCTTTAGCTGCTAAGCTATCGTGCCTAGCCCAATATCTTAGTTTTAAGGGAATGTTTCAAACTTTTAAGCAAACTGTACACTGATAACTCCCTGCCTGTATAAGTAGATGACTTATATTTGAATTTAAAAAAACACAAATGCATCTGAAGCTTGGATAAAACCAGCTTAAAAGAGAGAGAGACCTTTCCGATCACTTCTCAAAATACATTTCCCATGTTCAAATCTCTAATAAGTGTGTCATTTTAAAGGGCTTCCATGACAAATAGCACAAACATTTTCTCAGTCTGGAGGGTAGATGTTTCAAGCAAGGCTTCAGCATGCTGTATTTCCCTTGACTTATAGAAGTCCAGTGTGTCTCTGTGTCGCATGTGGTACTTTCCCTGTGAGTCTGTGTTCCAATTTCATATCCTTTTTAAGCATTTATTTGTTTATTTAGCAGAGCTTAGAGGGAAAGAGAATGAAGAAAAGAGAGAAGAGAGAGAGAGAGCTTTTTCTATTCACTGATCTGCTACTCAAATAGTTGCAGTAGCCAGGACTGGGCCAGGCCAAAGCCAGAACTGAGGAACACCATCCGGGTCTCCCACATGGGGACAGAGGCCCCAAGAATGGACTCATATTTTGGGGTTTCTCAGGTGCAGAGCAAGGAGCTAGATCAGAAATGGAGCACCCCATTCTGGCACTAATGGATTCTGGCGTCAAAGGCAGCAGCTTACTCCAACTGTACCACAATGCTAGTCCCATACTCTCCTCTTCTTACAAGAGTACCAGTCACAGCAAATGAAGGCCCTGTACTGAAAGTTTTGCTTTAGCATATTTATCCCTTTAAAATCTCTGTGTCCAAATGCAGTTACCCTCCGGGGTTAGGACTTCATCTTATAAATCTGTGAAGAAAGAACATAAATTTGGGTACCCTTCAGTGGGTGTTTAAAATCCCCAACTACTATTTCAAAAAGAGGTATTCTTCGTGGCCACTTAAGGAAAATACGATGACCTAAAATAGTGAACTGAGTCTGGACCTAACAACCTGTTATAAAAATTGAAGAGCCAAATACCAGAGTTGTGACATAAGGTAGATCTGCCGCCTGAGACACCAGCATGCTGTATGGACACCAGTTCATATCCCAGCGGCTTCACCTCTGATCCAGCTCCCTGATAGTGTATTTGGGAAAAGCAGCTGAAGATGGTTCAAGTGTTTGGACCCCTGAACCCACCTGGATGCCCAGATAAAGCTCCTAGCTTCTGGTTTCTGCCTGACTCAACCCAAGCCATAGCAACGACCTGGGAAGTGAACGTGGTGATGGAAAATCTTATTTACTCTCAAATCTCTCAAGTAAGTGAATAAATCTTTATTTTTAAACAGCTGAAGAGATTGACAAGGACAAAAGTCCTATGGCACAGGCATCCAAGTTCCAGTTGGACATAAATGAAGGATATTTGCAAGCAGTCCAAAATGCCTAGATTGTGTGGTTTTCTTCAACCAGTGTGTATTCTTTACACAGTTGGAAAATATTATAAACATATGTATTCAGGGCCCAACACAGTAGCCTAGTGACTAAAGTCCTCACCTTATATGTGCCAGGATCCCATATGGGCACTGGTTCTAATCCCAGCTGCACCACTTCCCATCTAGCGCTCTGCTTGTGGCCTGAGGAAAAACAATAGATAGCCCAAAACCTTGGGACCCTGTACCTGCATGGGAGACCTGTAAGAAGCTCCTGGCTCCTGGCTCCTGGTTCCTGACTTCGGATCAGCTCAGCTCTGGCCATTGCAAACATTTGGGGAGTGAAGCAGTGGACGGAAGATCTTTCTCTCTGTATCTCCTTCTCTCTGCATACCTGCCTTTTCTATGAAAACAAATAAATCTTTTTTCTTAAAAAAAAGTCTTTCTTCTGCTTATGAAGGACTATACTATTATAATATGGAGGAAATTAGCCAGGGGTGGGGGTTTGGGGAGGGGGTAGGGAAATCCCATACCCTATGCAATTGTACCATAAAATTCAAACTTTTAATAATAATAATAATCAAATATATCTTTCTAAAATTACAGCCAGTTTTATTTTCCAAGAATGGCCTCAGAGATACTTCCCTTACAATATGTTATTCTTACAATGTGATTATGGTACTTCTTCCACTGAAAGGTGGAGCCCAAATTCCCTCTCCCTGAATCTTGGTGGGCTTGAGATTATGGAAGAAATGGCATTTTGGGATCTGACACCAGGCCATACAAGATCATTTGGCTCCCACCTGATTCATGTAGGACACAAGATTTTGGAAAGGTAAACCCTTATTTGGTAGTGTGACTTCCCTGAGGCCACTGTCCATGGGAAAAACACATGTAGAGTGGTTCTGAACTACAAGAAAAGCTATCCCAGTGGCCCCTACTGCTTCAGCTCCAATCACATCTAATTACAACAAGGTGTAAGACCCAGAGCCAAAAGCATACGGCCAAGTGTCTCCAAAATTGTTGACCCACAGAACCAATGAGCATAATAAAATGACTGTTGCTGTTCTAAACCACAAAGCTTAGCAGCTAAAGATTACACAGCAATAAATAATCAGAATGAAAATATTCTGAATAAGTCTTTCTGATGTTAATTCAACTTTGCTTCTTCCAAAAATTAGTCCAAATGAGTAAACAGATTATTTCCTCTTGGCTTGGCTATAGCTTTTCCCCTTGGCACCATCGCCATCTGCAAGTGACAAAATGCCTTCGGTTTTCTTGTAGTTTATGAATGTTGAGTGTATAAAGAAGTCAATACCATGTTGTGAGTTAGCCAAATGAGCAGTCCCATCCTCCCATCCCATCAGGCACCTCCCAAGATAGCCTGTGCTCATTCATCCTTGCCTGTTTCTACCTGTTCTTCTCCAGGCTTCTGCCACAATCATGTTCTCATCACTTTATAAGAGTCCCAACTTCCACTTGTCAACTTCTCTTTATGTCTGATTAGTGACATGAGATTCTTCTCTTCTTTATGCTGTTAGAAGGTCTTCAGGTCAAGCTCCGACACAAAACTTCCCAAAGATATTTTGATTTTCAGACCTAGGATCTAGTGAAGTCACCAAAACACATGGTTTGAGTATCCAGCGTTCTGGTGCCATTTTTATGGCTTTTGGAGGGACAGCACTTGCCTACTGACTGGATCTTTATGCTTCCCTCCGCATCGTGCATCCTGTCTCTGCCCCCAGCCTCAGCCCTGAGTAGAGTGATGAGTCCTGTTTGGGGAAATGAAAATAAATTGTGTCTCTTCTGTGGAGTAACAATCACACATTTATGAGGCAGGACTGTAAGAGCATGCATGTATGACTTCACCAACATGAAATAGAAGATTAAAGCATAACAACTCAGGCTTAGAAAGTAGCTATTGACTTAACAACCTAAGATTCTTTTTAAGTGGAGGTAGTCAGAAGTTGATGATTGTTACAGGCAGTTATTAGTAATGAAATGACGTACTTCCAGAAGCTGGAAAGATGACCTCTAGGAGGAACAACCAGTGAAGGAACATAAGTCAATACATTTCATGGAAGTAGCCATTTGTTTAAATGTTTCCTAGAGTGTGAAGTGTCCTAAAAATGTGTCTATGAATGTGTGGCTGACAACATATGAGAGCACCTGATTCCAAATGAGTCACTGAAGGTCATTACAAACAGAGCAGAAGGGAACTAAAGTTTTATCTATGAAAACTGAGGTCGTTCAATTAATTCCATAGTGGTGATTGGCATTCTCAAACTTTACATGCTGTTTATCAGCAGTCTCCATGGTCTAGGACTTTGATTAATCTTATTATAGTGGCCCATATGGATCTGAGGTAAACACGCAGTGAGACTAGCCACAGGTGTGAGTCCTCAGCCAGAGGAAAAGCCTGGTCAACAGCCTCAACTTCCATCCACCCCACACTCTGTTGTGCAGCACATCCAACGAAGTCCTTTGGAAGGGCTCACAGAGTTGTTTAAAATGTCAAGCTGTTCTTTATCACATATTATAAAGATTTTGTGACCACCAAGATCTTGAGTAAAAACGTCCAAAAAAATGTCTAAATAGTGTACTTTGCCTTAAGGAAGAACAGAATACAAGATTAAAGGAAAGGTGCACAAAACAGAGAAGATGGAGGACTAAAAACCCTGGTTAAGATTTAAGCTGTAGGGCCGGCACGATAAGCGTAGTGGCTAAAATCCTCTTCTTGCACACACCGGGATCCCATATGGTCTCCGGTTCTAATCCCGGCGGCCCTGCCTCCCATCCAGCTCCCTGCTTGTGGCCTGGGACAGCAGCTGAGGATGGCCTAACTCCTTGGGACTCTGTACCTGGAAGAGTTCCTGGCTCTGGCTTCGGATCCGCACAGCACCGGCCGTTGCAGCCACTTGGAGAGTGAATCATCGGATGGAAGATCTTCCTCTCTATCTCTTCTCTCTATATATCTGACTTTCCAATAAAAACAAATAAATCTTAAAAAAAAAAAAAAAGGAAGAAAGAAATTCAAGGGCCTGCATTGTCTGACCTTTTGGTCCTTGCTCCGTTCAACCTGTGCAATGGACCACACTAAGGCACTCTCATCTTCCACATGCTCCCTGTTCCCCTTCTGCCCCCATTTCCTGGTTTCCCACAGGCAGGGATACCCTTCCTCCATCTCTTCCTCCAGTCTCCCCATATCACAGGATGTCTATGTCATCAACACCAAGGCCAGCTCCGGTGAGCGTGTTACCAAGCTCCAGTTACGTTTCTCCCTCACATCCCTCAGGAACGGAAACAAATTGGCTTTTATATTATTGACCTTCACTTTATATTTTCATGTTAATGGATATTCATTTTACTTTTCTTCTAGTTACACTGTGAAACGAAGGGAGACAAAGTCTTGCTCATTTTTAAGTCATGTTGCCTGAAACGGAGCATTTATTAGATACTTAATAAATGTTGACTAAATGAGTTAAATATTTACGTCTTGACCCACTGGTGTTTCAATCTGTTTCATTTTCACTTGAGTGGTTGGTGCATGTTGACAAGTTTCCTAAAAGGAAGCACGTTAAACCATTTTTGCTTTTTGGTGACCCATGCCAGTCTGATTCTAGACACCAGGGGTTCCAAATGATGGAATAGTTAACCCAATTGCAACCCATAGAGTGCAGCCCCAACAAGCAGTTCCTTCTTGGATGCAGTATAACTGGAGTAAAGCTATGGTACCTGGAATTCTGGAAGTTCACTCAGGAAATTTGAATGTGTAGCCTAAGTGGAGGACCAGAAGCTGTGTGCTCATGCCAGCATCCAGATTTGAACATAGTGAGCCCAGGTTTGGGTACTACAGCTTTGAGAGGAAGCATGACAATGTGATAAGCAAAAGGAATGTCAACGTTATTTGCATCAAAGACTGCAAACTGCTTAAGCACCACCTTCCCGGCAGTTCTTATTCAAACCATGGATGAGCTCATCCGAAGCACATCTTATCTATTTGTTAGGTACTTACAGGATTCTCTTAAATGCATAGGCACTTGCACTTCCTCCACTTCCCCTCGTCCTGTCAGCAGTTATCGAATGAATTTGAAAGTCATAAAACTTCTTCCCATAAATAAAAGTTTTATAAACTATATATCTACTAGAAGAATATGAGTACTGGACCATAGAGCTATAAGTAAATATGACCACAAAATCATGTCCACTGAAAAGAGCAGAATATAAAATAGTACTAAATGCAGCTATACACAAAGTGATGTAAATTGTAGATACATTAATGGAATTTTCTGCATTATAAAAAAGAAATTCAAGTTTATTTCTAGCGGGCTATGTAACTTGGCCATTTTTGATAAGGTTGATTTGCCAGACCTGGGACATGGACTCGTCAGTGTTTTTGTGAAGTTGTTCACTCTGAGTTTCACAGTTGGTCTCTTTGGGTGGTCTCCTGACTGTGGTCCAGGAGGATTCAGTCCTACAGTTGTTGTTTGTCTTCTCATTGGCAGTTCTCTTTCTCTCTTTAGTGACATCAGATCATTGAACAACCTTGGAAATACTTTTGCTGATCTGTCAGCCACCGAAGTTACTTTCTTAAAAACTGCACAGTTTTGTCAACTCACCATGGTGAAGTGGCAGGCACATTTACCTTGGGACAAGTGCTTTAAGCTAGAAAACTATTTCATTTCTCTTTTGTCTTCAAAGGAAAGGAAATAAAAATCTGCCTTCTTCACACACCCACACACAAAAACATTAGTCTAGTCACACATTAAAATCCTTATACAATTTACTTGTAATTTAGGGAGATAAAGAGCTGCCTTCCGCTGGTTCACTCCCCAGATTCCCAACAAACCACGGCTAAACCAACCTGAAGCCAGAATGTAGGAAGTCAGTCCAGAACTGAAGCCATCACTGCTACCCCGCCCCCTGGGGCTGCATGAGTTGGAAGCTAGAATAAGGAGAAGAGCTGAGACTCAACCCCTGACCCTCAATGTGAGTGGGGTGCAGGTGTACACTGGAATCTCAGCCATGAAGTCAAACACCCACACTCTTAAAATTGTTTCATTGGTGGGAAAATAAACATTTAATTAACCTTTCAAAAGTGAACTGGGATACTGTTCTTCATTTTAAGATCAAAGGGTAATTTGAGTGGATTTATAAATCTCATTCAAGTTGGGAAATAGGTTTCCACAACCTGATCTCAGCCAAAGGCTGACAATGATGGGAAATAGGTTTCCATACTGATCTCTGTCCACACCTCTCCAAAAGAGACTGCAATAGGAATGTCACCTTTCCTCATTCTTTGCTCTGCCCATGAGAACACATATTCTTTTTTTAAAAAAAAGATTTATTTATTTTTATTGAAAAAATAGATACACAGAGAGAAAGAAGACACAAAGATCTTCCATCTGCTGGTTCATGCTCCCAAGTGGCCACAATGATTAATGCTGAGCCAATCTGAATCCAGGAGCAAGGAGCCTCCTCTGCATCTCCCATGCATGTACAGGGTCCCAAGGCTTTAGGCCACACTCTACTGCTTTCCCAGGCCACAAACAGGGAGCTGAATGGGAACTGGAGCATCCAGGACAAGAACTGGCACCCACAGGATATCCAGGCACATGCAAGGTGAGGATTAATCTCTGGGCCATTGCACCAAGCCTGAGAGTATATATTCCTTAAGAAATATATTGCGGTTGAGACCTTGAGGCTGCTCTATTTCCTGAGTTGCCATGAGCTTAGCAACAGTGGGTAAATTAAGCATCTATGTCACAAGTCCATGAACCAGATCTATTGAATCTTAGTATTCTGTCATCACTGCTAATGACAGGAATTGCTTCATTCAATTACCATATGCAATATGTATGACAATCAAATGACAACAAAGTGACTATCAAGAGGTAGTTTTTCTAGAGGGTCTAGCACAATGGCTCAATTGACTAACCCTCCGTCTTCAAGTGCCAGGATCCTATACGGACATTGGTTCATGTCCTGGCTACTCCAATTCCAGTCCAGCTCCCTGTTTATGGCCTGGGGAAGCAGTGGAAAATGGCTCAAGTCCTTGGGCCCATGCACTCACGTGAAAGACCCAGAAGAAGTTCTTTGCGCTAGCTTCAGATAGGCTCAGCTCCAGCCATTTCAGCCATGTGGGGAGTGAACCAGCAAATGGAATATCTTTCTCACTCTCTCTCCTTCACTCTATAAGATCTACTTTCCCAATAAAAATAAATAAATCTTCGCTAAAAAGAGGTAGTTTCTTTATAAAAAGCGAACAAATTGCTGCAGGCAAAAGAATTCTAGAGGCTTCAGGAATTTAATCATTCATCACATACTTCTTGAGGCAGGTATTCTTCTGGCTGCTAAACTTAAATAAATGACATGGGCATGCTCTCTGCTCTGCTGGAATGTGGAATACATCAAAAAAAGTGTCAGAATATTAAGCAAGTAATTAACAACGTGACTATACTTAGCAATATGAGGCCTAATGTTACCAGATTCCTAGGTGAATAAAAGCTGAACAAGTTAACACAATAGCCGTTTCCCAAATTTTCATTCTTTATAGATTATCTCATTTTGATCCTGTTGTCACCATCCTCTCCTTATTTATAGGAATACTTCAAAAAAAAAGCTCATGGGAAAAGGCGTATTATTTTTTAAAAAAAGCTAGTCATTAATTTCAAAAAATTTTGCACCAAAATATATTTATTCTCATTTTCAAGAAACTTTTTGAAGTTTCTTGAAAATCCCAACCTGAGTATAGATAAAATCATTCTTTGGTCAGGTGCAATAACTCAACGGCCAAAATCTTCAACTTGCAACTCCTGGGATTCCATATAAGCACTAGACCATTGTTCCACAGCTCCACTTTCCATCCAGCTCCCTGTTTGTAGTCTACGAAAGCAGTAGAGGACGGCCCAAGGCTTTGGGGCCCTGTGTCCACATGGGCAACCCAAAGAGGCTCTTGGTTCCTGGCTTCAGATCAGATCAGATCAGCCACTGCGGCCAGTTGGGGAGTGAAACAACAGATGGAAGACCTTTCTCTCTGCCTTTCCTCTCTATCAATCTGATCTGCCTTTCCAATAAAACAAATAAATTTTTAAAAAAATCATTCTTATCAACAATCAGGTTATTTTTAAACATTTATTGTGCTGTGGCCTGAAGCGGATGAGGAGAAGGAAAATTATTAAAGCCTGTTTGCAAATACTATTTAAGAAAAACACGTTTACAAAATGCAAGTTACAAAATCGCACATATCAGGGAAAAAATAATTAGGATATTGTTGAGACAGTGCATGGAATCTAGAAAAACATAAGTCTCACAGCTTAGAATAAAATGAATTCCACATACATAAAATATTCAAACATAAAAAAGGAACAATAGAATTATTTAAAGAAAACAGAAAATTCATTATAATTCAAAGCAGAAAACAACCTTTCTGAAGAAAGCGTGAACGCACATCCTGGAGGCAGCATACAATAGAACAAATATTTTGGTCCTTGCCACCCACATGAGAAGCCAAGATGGAGTGTTGGGCTCCTAGTTTCAATGTAGCCCAGTCTGGCTTTTGTGGGCATTTGGGGAGTGAATCACGTGATGGAAGATCTCCATCTCTCAAGTCCCGCCCTACCCATCTGTCTGTGTCTGCCTTCCAAATAAAATCAACATAAACAAAATTTTTAAATTGGAGGGGGTGGCGGGGGATTCAAGAACTGCCGAGCTGAGGCAGCATAGGTTCCAACCCCAGCTCCACCACTAACTAGCCAGTTTCACGGAGAATGTTACTTTACCTCTCTGAGTTGCAGTTCACCCATTTATAAAATGGTGGGAACAGTGACTTCCTCAGGGAGAAAAGGGGAGGAGGCCACATGAGAAGAGATGAGCAAAACTCCTCCCTCGGGCCTGTGGCTGAGTGGGCCTGGCATCCTGCCTTCCACCCCACCCCCAACCACATACTGTGCTGAGGCTTGTCAGGGTCTTGGTTCCAAGGCAGGCCTGTGATCCACACTTACGCCAGTCAGCACACGTCATTCTCCTTACTCAATGAAGAACTATTCAAACCAAGGAAAACTGGGCTCCACGATTTTTTTGTTGTTGTTGTTCAAACTGTTGGGTGGCAATGCTATTTTTCCAGCAGTAAGGAATCTTGAATGGGATTTGCCTAAGGAACACACAGCCATTGAACCAACCTGTTGAGTTCAAAAAGGAAACAATTACAAGCTAGAATAGAATGCAAAAAAGACCTTTGAGGCACTGGATACAGCCATCCCGAAGCCAGAATGGTTCCTCTAGTCTTTTCTAACAGAGAATCACACATTCCTTTTAAAGCCAATTGGGTTTGGGTTTTCACAGCACTTGAGACTCAAAGAGCACCCTTTTTTCCTACCTTCTACTGTAACAACACCATGGGAAAAGAAAAGGAGTCTTTGTCTTCCTTCTTCCCAACAAGGAGAAGTCCTCAGGACAGCTTGTCAAATCACTCTGCCTTGCCTTCTCAAGTGAGTGCTTCCACATCCTACCAGGAACAAGTCCACCTGAAGTCAGAAAGAACCACCTGCTCTTCCCTTTGCCATCCTGGCTCCTCGTGGCTCTTTAGTGACTCCCTCCCTGATTAGTTCCCCAGTCCAGGAAGGTAGCCAGATGGACACAGATGCCAGTCTCTCCTTTTCCCAACAGTCTTGTCATACTGGTACTGCCATTCATTTCTCTTCTCTCTGTATTTCAGGGCTGGAAAACACTTGTTCAGCATTTGCTCCCAATACCTACCAGTGGATCTTCTCTTACTAAGGAAGAAGTTCTGTGTAATGGTGAGATGGTTTCAGTCAATCTTGAATTTATAAATAGCTAACGCTCCAATTGGTTGTGAGTCGGACACAATGGGTAACATATGCATGCCCTCCATTTGAGTGGGTCCAGCTTATGTTATGTTGAGCAATTCTTTTTTCTTAAAAGGAATAAAAATTACAAGACAAAATGCCTTAGTTCCCTATTATTTGTTGCAAATGCTAGTTTCTAACCATGTACACCAAAACTTGCATCAAAATCCCGTCATTTGAAGACATAGTTTTTCAAGGAAGAGAGCACAAAACCAACACATGCACCTCATCATTCGGCGCACCATGGGAAAACTGTAGTTCAGCTTTGCTTTTTCCGTTAAATCTTTAAATAAAAACAAAATGGAAAAGACCTAGAATTAAGAATGGCTTCATCCAACTTATTTCCCCTTTACCTTCCTGAAAAATACCAGAAATCCTTTTGAAAATCCCAGCCGCCCTGCTCTGATCTCTAATTAGCAATGGCAAGAGGCTAAAAAAGTAAGATTCTCCAACCTGCCTCACCTTTCATGTCAGACCTCGTACAAGCATTGCTCACAGTGTTCACCTTGACAGCAGTTCCTCTCCCTTCTGTTCTCAGCCCTTTCAGAGTGAAAGAGATGGTGTCACAGAAGCCAAGAGGAAACGACGGTATTGTGACACTGGTTTGGAGAACTTGCTGAGTCTCCAGTTTGAAAAATGAATTCCAGGACAGGTGACCTGCTGAACTGAGCGCATGATTAGCCCAAGGAAGAACGTAGACACACCAAGGCCTACTAAAAGACCACTGGCAAGCTCCAACGTTCCTCTAAGAAGAGCAAACTTAGCTCAGAGGGGAGAAACTTTGCCTTTTATTGTTTGCTTGTTTGTTTTAAATGAGCACACCATCTCAGACTCACAGAGCACCTTATACTGACAAAAATGCTATTACAACAATCTGAAAGCTAGCCCCTCCTGTAATCCTGAAATGCTAACTGCCTGCACTCACCCAGCACGGGAATGGCCAAGCAGAGTCTCACAGGTGGCCTCCCAAATCTCCAGCAGTGGACACGCTCTGTGGTCCTACCACCCCAGTACAAAATTGACCACCTTTCCAGAGAACCTGCCTTGGGCTTTGAGCTCCAGCCATTCGAATAACTGTCTTCCACAGAGACCTCCAATTTGACCTTTTCAGGAAACTCATGTTCTGGAAAGAACACTGGCTCGGGAGTTAAGAGACCCAATTCAACCGTGGCGCAACGGGGCTGGCTGAATGCCAGCTGCCTTTAGCTTTCCTTTGCTCAGCTTTTTAACTGCAATTCCACATTTTCTTCTCTGTATCGTAAGATTGGCCTTAGGACAAAGGACACAAACTTAGGAAACATTCGCGGAGCCCCTTGCTGATGATTTAAATTTACAATTAAGCAATTATAGGTTCAAACCAATGGGCAGTCATTTAGATGAAAGAGCATAAAAATAAAGTTCAAAAATATACGCTCCCAGTGTAACTACTTATGAAAATTAAAGCTGCAGGTCCTTCAATGCTTAAGACAAAGCCATCTTTTTGGTTCATATATTTTAATGCTGGAGCCCATCAATGTCCCAGCAGATGACATATTTTCTAATTATTCTTAACCAGACTGCTGTTTACTTCTGTTCTCATTACTAATCATTTGCTTAATTAAGACTCTACCTCAGAGGCTTCAGCACAAATACAAAATTTGTGAAGTTGAAATATATTCAGGAGCTGTAAACACTCTTCAGCGTATGGCCAAATAATGGCCAAGTAATGAAATAGTTCCTTAAACAATTAGCCTCAAAAATGGGCGCATTAAAAAAAAAAAAAAAAAAAAGGCCTTGCACATTGGGATGCAATTTATGAATGTGTTAGGCTGTAAAAATTAGTGATAGTCTTCAGCCACAAAATGTTTTTAAATGAGAGACCAAATCTAAATTACTTCAAATCCATTTGAGAAACAGGGTATAAATTAATGTGTGGAATAATCTTGAATATACAATGGATTCTTTTATAGACTTCCTATTTCTATCAGATCTGTAGATAGTTCTATTATGTTCTAGCATTTCCAGGTCTCTGCTTTTTTATCATTGAGTTATAATAATATCAACTCCATAGAGTCTTTGTAAACCGTTATAAAGTGTACATCTCTTTACAAGAGATCAAAACATCAGAACTGCTGTAGAGCTGGTGGCGGGGGCAGCGGTGATGCTGTGGTTGAATAAGCGCTCCCCGACATTTGTGTCTTCCAGTGGTTATACCCAGGAAACCAGCATCTTGTGAAGCTTCTCATTACTTTCGTAGGACAGTAATTATAGAGTAAGGTGCTACGCTTTTATTCTAATTCTCTTCTTCTGTTGTTCTTGTTGTTTAAATACAGGATCTAGCAGATACTCCAAAATTATACTTACGGGTTATTGTACTTTTTTCTATAATTGCTGCTTTTTCATTCTTAAATTTACAACAATAATTTTGCCTTTTAAACATATATGTTAAAGTATTTTAAAACTAGCTATGTGAATTTTCTGACAGGGGAAAATACTCACAAAAGAATGCTAAGTGAAAAGAGTATATAAGAAAGTCTGTGTGGTTTGAGCTCTTATTTATTCACTTTATTTATTTCAAATCTGAAAGAGGTTAATTAGAAGACTGTCCACAGATGTTACAGGGGTTTTTTATTTCTTTTTTGCTTACAAATTCATAGATACTGCTCAATTGATTATATAACATACTATACTTATTTTAACCTTCAAAGAGAATATTTCTCAAAGTATACTTTACACTACTTCTTTTTCCTTAATCTTGCTTTCATTCACAAATGGAAAATCATAAGCAAGCATGGTATATAATCTGACTAGACACACACATTGTGGATGATTGAATCAAGTTAATGAAGTTAGCCATCACCATAACCTTTATTGTTTTGTAATCAGAAGATTTAAAAACCTGTTCTTTCAGCAGTGTTCAACTATACAAGGCATTCATATCTTTAGAATGTGAGTGCAGCTGCACAAGTTGTGCCTTCCACACAGAAGGCCTCTGGAAGCCCCATTCTGTCAAGGAGTATACAATAAACCCTACTGCTGAGAGCAACACCTTCTCTTTGAGCCACTTAAAATGCAATTTGGTAATGTATTTGTCTGACTTAATTACTTCATGTCTTCCGCCTGTAGGTGGTTATCTGCAATGTTTTTCTCTGAAGAAGAAAAATGTTTTGCGGCTTTAATCGGTAGTGATTGCTCACTCATACTTTTCGCTGCAACCTTCCCTCCCCTCTGCTACTGCCCACAGCCCCAGAGGAACACATCATGCTTCTGCATTTGCTCCAAAACTCTAGGGACAAAGCAATGCATGCCTCTTTGTATTCCCCATTTAGTCTAAGCCCATGGAGGTCAGGTCTGGCCACTTGGATTGAGTCACTTTCTATCCTCTCACTATAGAGTGCAACCACGGAACCAGCTCAGTGCCTGTTAGTTAAATGAATGAACTAACTTCATGAATCAATCCAGTGGACCTTTCCCAGCTATCCAAATCCAGCCTTAGGGACAGGAAAAGGATATTGGCAGGTAAGCAACTTGGGTTCACAGAGGTAAAATGCTTTAAATGTCCTTTAAATCCCCAAAGTTTTCCATTGAATTTAGTGCACACATTTTTATAAATAAAACCCAATATTATACTACAAATATATATATGCATAATACATACAGCCTACAGCATATGGTGCAAATACAGTTGTCATATGTTTAAGAGGATCTATTCCATTACTGAGCCAATATAGCTGTTATACGTTTAAAGGAGAGAAAGCAGCCCATGCCTGGTTTGACTTGTGAGAATTAAACACAACTCCGTTTGGAATCCCAGTTCCATTACTGCACCTTGTGCTGTCTCCATTTTGGCCTCATCACACCATTTTATACTGGTAGGGGTCCTGCACAATGGCCCAGTGGCTGAATCCTCACCTTACATGCACCAGGATCCGGTATTTTGTCCCAGATGCTCTACCCAGCTCCATGCTTGTGGCCTGGGAAAACAGTAGAAGATGGCCCAAAGCCCTGGGTGAACCCACATGGAAGACCTGGGAGAGGCTCTTGGCTTCTGACTCCAAATCAGCCCAGCTCTGGCCATTGCAGCCCTGTGGGGAGTGAACCAGCAGGTGGATGACCTTTCTCTCTGTATCACCTTCTCTCTGTGAATCTGCATTCCAATAAACATAAATAAATCTTTATAAAAAAAAAGTTGATCTACAAGCCCACCTTCATGTGATCTGAAAGAAGGACCAATTTTTCCTTTTTGTCCCCAAGAAATTAACATAGTCCTACCGCAGAGGTGCTACCTAGAGCTCACTGAGTACTTCATGTTTCTGCCTCTGTAAGAGATATTCTAGGTTCCTAATCTCATGTATACAACTTCAACTACCCTAGGAGGATTAGGTCTTATCCAAATTTTACAGAGAATTTGACTTGAATAAAGGAACCCACATGACCTGGTAAAAGTCAGCATTCAAAGACAGATCTGATAGAGCCTTCGAACTCCATTCCTGTGACCACGGGCCTCATCTGCAGCTCCATTATGAAGAATTTGATTAAATGAGCACCTACCAATTCCTAATTCCTTATCAGAGAAGCTGGGAGTGGAAACTCAACTGGGGAAATGAATAATAAACATGGTTGATTTTTTAAAAAAAGATTATTTATTTATTTATTTAGAAAGCAGAATTTGAGAGAGCAGAAGGAGATAAGGAAGAAGAGAAAGAACAAGAAGCTTCATCCACTGGTTCGCTCTCCAAAATATCTACACTGGCCAGGGCTGGGCCAGGCCAAAGCCAGGAGCCAGGGACTTCATCTAGGTTTCCCACATGGATGCAGAAACCCAAATGCATGGGTCATGTTTCCCTGCCTTCCCAGACACAAAGGCAGGGAGTTGGATTGGAAGTGAAGTAGCAGGAACTCACACTCCATAATGGTGCCAGTGTCACAGGCAGCAGCCTAACTCACTGAGCCACAATGCTAGCCCCAAAGGTGATCAATTTTAATCAAGTCTGAAGACATTGCTAAAGGCCAACCATGTGTAAGAAAAATGGCAGAAAATATAACTCATGGAAAAGACAGTAAACTTTTAAAAACTGATTGCCCACAATCCTTTGGTAACACATTCACTACCTAATGCAACTGTTTCATGTATGGGAACAAACACTAGTGTGTAAAAATGTGCAAATCTCAACACTTAAAAGAATTCAGGTGGGATGCGTGTGGCTGAATAATGTACGTGTGTTTTATTTCTTCATGATGGGAAACCCATAAGCAGCATCAATCAAGGCAGAAAGAAAGCATCAAGGTGTTATTAATGCATTTCATTTTTAGACATGGAATTGGAAACCAGAATCCAATGGCCCTTTCTGCTTCTGACAGAGCTAACACTATGACCTTGGGCATATCCAAGAAGCTCGGGTTACCCATCTGTGGAGCTGGGATAAATTAAAAGGTGCAGGGTTGTTTGTCAACAGCCTAATGCTTCCTTTCTCATGTGCATCTCCTGTGGCCCTATCGCAGGAACCGTGGTCATCTGCAGAGCACACCAGAGGGCATCACAGTTTCCATGGCTTCAGCTCACCTGCATGAAATATATGCAGGTGTAATTGAGTTTTCCTGGAACGGGACGTTGCTGATGGCTAGGATGCTTCTTATGGTGACTCCTATGCAAAGCCTGGCACGTTGTGAGAGCCACTAAAAAGGAAAGAGAGGAGCCTTTAAAACAAGCGCTTAGATCCTGCCTGTGCCTTTTCCCACCGGTCAGTATATATGATACACACAAGTTTAATATTATATATAATACTTCCCCTGCTCTGGTGTAGGCAAAATTTTGCAGCTTCTTCCCTTTCATATTTCATGCCTGGGAAATTTGGATAAACATAGAAAATGCTCAAAAATAGCTTCTGGGTCCGCTGGGAGGGCACTGCTAATAGAGGCAAGTCAGTAGCCAGGAGAGGGACAGACCCACACCAGTCAGGCTACAGCGGCAAGACTGGTCTCTGAGTGACTGGTTCTGTCTGCCTGCACTCCCTTTGCACCTGCAGCCCTGTCTTTGACTATTGAACTCCTCTGCATGGCAGGAAGAAGGAAAAGGAAGAAATCGAAAACCACATTGATCGGTACTGCTTCATGTTAGCGGTTTGGAGAAAACAGGAGGGCATAAACGAAGTTGGAAGTGGTAAACATAGAAGGATCCACAAGCAATTGGGGGATTTAGTTGCCTATGCCACTCTCAACACTGTCAGCTCTGACTCTGGACTACAAAGTGACAATGGATACGTCAGGATCTATGACATCAAACATGAGTGGTAGGTGCTAAATGGGAGTCATTTTCATGCCTGCAAACTGGCAGGTATATGAACACACCTTGACAGTCAGGAATATTTGTGAAGCACAGATGAGAAAATGTTTTTAATCTAAAAATGCCACCTGTTCTCCTACCTGGTAATCAGATCCAGCTCCAGGCCTCTGGATTTACAGATCATTCACAGAACCACGTCCTTTTGATCAAGCAGTTACATTGTGAAAGGAACTGAGCTGCCACCACCAGAAAGGTGCATGTGCCCACCCAGGAATGGACCTAAACAGCCGAAGAAGGGGCAGCAGAGCCTAGAAACCGGGGTCTTCCTCTGAATACAAGGACAGCAGCGAAGACTCTGCCCCAAATCTGGAACTAAGAAAATACAGCAGATTCCTGCAGCAGAGACTCAACAGTCATCTGCACTATGAGATACACATCTTCAGTTATGTCACTTTTCCACCTTATATTATTAAGCTGTAAAATCAAAGCATTCCTTTTCCTTCTTTCATCCTTATTCAATCTAGTAAGAACACATTCTTAACTGTTGGTGGCTGATAATCTAGAAAATGTGAAAGCAATCAGGAAAATATACAACATCACTAATATTAGTGTTTAAATCCTTTGACTTGTTCATGTTTCCAGAACAGACTATGGGGTTTAGGTATCAGACAGTCTGGCAGGGGAAAACATTATCAGAGCTGGGAATCATTAGAAAACCTGGGGAGTTTGACTGGCAAAGGACTCCAAAGGACTTGATAACTTAGTTCTCATTGCAGATACAGGCACATCTTTCCCGTTGTGTCTTTCTCTACTAAATGTAAGATACTGCACATTCTTGTCACAGTGAAGGTTTGTGGCAACCTTGTATTGAACAAATCTATGGACGATTTTTTTCAGCAGTTCAAACAATCATTAACCTTTTTTTAAAAAAATAAAGGATTTCAATTAACAAACTTTTTAGACATAAATGCTTTTGCATAGTTAATAGACTATAATAAAATAAAAGCATAGCTATTTTAAGCTTATCAATTTATTTTAATATATTTGAAAATCAGAGTGGGAGAACGTCTCACCAAATGCCCACAATAGCAATCTGGCCAAGCAAGGCCAAATCCAGGTGCCTGGAACTTCACCAGGTCTCCAAAGGAGGTAGCAAGGACTCAACTACTTCAGCTGTACTCTGCTGCCTCTCAAAGCGCCCATTTGCAGGAAGCCCACCACTGCCTGACTCTCTGTTCCTGACTTTACACGTACCTCCATGCACTTCCTGTTACTTGAGCAGAAAAGCTTGGCCAGAGACAGAATTCAGAGGGAATTTCCCTAGGAGGAAGCGGAGGACCAGGCTCTTCTCTGTCCCTTCACTATCCAATCAAGTTTTTCTGCAGCCTCCTACGAGCCAAGCATTAGGATGTTACAGAACCATAGAATCTGCTTGCTTCTCACCCAGGGAGGTCCCCTGCACATGGAGCAGAAAAGCAGAATAACTTGACCTCACTCGGAACCAGAGTGAGGGAGCTCAGTTCCCCATGTGGCTGCATGTGGTTACCTGTGCTTCTGGGAGCCCCCTGTGGCCCCTCACCAGACAGACCCAGATCCCCCACAAAGGGCCACAGATGTTGCTGTGCTATTTTAGACGAAAGAGCAAAGCCATGGAGGAGGCTAAATGGGCCTCCCACCTCGCGGGACAGCAGCGGGGCCTTGATTGTCTTGGAGCTCATCTCAGCCACTGGGTCCCAGCACTGTACAGCTCTTCACAGACACTCTGGATGGTTCAGGTGCCTCTGCTGCCTTGCAGACTGACGAGCCGGAAGCTTGGAGAGTGTGGAGATAATGACCCAAGATCCCACAGATGGGAAGAGACAGGCCAACTTGAACCCGGCACTCTCACACTGGTCCTCTGCTGGGACAATCTGGAAGGCGCATGCATTTGTGGTCCATTGGAAATGAATAAAATGTCAAGGCCATGATTTCTTAAACAGCAGATCAGTATACTATATATACATACGCATTCAATAATAAAAGCAGTTATATTTTTTTCAAATTATAAGGAGTTTGAGGCTAGAGATA
This sequence comes from Ochotona princeps, assembly GCF_030435755.1. Taxonomy (NCBI): domain Eukaryota; kingdom Metazoa; phylum Chordata; class Mammalia; order Lagomorpha; family Ochotonidae; genus Ochotona; species Ochotona princeps. The sequence continues at coordinate 14,632,929 of NC_080849.1, read as the reverse complement.
GAGAAACTAGTATAGAACTATTAAAATTTTATCTTTAAAATGATGGGAAGAGAAAATTGTAACATTTGTTTGATACTTCATGGAGTTCTACCCACCCTGCCACCCTCATGCTTGGTACATCACTGGCACTCAAATATTTGCAAAGTGAATAAATTCATTAATCACGTGCCACATGAAGTGGAAGAACAAGATATCTTGGCTGAGGCTCAAGTGTAAGATAATCAATGACAAAAGGCAAAAGCAGTCCACACACTCATGAGGCCATCCTCTGCTGCTGGTTTTATAGCTTAGTTCCAAAAATAGTGTAATTATATTTCATTCTATACTTTCATCAAACACAGTTCAGATTGGAGAGTGCCAGCTGCAGCAGACCACCCAGTTGAAACAGACAACCCAAAACACCCAAATAGTCTTCCTAATTACAAACGTGTTTTTGTACATTTTAACAGTCACTTTCGGTCCATAAGCAATGTCCAACTTGTTGTATAAACAGAAAGATATTTCTTTTGCTTGGTGTTTAACTGTGGACTAATAAACAAATTTATTATTTGTTCTCCTCTGATCTCAGCATTTGGCCTTTAGCGCTGATGTATAATACAACTTATGTGTGAGTTGTGTGTGTGCACATGTGCGTGTGTGTGCGTGTATGTGTGCATGTGTGTGTGCACATAAACAGCTCACATATTCATTAAGGAGACACATGCAATAGCCTAGAGTACATTATTTAAATGTAGATTCCTGGGATCTGGATAGCACCATACCCTTCCATGGCTATTGAAATGAAACACACACACACACCCTAACATTTGCACAGCTTCTCAGCGGGGGCAAACTCCAGAAGCAGCAGGAAAAGCCAGAGCAGCTGCTGCAGTGGAGGCCGTGTGGGCCGCTAAACTCGCTGCCACTGGCGTGAGGTCCAGCGATACTGTGTCGTTCGTTACCGTCTGTCGTTCCAGGGGGATACACCTGAATCTCCTCCTCAAAATGTGCTTTTCATTTTTGTCCTCTGACTCATCTGCATCGTCTTGGTCTTATTTAATCTGAAGTGGAAAGGAGAGAACAGACATGTCGTTGCCCTTGTAGGTTTGGATCTGGTGGCCGTCTTGTCTGGTCAAACCTGCAGGAAAAGATCAGGGTGTTCCAGACCATAACAAATGGTAATGCTTCACAGAGGAGAAAACTTAGCACACAAAGAGACAGAAAAAGCGAAAATCTAATGAGGACAGGTTTTGATGTGTGCCACTTCTTTTTCTTTTATTGGCATCTAAAACTCATCTTGGATTTGAGAACATTTTGAAATTTGTCCCTGCAATGTTTTCAATTAGAAGCTTCTTGCATGTGACGCATCAAGGGAAAAACAACACTTAGACTTAGAACGAAGGTACTCTCAGAGACAAATATGATTAATGGGATAATCTTGTAGATTACAATAGTTAGAGGCAGTTCCTGCCATTGCCCGCTCCCCAAGGACTGGAACTACTCGCTCCAATACGAACAGCTGCACATTCCTCAATACCATTATTATCCAATGCAAGCCCGCGTTCAGCATGTTAAAATTCCTATAATATCCACGTTGGGCAATTTCCTATTGTGCAACTTTGGTTTCAGAAGTTACAGACTTCAAGTTCCACATGATTACTTGATAGAGTTTACAAACGGAATTGATTTTCTAAAGAACCATTAAAGGTTGCTCTGTGAGAAACCAAAGAGGCCCCAACAAGCCAAGCAGCTTTGATGTGGCACATTGGAAACATAAAGGGTAGTGCTGTCATCAGCTAGTCCAGGCCCTCAGAGACCCCCCTGAGAGGCAGGTGAATGTGTTTATCCCTGGTTGATAGGGAGGGAATAGCCACAGAGAAGTTAAGAGACTTGTCCAGAGCTTGGAAGAACTGACAGGCGGGTTGGGATGAGAAGTACCAGGTTCCCTGTCTCTGCGTCCACACTCAGCTCACCAGGAGAGCCACCTTCTGGAAGAGGGTGTAAGACCATCACTCATCTCTACAGTGACACCCACAGAAACACACCAAATGGAAGCTATCATGATATTGGTTGAAATTTGATTATAGCCTTTCTTTTCTATTGAAGAAACCTTGGGAAACTTCTAGACAAACCGTGATCTCCATTACATGTGTCACATTCAAATTCACAATATGAGGATTTGCTTACTAATAGGCCATTATTTTCAAGTCTAAGCCAAGACTCCTCCTTGCTTTTGTCTTAAGATGTATTTCTTTATTTTAAACACAAAGTTAGAGAGAGAGAGAGCCAAAGAGGGAGAGAGGGCTAGCTTCCATCTTCTAGTTTATTTCCCACCACAACAGCCAGGACTGGACCAGGCTGAAGCCAGGAGCCAGAGCTCCATCCTCCAGGAAGTTCTCTTACATGGGTGTCAGGGGCCCAAGGACTTGGGACATCTTCTGCTGTTTTCCCAGGTACATTTGCAGAGAGCTGGATTGGCAGTTCAGCAGCCAGGACATGAACTAGTTAATGCCCATGTGGGATGCTGATATCCCAGGCAGTACAGTTTAATTCGCTGTGCCATGTTAGAACTCTTCATCTTTCCTCAATGTGTTAGATCCTTTGGTATTTTTACAATCTGTCTATGAGTTCGTTTAGCTTCTTGACATGAATCTGCCCATTGTCTCAGATGACCAAGACATAAAGCTTAATCCAAAACAAATTGGAACTGGAAAGAAATTGCAATCACTTCCCTGTTCCCTCCTGGTTGCCCTGTCTTGAGTCAGTTTTTCTAGTAAAAATAGAAAAATATGAAACTGTTCATACTAAATCATAAATAACTGATGACAGCTTAAAGTGCTCCAAGGCATATGTATCTTGTAAGATTTGAAGCTTTAAACTGCGGAGGTAACATGTTCCTCTGAGGATAGTACAGGTGCGTAGCAGGTGGGGGGCGGTCTGAATGGTGTGGAGGGAGGGGCAAGGTAAGGAGCATTCTCATGGCCCCCGAGATCATGCTGCGTCGGTGGTTCCTGAACATTAGCAACTTCAAGCGTAATCCAAAAGGCTTGTGACAACGCGGGTGGCTGGCCCTCTCTGGGTGTGGAGAGGAGCCCAGGAATTTGCACATTTCACAAACTCCATGTTGACTTCAGAACCACACAATCTCTGGCACAGGAAGACAGTCCCAGCAACAACTGTAAAGGACACCCAGCATCAAATTCACTAACCTGTGAAAGAAACCTTTGGTTTCCCAATCCAAGTAGGCAAAATGATGTAAGCAAAACTGGATTGGTCAAATGGAGAGTTCAGCTAAGTGGCCTTGCTTTGTGACTCTTTCTGACCCAAGCCAGGTCGTGATCAAGGACACTTTTCCAGAATGTTAGCAGCACTCTCATTGCCCTCAGCTGTCACCAAGGTACACAAAGAGCTGTCGTTCACACCCAGGGACCAACCATCCAGGGCTTATAGATCAATATCCACACCTTGAACTGCACTTGAAAACAAATTAGAAGCTAGTACAGACTGCACAGTGTACAAGCCAGGTTGCATGCAATGATTTGCAAAAACTCTTTAATTAAAGTCAATAGGATATGTCTGTTGTTTGTTTTTTTTTTTTCATTCTACCTACAATGCTAGCGATTTTATTTCTCTTTCAGACATCACAGATCTTGTTCAAGAGGCTGGTACAACACTGACTTTCTAAAAGCCTGAACTTTGGCAAATGTGCATTAATTGTAATCTATTGCCACCTAGAAAGTATGTGAGGGTTGGTACCCACAAGGCCTAAATAAGAAAACCGGTTTCTAAAACCCAACAGGTGCAACAGGATGCTGGACTATCTGGCATTGCCTGTACCAGCAATGTCAGGACACACTTAAATAACAGACTGATGGACATATGACTGCTTATGAAGGACTACAATATGAGGAAAAATCAGTTGACTGTTGGGAATTTGGAGAGGGGGTAGGGAAATATTAGACTATGCAATGGTACTATAAAATTTAAAAATCATAATAAAATTTTTAAAATAATAATTTTTACAAATCTAACAGGTCTTCAGCATGATCAACATCATTTGTAAGGCTGTATAAGAGGAAAACTATATATAGAGAGACTGTTATTTTCTGTCTCAATATTTACAAAATAAAAAGAAGGAGGGCATTTGGCCTAGTGTTTAAGACACCAGTTAAGACACCTGCATCCATAGCGAAGTGTCTGGATTTGGGCCCCCACTCCAGCTCTCAGTTCCAGCTATCCACTCATGTAGACTGTAGAGATAACGGGTTATGATGTAGGTAGTCCCCGCCCCCATGTGAGAGACTTGGATTGAGTTCCTGGCTTGCAGGCAGACCTAAGGCTGAGCCATTACTGGACTATGGACAATGAACCAAACGATGGGCACGCTCTCTCTTTTCTCTCATCTCTCCCTCTCTTCCCCGCTTAATTTATTCACTGATAATAACATACTATTTCTCTTGTGCACAGTGGGAAAAAAGAGATCGGCTTTCATTACTTACAGTATGTTCTTCAGTGTCAGGTCTAAATTGGAGAACACATATCAGTTTTCGGATTTAAAAGAGGATAGTTTCTCCCTCACACAGAAAACTTACTAAGCAACTGAAAGTGAGGCTCAGCTAAACTTTTGTTTAAATGCACATGTAAACTGATGAATGAATGCAAACATCTTCGTTACGTTCTGTTTTCCTTTCTTGTTCCAGCTACTGCCATTGTGGTTTCAAATTCTCAATGCTAAATTCTGTACATTTTCTACATGAGTGAAGAGTAAGCCTCTCTGCATTAAGCAGTCCTTTGGACAAGGATGGGCTGCAGTACAGTTGTAAAAGAGGGAAGACAGCAGTCATTCCTCTAAAATGTTGCCCTTTGGGGCCAGCACCGTGGAGTACTAGGTTGAGCCTCTGCCTGCGGTATGGGCATCCCATATGGGCAGTGGTTCAAGTTCCGACTAGTCCACTTCTGATCCAGCAGCCTGGTAAAGTGCCCGGGAAGGCAGAGATGGATGGTCCAAGTCCTTGGGCCCCTGCACCCACGTGGGAGACCCAGAAGATGCTTTGGACCAGCCCAGCTCTCAGTCACTGTGGCCATTCGGCAAGTGAACCTTAGGATGGAAGATACCTGTCTCTTTCTTTCTCCTTCTCTCTCTGTAAAGCTGCCTTTCAAATAGGAATGAATAAATCTTTAAAGGTAAATAAATAAAATGTTGCCCTCTGTTCCCACAGTTGAAGTGCATGTCAGGTGCCTTAAATCATAAATATTCCAGAACCACTTTACTGGGTGGAAAATTGGGTCAAATTCTTTTCATATGTTGTACATAATCTGGAAAATGAATGATTTCCCTTTCTTAGACTGAAAAGTATGAAAAATTGATCAATACATTGGTAGGTTTGGGGTTAAAATTTTTGTTTCCCAAGTCTCTCCTTTTTTAAGATTTACTTATTTTTATTGGAAAGGCAGATTTACGGAGAGAAGGAGGGACACAGAGAAAGATCTTCTGTCCATTGATTTACTCCCCAAGTGGCCACAACAGCCAAAGCTGAGCTGATCCAAAGCCAGGAGCTTCTTCCAGGTTTCCTACAGGGGTTTAGGGTCCCAAGGCTTTGGTCCGTCCTCTGTTGCTTTCCCAGGCCACAAGCAGGGAACTGGACAGGACGCAGAGCAACCAGGACACAAACTGGCACTCCTACGGGATCTTGGTGCATGCAAGGTGAGGATTTAGCCACTGAGTCATTGCGCAGAACCCCTGAGTTCCTCTTATGTGTATTAATAAGAGCCAAAATAGCCACCCACCAATTCATCCTGTAAAGATATTTGAGTGAAACTTCTTTTCCTCACCAACCTCCCTAATTCAATATTCCTTTCTCTTGCAATTCGGAGGGGTCTAGGGGACAACAAGTTGCTGTGAATTAAAATCTAGTCTCCCAGCAATAATTACATCATCATTTGTCAGCATGCAAGAAGCTGAATCCAGCTAACCACATAACTAACTGAGGAAGCCTTGCATGTCCAGAGCCGCGTTAGACGCTTTGGGAAACTCGGAGCTGTTCCGACAAGGTTGACACAAGTGCAAACACTGGAGACTGATTAGAGCTATCTGATCATGTGCTGCTTTGCAAGATGCTGATTATAAGGGAGAAAATGAGCCTTTCACTTTGAGAAATTTCTAGATTCTGCATCTAGAGCCCTGACTCAGAATTCTCTCATGCCCAGCTGAGAAGGATTGGAAAGCAGCTCTGCCAGGTGGAGACAGGGCAGGCAGGTCTGACACCACAGGCACTAAGAGGCGTGAACTTGGCCAAATTCCTGAACTTCTTTAAGCCTCTGAACTTCTTTGAGCCTTAGACCCGTGTAACACAGAGATCAAAATACCTGCCTCATGGTATAGTGAGGAGTAAATAATCCATGCAATGAAGCTCATCAAAGCAAATAAGGGTGGGTATTTGGCCTGGCAGGTGGGCCACAAGTTAGGATCCGCACTTCACACGTCCGTGTACCTGGGCTGGATGCACAGCTCCAGGTCCTGACTTCAGCTTCCTGCTCGTAGTAGACTTTGGGAAGCAGTGGGGATGGCTCAGACAGCTGGGCTTCTATCAGCAGTGTGGGAAGCCTAGATGGAGTTTCTAGTTTCCTAACTTCTTCTTTGGTCAAGCCTGGATCATCTCAAGCATTCAGCAAGTGACCTCGCCTTCAGTAGTGTGCTCTTTCTCTCCCCCTCTGTCTTCCGGTTTGCCTCTCCCCGGCTGGCTGGCTGTCTCTTTCACTGCCCCTCCCTAATCTCTTTTTCCTCCTCCTCTATCTGCATTTGTCAGTCTTTCCCTACCTTCTTTCTCTCTCTCTAATAAAGAAAGAAAAAAATTAAGACAGTTATTGTCTCAATTGTAATGTGATCGAATCCCTCTCATTACTTAATTTTCTTTGCCCAGAGAATCATTCTCTCCCTCTTAGTCTCTGCCGTGGGTATGCAGAGTGGGTCAGAAGACATCAGCTTTCAATATCCTCTTCTAAACCGTTTCTGATGGGGTTTTCATATCACTGTTTTCTCACTTTTTCACCCAGTCCTCTTTCAACACAAGATTCCGAATATCTTTAGTCTTGCTCTTTGAAGAGTTAACACACGCATGGGATGTGCACCTGAACAAAATGTTGTAAATCCCATCTCTGTACACTTTGACAAAGCCACGTGAGTCAGATAACACCCACACGTGGCAGCACACAAGCACGGGGCGGGCACACACCCCCCAGGTGGGGCTCAGCAGAGCCTGTTCCACAGCCAGGTCGCCCCTTGCACAGTGCTGTGTGATTTCCATCACAAGGCAGCACTGAAAGCGCCTGGCACTGCTGCTCTCCTTGGCCTGGAAAGCCCTAAGACCCTTGGTTCATCATTAGTATGAAACATGCTGAGACAGCTGATGCCCACTCGCCCAGACCCTTTGTAAACCTGGGCTCACGCATGATGGCACACATCAGAGGGCCTGATAGCTTCCGATCCAGCTTCCTGCTAACGCATCCACGGAGGCAGCAGGTGGATGGCTCAAGTGACTGTGCCCCTACCACCCACATGGGAGACTCCGATACGGCTCTGGCTTCCTGACTCTGACAGGCATTTGAGAGGAACGAAGCTGTTAACAATTTCTTTCTCTCTCTCTCTCTCAATACTTATGTCTTTCTATTACCTTTCAAATACATAAAAATAAATAAATAAACATTTATTTAGAAGTTAAATAGTTACGGAAAGCTAGCCACATGCCCATCGCCACGCTCTTCCAGGCTCCGAACACAGCAGTAAACAAGGGGGACACTAATTTCCAACCTTAAGCAGAGAGCACTTCGCTTGGGGGGAACACAATAAACACAGAAAAATACAGCAGGGAAGAAGGTGCGGGGTGTCAGAGTGGGGGCGGCAGGCACTGCCAGGGAGCCTGCCGCGGGGGAGACAGGAACTGCAGTTATAAATGGGGCAGCCTGGGAGATGGCAGGAGAAGGTGACATTTGAGGAAAAGCTGAAGGAGGCTCTGGGAATTCTGGCAGAGCAGCATTTTGGGAAGCATCCACAGCCAACGTGGAAGCCCAGAGATGAGAGAGCTGCTGGGCTGACAGTCGCCGCAGCTCAGCAGCCCGTGTGACTCAGCCCCGGTGAGGGGAGCAAGCGGGTGGAGGCCAGGACCAGAACAGGGTCAGCCTTGTGTACCCCTACAAGCACTTGGCATTTGCTCGAAGAGAAGCTCAGAGCCCCTGCAGAGTTCGGAGCAGTCTTGATTGAATGGCTTTAACAGGTGCTAGAGCAGGGGAGAAGCAGGGAGGCAGTGAGAAGGCCCTGCAATAAGCTGGGTGGTTCATGAGGGTGGATCATACCCTTGCCTCACACCTACTTCGCGGTGAACCAGAGCGGAGTTCACTGCGAGCAGGGGCTTGATGAAGGCAAGCCCGTAAAACCTTGTGAGTATTCTTTGGGCCAGCGTAGAAGCCGCCTGAGCTCTCTGCCCTTCAATGAGCCTCAGCTGTTTCCCACATTTCGTAAAGCAAATCACATGGGAGGCTGCTTAACCCCCTCAGCATCCTCACAGCCCCTCTGGGCTGAGGCAAAATCTCACTTTCTACACTGACCAGAAGACTGAGATCAACAACCACCCGTCTGTCTGGGATGGTGGGGGGCTGTTATTCAGTAAGGAAATAGATATGTGACAAGGTTTGTTTTGTAGACCTCCTCTTTTAACACTTGGGAGCAGTCCCTACACTCAGCCCTCAGTGGTAAAATAGAGCACCACTAAAGCACATTCAGCCTCAGCCTGGCCTCCCTGGCTTTGGTTCCCTGGAGGGGCAGGTGAGGATGTGTCCAGCTGTCAGTGCTGACCTCACTGGGTGCTTCAAGCCACGCCCCCTCAGAAGATGCTGTGCTGGAAATGTTGCTCTTGGTGGAAGTGCTCCCTGAGACCCAGCAGGGGTCAGCCCAGCCTTCAGCAGTCCTGAGACTGCGGGCAGTCACTGTCCAGGGGAAGTGGAGAAGAGTGACGTCACATACTCTCCGCTCCTGGTAAACAGTCTAGCACGTAAGTGAGGCATTTAGGAAAGAAGGACATGTGTTAATCCCTTTGCTCTTGGCATTAGGAGGAAGTTACAAACCCGTCTTGAAGGCTAACCATGTGGTATATTACACTGCTTTGAATATTTGTATACATGCATAAAACCTAGCATTTATTGATTCTGAGTTTCCTAAGCCGTGCTACCTGATGTATAAATTAGGGTCAGACAGTATGTCTCAAGGTCTTGGATGGGCTTAAACCATATCTCAGTTATAGTCCTCTTTTCAAGAGCACAAAATAAATGAAAATATTTCATTTTGTTTTTATCGATCTCTCCTCTCGCCCCACTGCATGTGATGTGTTTCAAAAGCCAGCCGTACTCTGGGGCTTATCTTGGCAGGAGGGATGACTGCTAGGAGGTCAAACAAGGGCCTATTTCATCTCTTCCAGGCCAACAGGGACCTTCCATTCCTGGGCTGAGCTCTGCCCCTTTGGTTCAGTCTTAAGGCTTTGTCCCCTAATGAAAGCAAGACACCGGAAGGACTGTCACTTAGAAGACTGGCAGTTACTTCATGAAGATTGAGTCGACATCGACGTTTGTTTAGAAGATGAGAGGCAAACAGAAGGCGGCTCCCAGAAAGAGGACTCGGACCCTGTGATGGAGAGCACTGGAGACATAGCCACGTGGTCCCTTCTCCCCAGGGACTAGCCCCAGGCACAGATCTCAGGGCACCTGCACAGATTCTTTGATATCTGTTTTTCCTGGCTTAAGGAAACTCAAACATGCCCTTGTTAGTTACGCAAGCACACATCCTCAGCTACCTACAACCTGCCTGGGTACTGAGTAATCCTCACGGCAGAGGACTGAAGGACAGATGTGAGGATCATCACGGCCATTCCGTCCAAATGGCCAGCCCACATTCTCTGGAGGATGTGTCCCCACCGAGAGCCATCCTCGGTGGTGCCAGAGCTGTTCCGGTTAGGACTCCATGACTTTGTAAGGCACTGCGAGGAACCATCAGCTGTTCTGCTTTCAAGAAAGCACTTCTTCTTGCTGAGTAAAATTCTCTCTACTGGCCTCAATTCTAGCTTCTACAGTCACTTTGATGAGAGACTCTCCAAGTTTGAACACAGAGTCAGGCGTTTGGTCTCCTGCTTCAGACCTGCTGTGACGCCCCCACTTCAAGTCACAGTGACTGGGTTCAAGTTCCAGCTCTGGTCTCAAAAACGACTTCCTGCTGATGCACACGCTGGGAGCAGCAGGCAATACATCAAGTGCTTGGGTCCCTGTTGCCTGTGCAAGGGACCTTCACAAGTTCCTAGTTCCAGCTTTGGCCCAGCCCAGTCCTGACTTCTGTAGGCCTTGGGAAGCAACACAGCAGATCTTCTTTCTTGCTATCGACTCTCAAATGAAAATATGAAGTCTAAATAGAGATGTCCTCGCCTGACCATCAAGGTCTTCCACTTCACTATTTCTCCCACTGTCTGTTTTCAGGAAGTCTTGCTGACGGATCATCTCACAAGCCCATTCCCATGAGAAAGGAAGGCGGACCCGCACAGACCTGAGCAGGTAACAAACTGATAACCACTCATACTTTCTACCAGTCCTAATGCCTTACTTAAAATTAATATTGAGTGTTTGGCACAAACCCCAAAGGAAATAGCTTCCTATCTAAATTAGCTTTTAAAAAAATTAAAAATCGGGAAATACTTTTAAAGTTTCCCCGACACACTGTCCTCCAGCGTTCCTACCGCCTTTAGCTGGGCTCCTGCTGACATCTAGTGGTGAAACCTGGAAAAGGTAGACGGCCTCAATCCCCTGTGATCTTGGTTCATTGAATATTTTATTTCATGAAATTAGGAAATGAATACTTCTTTCTGTGATTATTACTTGCTGATCTTTATTTGAGGCATTGGTGTGACCTTCTACCTTTCCCATTTGGACTGACTTCGAAATTCATCCACAGATGCCAAGGATCGTCATTTGTTTAGAAGAGAAGGCATTTTGGACCCACGTAAAGAGCTACGTTTTGATCAGGACGTATGCCACAAAACGTTGTGTACACATGCATGGCTGTTCAAATGTGGATTTAAGATAGTCGATTCCTGTGAAATCTGAGTCATTTATAGCTAACCTTGAACGTATTTTTATTCACAATTAGAAGTAGATAAATTCCACAGGCAGAGAAGCTGACAAGTCTTTAAGACTTCACACTTAGTTTTGCAGGAAGAGCTGAAGTTAATTAGAAGTGATTATACACACATCACATGCACACGTGTGTGTGTGTGTGTGTGTGTGTGTGTGTGGCTGCACACAGACACCACAAAGGCCCTGGGAAGGTTGCAGGGTGGGTTTTTTTTTTTAATGTTTTAAAAATAAACATAATCTCCCTCCCATGTGTTGCTCTAAGCTCGGTAAATCTAGGAAGCTCAGCAGGGTTGAACAAGGTCACTTCTTGTCAGGACTCCAAGGGGGAGCAGGAAGCAACCCTGGGCGTCAGTTACTGGCATCTTAATCCTCACTCAGCACGAGCTTCCCAAGCCCTGGCAGCCAGGGGCGCTGACGCCAGCCACGGGCGCGAGCTGGCAGCATGGTGGCTCTCTGCCTCCAGTGCCCCTGGGAGACGAGATCCTCACTCCCAACACAAAGGCAAAATCCCCACTGTGCCTGTTCCCATCTTGCTGCTGGGAAAGGAGAAAGAGGCCATGAAAAGATATAGCTGGTCGCTGTCTCCAAATCAAAGAGGCTGTATTGATCTGTTCAGGTTATAGTTGGATCAAAATATGGATCTTAAGTAAATGTATGTAAGTGCCATAACTATGTACTATTCTGTTGAATTTATACAGATATTAGACAGCTAAATAAGTATATGTATTTTTAAAGATTTATTGATTTGTTCATTCATTTAAAGTCAGAGTTATGAAAGGGGAAGAGAGGGAGTATCTTCCATCTGCTGGTTGATTCCTCAGATGGTCACAATGACCAGTGCTGGGCCAGCTACAGCCAGGGACCTGAAGCTTTTTCCGAGTCTCCCATGTGGGTGGCAGGGACACAAGCACTTGGGCCATCTTCTGCTGCTTTTCTCTGGCCGTTATCATAGAGCTGCATCAAGAGTAGAGCAGCCAGGGCGTGAGCCAGAACCCAAACGGGATGCTGGCACCGCAGCTGACAGCTTTATGAGCTGCACCAAGATGCCAGTCCCTGGTATGCATATATTTAAATCCAACAAAGCCCAGCATGAGTGGATTTATATACACCCACCTGTACATGTGCATACACATATAGGTCTACTGCTGTAGAAAAGAAGCAGAACAGAGACATTACAAACAGGTTGTTAGCCAGTGTCACCAAAAGGGTACACAAGGACAAGGAGTGGTGGCTCCCTGTAGGATGGACGAGACTCGGGGTGGGGCAGGGAGCTGGAAACGAGGAGATGACTTTTCTCTGCACATGCAGACTTGGAGGATTAGCCATGTGACCCACGAAGAAGTGTATTTTAATTTGAAAATAATATGTATCATTTTGCCCAAAAGAAGTTGGAAAATGTAAGTACCTATCTTGCCCTGTGTGACATCAGTCTAGATAGATGTGATTTTAAAAAAGAAGCTGGTGACTTCTAGGTTCCTGTCCATTCCAAACTAGTGAAAAACCAAAACCACCTGCCAACAGCAACAAAGCTTAGAGAAGTGAAGGCGTGGGGCGAATCACTGGCCCAAACTTGGAAAATGCAACTTCCCCAAGCAGAAACCTACACAGAACCAGCGCCAGAGTAAGAAAACCTAAACTGGAACTGGCGAATTGCTGGAGGTACGGTGTGGGCAAGTCAGAGAGAGAACAGCTCAGGGGAACCCAGTCACAGAATAGATACCCTCCCCACCATCCCACCCCCAAGAGCTTTGCTCCCCAGAGCTCAGCCTCCTGGGTTCCCACCAGGAAAACTGGAGGAAAATCCCTGTGTGCTTCCAGAAGCTGGGGAGAGTAATTACTCTGGAATTTGCCAGAGTATTCTGTTCCCCACAAGGACTGCTCTTGGGAGAAGCTCCAGCCAGAACTTGGCCAGCTGGGGTTTTATCAGAGCTCAGTTCGCTTACGTTGAGGTCGGTGCCCTGGATGATGTGCCCAAGGCTGAAGCACAGGCTCCCCAAGCCTGGGCATAAACCCAGGACCAGTGACTGTCTTCCTGCCCCAACCTTCCCACTACGTTACCAACATCCATAGGGAGGGAAACTCCAGATCCCCTCACTGCTGGTGAAACTGAAAACAGGGTGTCCACCTGGGCAAAACATGGTGGTTGGTTTGATCCAGTTAAACATTCACCCGCTCTTTGATCTAATAGTTTCACACCTGGCTTTTAAGCAAAAGAAGTCAAAGCATACACCTGCCAAAAGTGAGAGAAAGACTGCTCATAGAAGCCTTATTCGTAATAGCCCAAACTGGTGAGAACCCAAATGGGTGAATGGGTAACCCAATAATGTCATGTTCCTATAGTAAGATATTAGTCAACCATAAAAAACAATGAACTGGGCCTGACTCGGTAGCCTAATGGCTAAAGTCGTTGCCTTGTACATGCCTGGATCCTATATGAGCCCTAGTTCTAATTCCGGCAGCCCTACTTCCCATCCAGCTCCCTGCTTGTGGCTTGGGAAAGCAGTCAAGGATGGCCCAAAGACTTAGGACCCTGCAACCACATGGGAAACCCAGAAGAAGCTCCTGACTCCTGGCTTCGGACTGGCTCAACTCCAGCCATTGCAGTCACTAGTGGAGTGAACCATAGATGGAAGATCTTCCTCTCTGTCTTGCCTCCTCTCTGTATATATCTGACTTTCCAATAAAAATAAATAAATCCTTTAAAAAAAAAAAAAGTAAATAAATACAGGACAGGCATGGTAGCCTAGTGGCTAAAGCCCTTGCCTTGCATGCACCAAGATCCCATATGGGCACTGGTTTGTATCCTGGCTACTCCACTTCCCATCCAGCTCCCTGCTTGTAGTCTGGAAAAACAGTAGAGCATGGCCCAAAGCCTGGGGACCCTGCACCTGTGTGAGAGACCTAGCAGAAGCCCTGGCTCCTGGCTTCAAATCAGCTAAGCCTCAGCCATTGTGGCCATTTGGGGAGTGCACCAGTGGACAGAAGGTCTTTCTGTATCTCCTTCTCTATGGAAATCTGACCTTCCAATAAAAACAAAACTACTCTTTTTTAAAAATTAATAAGGAAATAAATGTAAACTTCTGTTCCAAAGATTGATGTTGACTTGCAACTTGCAGATAATTTGATTCGTAATTTTAAAAGATGTTATTACTCATTTCTTGCAGAATCTTCCTCTTCAGAAATACCATTAGCCTAGGTCAAGCTCTCCCACTCATTTTTTCCACCTTTTTCCACTTTGAGCAAACCTTAGTTAAATTCTGATTCTTGAATCAGTACTTTACCTTGAAAGCATTTTGTACACTTTGGTGTCCCAAATAATAGAAAGCAATCAACAGATGCTTGAGCCATACTAGCACTGAAATGTAAGCACACAGACGTAAAAGTCTCACCTATGACAGAGTAAGCCACTTTTCTCACATTTGGCCTGACTCAAGGTATTTTGAGCCAGTTTTATTGCAAATATATCAAGTCACACTTATTTTTCTAAGAAAAAAAGTATTTTTTCATATTTCCTATAAACACCCCCACTTTTGTTGTTTTTCCTTTCTTTACTTTTTGAACTCCTGAGAGTATATTGTTTTGAACACTAAGGTTTCCAGATAATAGGCACTGCTTTTTGTCTTTCGCTGCCAAGTTAGCAGCAGGTGGGTTTCTAACACTGGATGACTGAATGTTAGACCAATAAGGGAAAATGAGAAAAGAACAACTCGCCCTTGTTTCAGATTGGATCTTGTCTGTTGTACCCACAAAATTAACAGGTTATTTGTGGGAAGACATTTCAAGATGCATAAATATCCTGTTTTTCACCAAATTTATCCTACTCAGTTTAGTATCCATTTATAATTTTCTAATCCATTGTTCCTTCTTTACTTATAAGTTCACTCTAAGGTCTCAAATTTTTATGCTGCAGGATAATCTATATCACTTTATAGATAAAATAAAATCTAAATAGATTGTCATATTCCAGACTTCTTCAAATGCAGTCATACAGCCAATGGCACTTTGTACCCTGTTTCTTTTGCTTATTGTTGTATCCATACATCATTCCTTTTGCTAGCTAATATTTCAATAATGGATATACTACACTTGTTTTGTTCATTTGAGTTGATTCCACCGTTTGTCTAATATGAGCAGTGTCACTATATAAACATTCAAGCACAAGTTCTTGAGCGGATGTATTTTCCATCTCTTGGGCATTTGACTAGGAGTGGAGCCGTTGGCTCACACAATGACTGCATCTCATCATTTCATGATTACCAGGCTGTTTTCCAGAGCACATCACATTCTTCCCAACAGCTGATGACGCTCTGGCTTCTCTGCATCCTCGTCAACACTTAAGTCAGTCTGATTCCTGCAACTTGTGGGATGAAGTGGCATTACATTGTGGAATTTATAGTTTCCTGATGATTAAAGATACTGAGCACCTTTCATGTGTATACATATTTCTGTAAATTCTTTGAAGAAAGGTCTGTTCAGACCCTATGCTCACTTTAAAATTAAATGTTTTTATTACTGGATGGTAGTATTGTGTGTGTTCTAGGTATCAGTTCCTTATCAGATGCATAATTTGTAAATATTTTCTTCCACTTCTTTTATTTTCTTACTGGTGCCCTTTAAAGTTTTTAATTTTATGTAACTTCAACTTGTCTGTCTTTTGTTTGCTCATGCTTTCAATGCTGTATCTTATAATCCTTTATCAAGTCCAAGGGAGTGCTTTTCCCTAAGGTTTTTGTACCAGTTGATAGCTCTAAAACCTGCTCCCTTGGTTACTATTGCTTTTTAGTAAGTAGGAAGTTGGGAAGTGTGAGGAAGGACCCTTCCTGTGTTCTGTTTCAGGTTTATTTTAGGCATTCTGGGCCCTTTGCATTAGAGCATTTTTGTAATGTATCTATTAGCTATTTGAATTTGTTCTTTTGAAAAATACCTGCCCATTTCCTCCACCCATTTCTTTACAGGATTGTCTGTTTTATTGTTGCTGAGTTTCTGAAGCTCTTTGTAAACAGGCCCCTAGCAGTTGTGTAGTGTGCAAAGATTTTCTCCCATGCTCCAGTTGCTGCTTTGCTTTGTTGGTCATCTCCTTTGCTGTACAGAAGCTTCTCATTTGATGTAGTCTCACTTGCTTATTTTGGCTTTGACTGCCTGTGCTTTTGGTAACCTTCTAAAAAGTTTTTGCATATGCCTATATCTTACATAGTGCTTCCTATGTTTAATCTAAGAGTTTGATGGTTTCTTGGTGCAGATTTAGGTCCTTGATCCATTTAGGGATGATTTTTGTATAAGGTGAGGATGATTTTTGTTTAACTGACTTTGTATATTGATATTTTATCTCCTGATCTTATAACTTTATTATTTATTAGTTCTAAGAGTTTTTCCAAAAGGTTCCTTTAAGTTTTTCTGCATTCAAGAGCATGCTTTGGCGCCAGCATGGTTGTTTAGCATACTAATCCTCCACCCACAGCACTACAGACACAGAAGAGCATGTCTTCTGCAAAGAAATAGTTTCACTCCTTCCCACTCAATCTGGATGCATTTTGTTTTTCTTGCCTTACCATGACATCCTTACTTTTGGGTTTCAGATTCATGCAATTCAACTGCATTTTCACTGAATCAAACCTGAGACACGATTCTGGGTGACAACCACTATCAATAAAAGTTGGGTCACAAACCATCCTAGAAGATCTCCCGTCCCTTCAGAGAGATACCGTATTTCTTTACAATAAAGTTGTATGTGCATCGAAACAACCAATACCTGACATGCCCTGTATTCGGTACCAGTGCCCTTTCAGCCATGGTTGGTTTGCACCTCGGCATTCAATTTTAAACACAAAGGTCACCTGCAGTCAAATTCAAATCCGTGCAGCAGCATCTCTGATGCCAACAGTGTACTAACTCCTCGAAGAGAATTACATGGCCAGGGAAATGAAACTGTCCTTGACCACAGAAAAATTACAGGGAAGGTATCTAATCTAATGAAAGAGTTGTTCCTTGTTACTGGAAAACCCAGAAGAGTGGCTTTCAACAATTTAGGCATTTAATATTGTTCTGTGGAATTGAAACCTTATTACTAAGGAACCTAAACATCTCATCCAGGACTCATGACACAAGAACTGTGTCAATAAGAACTATGTCAATAAAAGCAGTAAGAAAACAAACACAATTCTAGAATGACAAAGCTTCCGATAACATGCAAAACAAGGGAGAGACAAAATGCCTGAATACATAACTGAAGCTACAGTGGCACCTTGTAAGCAGTTTCACAAACTCCGTAGGGAATGTTGCCACTGCTTCTCAAGCCTTATTAATCGCCATGTGAGGACTATGTTCACCTGTAGACTACAAAGCTTTTTCAATTTCTTTCCAGAAAGAGATTCAGATCTCTTGGTTTGCTGATGCTTTCTTCAAGCAAGACTAACCCTTAATCAATTATTCTTATAATGAAGCACTCGATTGTCTCCAAAATGTAATGGACAACTGAATATCCTGAATAACCTTCCAGTTTTTAATCCTGGTATCAGATTGAAAATGACTATTTCCACATAGATTTGCCACCTCATTTTTATTTCACTTATCACAACCTCACTTTTCTTCCTACAGTCTTATTAGCAGCTTTTGGTTTTCCAGGAACCTCCTCTGCTTATAATTTTGTTCCTTAGTTCACTCTACTTTCTTTATAGTTCTCATTCATATGCATGCTTCAATTTTATCATTTAAATGGCTCCTACAGATGATATATTACAGACAGTACACAATGTACACATCTATCAAAATAGCAAATGGAATTCTACAAATACAATTTTTAAATGTATAGATTTTATTATCTTATGATACAGTTCCAATAGGTGCTGGGATTTCCCTTACCCCTTCACTAAGACCTCATCCCTACTGATTTCCACTTTATCATTACAATAGTACAGTCCAGCATTCTGCTATGTTAAGTGCTATCGTGACATTGTAGGTGTGGGCAATGGCAAAGAATCCAGCATCCTATTGTCAAGATATATTTAACAGTTTTATTATGAGTCCATCTTTGATTTGGAAGTAGCGATGCATACAAAATTGTATCTTCATGTCTGTACATGATAGCCTCTATTACAGTTACTATACATCCCCTTAAATGAAAAGTCATTAAACAAAATCAACAACAGGAATAAAGTTGAAAAATTAACAACATGAACTTAAGCAACATGTTACTGAATGACTGCAGCCATGTCCAGCTCAAATGGCTGCCCCCTTTTTGTCTCTCATACTCACTGGTGGGGACCACAACCCACCCAGGGTGTCCCCTTAGCTCCCCAACCAGATCTGTTCCCAGCCACAGATCTTGTATGTGCCAGTGGTTGCTCTGACTCAGCTCGTCACAGCCCATCCTGTCTTGACCTTTGCCATCAGATGCATCAGCCTGGCCTGTCCCAGCCTGACCCCTGTCCCAACTCTTGCTGGCATGTGCTCCAGCCTAGCCCTTCCCAGTGTGATAGCCTAGCCCAGCATGACCTGCACTCCAGCCAGGCACCTGCACATGCCAGTGAGCTAAGGTTGGCCTGGTCTACCCCCCTCCAGAACAAACCCACAAACTTGCCAACAAGTGGAGCTACCTTGCCCAGACTGAGCAACACCTAGGCCCGAATCTCATGCTCACCAGCAGGAGTTACAGCCCACCAAGGGAGTTTCCCAAGTTCCCCCACCAGGTTCACTGCAGACCAAGATCTCACACATGCCAGCAGGTGCTAGGTCCTTACCCCACATACTCTGCCCCAGCCTTTGTATGAGCTGGTGGGTGTTGCCACCCAGCCCATTCCACACCCTATTCTCGAGTGCCTGTGGGTGCTGCAGACTGGACCAGCCTGGCCTGTCCCCAACCCCAGTACCCATGAGTGTTGGAGGGCTCCATGGTCATGCCTAGCTCAGCCCATCACTACCCTCAACTCTTATGCAAACCAGCAGAAACTGCAGTTCCATTAAGGTCGTCCCACATATCCACCATAGAATCTACCCCTAGACTTGATTCACTCATGTGCTGGTTAGTGGCATGGCCCAACCTAACATCACCTATCCCGTTCCAACTCTAACTGGCAGGTACTGTGATCTAGCCCTGCCGGGTAGGCCCCAGCCCTAGCTTTAATGTGGACCAACAAGTGGTAATCAATGCTAACTAGCCCAGTTCAGGTCTCCCATGTGGGCTGGTGCATCAGTGTGACCCTTAAAATCTTCCAGTTGCCCTCTCCCCAAACTGCTCAGTCTCAGTCCCCTGACTTACCTCAAGCACAGTGCCCTTGTTGATGGAAGTCCCCCAGAAGTCACTCCTCACCTGCAACATACTCCCTCAGTGGTCCTCCCTGCAGACACATTGCCCTACCCCTTTCCTTGAGAAACTTACGGTCCCTGTGCCACAGCCCAATTTTTACAAAGCCCAGTTTTCAGGTGTGGTGGTATGCTGACCTGGAGCTCTGTCCGCCCACTAGAGTCCCAAGCTCCTGGCATGTGTGCTCACCTGGACCCACCCAAGTTCCTAGCCCATTCCAAGTTCCCCCAGCCCGATCCACCAGCACACGGTACCAGCATGTTAACTTAGGGCTCTCCCCTCCTCTTGCCCCATCCCTTCCAGGACCATGTGCTTGACATGGGGAAATGCCCAGGCTCACTCCAGCGGTCTCAGCATGAGCCCCCAGGCCTCTGCACGTCCCTGCCAGTGCTATCCCCTAGGCCCCCTGCAAGCCCACATCCCCAGGCCCCAATGAACACAATGGCAGCAGCTCGCACCCACAGTGGGCACAATGGCAGGAGCTGGCCTGTTCTTAATTTCTATCAGCTTTCATTTGATTCATTGATGTTATTTCCTGTATAACGTATTTCTTAATCTTCTTGACTCCTGCCTTCCATCTGGCCCAGACTGAACTGACAGGGAGATCTGGGGAGTGAATCTGCAGAAAGCAGCTCTCTCTCTCTCTCTCTCTGTCACTTTGCCAGTTAAATAAGTAACCTTAAAAGTAAACAAAAGCTGAGAGTTAGAGGTTAAGAGATCTTCCTCCACTGGTTCACTTCCCAGGTGGCTACAGCGCCCAGAGCTGTTAGGCTGATGCCAGAAGCCATGAGTGACACCCAAGTCTACCATGAGTGTGACAGCAACCCTAACATCTGGGCCAAAACACAATGCTTTTCCCAAACCATCAGCACACAGCTAGATTGGAAGCAGAGCAGCCAGGTCTCAAACCAGCAATACAGGATGCTGCTGTTACAGCAAGAAATTGAGAGTAGAATAATGGCCACTAGAGGTTGGAGATGGAACCGTTCGAGAACCGTTACCAAAATACACTTACATTGGAGGAGCAAGTTCTGGTCTACCGCATGGAGTTCACCAGTTTATCGTGTATTTTAGAAAGAACTAGGAGTCTGAAGGTTTTTAAGACCAAAAAAATGGCATTTAAGGACAGAAGTGACAATTATATCGATTTTCTCACTACACATTATATACATGTATTAAAATATCATATTTGATAAATGCATGAGATTCTATGCCAAGTAAAAGAACATCATATTCCTCTTCAGTTTCCCTTAGCAGCAAGTGAAGACTCCTTATTCCAAGCTACTTTGTTAAAAGAAAAAGTTGTCCAAGATCAGAAATGATCTATTCATGAAAGCAGATCAACCTACACAAAAGTTAACTGATCAAATCGAACTACATACTACTACAAATACATAGGTAAACCCTAAATTTAGTTTTTTAAAGTTAACAGAGAGGATATTTTCAATCTACTGAACACCTTATACTTATTTACAGTATTAAAAGGTTTACACATGAAGAGAAACCTGGGAAGATCTTCAGCGTTCTGGGCAAAAACATCTATCTTCCCATCTGTCAAGTGTATCCACAGCAGTTCTAAGCAGGGGGCTGAGACCGACTGTACACAACAGCCCCTTATAAACACTGCGGACAACTACAAGTGCATGCTCAAACAGGCAAGAAAGACAGGGCCTTGAATAATTTCAACTGAACGGACCACTGTCTCCAACCCAGGGTGTTGGAATTGTGCTGGAGACAATGTCCCTTAAGTTGTGTGATTCAAAACAAGGGCATTTTGTCAGCCTAAGAATCTTTTCCGCAGTATCTCTTTCTATTGTGGGACATCGTTGTTTCCCATGTATACAGACCCTGATGAGAAATAGGTAACAAAACATGCTACGTGTGACAAAGCGAACTATCAACCTGAGAAAGCAGTATCTATTGGATGGTTTGGATGAAAATAACTAGCGTTACATTTTTTAGCTGCTTTTCTAATTCATTTGGGAAATTCAGTGTCATTTTAAACTGTAGGAGAAAACAGTATTTCAGCTTGATGTTTTAAATAGTGTCAATTATGCGAGTTTATTTGTAATATTAAACTTCCCATAAGTAAAACATGTTACAGTCACCTATAAACATTCATTTTTCACCGTTTACAAATTGAATTATGGAATGTTTGTATATTGCAATGAGTTATAGAAAAGCCACAGAAACAATATAAATCACAAGCCTAATCCTTTACAAACATGAAATCACTTATATTGGGTTTCCAAAGTATCAAGTATAAATAGGATGAGGTCAGCAATGCTTAGGATGAGGCACTTCAACAATTACCCAAACAGGTTAAGTGTACAAAATTATTAAACAGAATCCTCCATATTAATCTTAACTTTAATTTCAGGCGTGATTAATCGGAGAAGGTCTACAATAAGGAGTGGTATCAGCTTTTATTTCTTTCCCTTCTACCTCCACTTGATCCAAGGCAACAAAACTTCAGAGTACCCACAAGACAAACATCTGCACAGACCAGTCACATACTCACACAACAGTGAACTCGACATCACCTCATGACACCTGCCTTCAGAACGCGACTAGTTCAACAGTAACATTTCCACGTAATTTTTCATTAACATGTATTATACATTAGACTCCTAAAAGCAATACTCCTTGACAAGAGTACTCTTTAATGTATTAACTGAATCACAAGTTACACAGTCTAATGTACTTAAAAATTACTCAGTGATGTAAAAATTACATATATGAATACTTTTTAAATTGCAATTTTAGAGTAAAGAAAGAAAACATGTTTAATTTCATCCGTCTTTTGTGAAAGAATTTTTAAACAGACATTTCGCCAACAAATTCTCAAACTTAAATCACATTTTGCGTGTATTTAACACTGCATGGCTGGGTAGTTCAGATAAGACTTGATTAACAACAAAATTTCTACTATTTATGAATGCTTTGCACTGCACTTTTCTTATCTGATTTCAATATTTTTGTTAAGAAAGAAAAAAGTTGATTCAAAGTTTATCTAGAAGGGATTCAAATCTTGGTGTAAGAAAATTCATAGACATACTAACTAACTAGTTTTAGCTAAGACTGGTTAATCTCATCATCATGTGTATTTCTTGTTGTTCGTAATTTGAGGAAATTAGTTTACCCAAATACTCAATTATCCTTTACTAAAAAAAACACAAGTCAGTACCCATTTGAACTTGGCTGCTCCAAGTCATTGATCAGAACCATGGTTGTGTGTGTGCGTGCACACTCCTTAACTACCTAAGACAGCTTGGCTCCTCGAGAGAGAGAAACTGGCTTCCAACCAATATGGTATCAAGCACTTAAGTCTCTTCTAAAATCAGAAGGTGGAATATTTTCAAATAAATGAAAAAAGAAAACACTTACGTAAAATGACAAAATATTAAGCTTGGCAAAAGTAGTGACTTTATTTACAATTGCATGTATCAAGATTACAATAGAAACACTAGTGATACCATCTAAACAAAAGCAATGATTTACTGGTAATGGCAATGAATGAAACATTGACAGTCTCTGGTGAGAATCAAGCAATTATCCAGGAGCTGGAGATCTGATTGCAATATGGTCTTCCAGTGTCTTTTGCACCTTAGTGACTTTCTCCTTTTTTGCCAACTACCTAGAAAAACAAAAATAACTTGATATGTACACCTTGATATGAAAAGACATAGACTAAGATATTTTAAACAAATATCAACAAGGTAATCATTTTTAAGCCCACTAACTTTTATTCTTGTATCTCTTTTTGGCATGCAGTATATTTTCACTGTTGAAACAAACTACGACCCTCAGCCCATACCCACAAGGAATTAAAAACAAAACACATGCAGCCTATCTTTGGTTTCCCACACTGCTGTAAGTAAAAGGTTGACAGTTTAGAAGCATTAATAAAAAAGATGCTGCTCTTTAAGTAAAATATATTTGGCATTCTATTTTTAAGCAATTAGGAATCTAATATCAATCACAAAATGCTCTGGAATTAGAAGAGTATGCTAAACTCATGTCATGAGTTTCCAAACGTTTTTCTCTAGACATGCACTGAAAACAGATTAAAATGATAGATACTTCCCATTTTAAAAAAAATTTTGGTTGCTACAAATGTATGATAAATTATAAAGATTAAATTGTTTCTGTCAATGGAACAATCTTCTACTGGAAGATTAAAAAATATCCTGGTTGCTATCAATATGGCAGCATAAAAATGCAAAAAAACAAATCAAAGGGACCAGCATTACGGCACAGTAAGTTAATATACTGCCTGCAATTCTAGTATTCCATGGGCACCAGTTCAAATCCCAGCTGCGGCACTTCAGATCCTGCTCCCTGTTAACGAGCTGGGGAAAGCAGCAGACATTGCTCGAGCGCCTGGGCCGGGCATCACCACACGAGACACACGTGAAAGCCCTCTGGTTGCCATGATGCAGCAGGACTCAGTCCTGGACGGTGCAGTTACGTGGGGAGTGCACCAGAGGAGGCAAGAGCTCTCCACCCCTCACTACATTTCTCTGTAACTGCCTTTTTCAAACAAATAAACAAATACTGGAAAAGAAAGAACAAATATGCTTACTTTCTACAACCTATGTAGGCAATAAATCTGTTCCAATCAAGTGCTTCAAACCTCGAGTTTATTACCAGATAATGTAGTCTCACAGTAGAAAGACGTCTTAAAAAAAAAGGAGGTGCAGCATGATGGCTCAGTGGCTAAATCCTCGCCTTGTACGCGCCAGGACCCTATTTGGGCACCAGTTTGTGCCCAGAGGCCCCACTGCCCATCCAGCTCCCTGCTGCGGCCTGGGAAAGCAGACGAGGACGGCCCAGAGCCACGAGAAGCTCCTGGCTCCTGACTGCAGATCTGCTCCACTCTGGCCATCGCGGCCACCTCGGGAGTGAACCAGTGGACAGAAGAACTTTCTGTCTCTCCATATCTCTGTAAATCTGCTTTTCTAATAAAAACAAATAAACCTTTAAAAAATAAAAGAGGTGTCTAAGGGAAACTAATAAGACTTTGTATGCTTATACAGCAATAGAGTTATCTGTACATTTATCAATGTAATTGTCACATTTTAAATGGATTCTGTTCAAAACAGTAGCGTATATACCAAGAAAAACTCATAAAAGCCATCAGTACATGGCTGGTATAAAACAGAATACAGATGGGTTGATGGTAATCGAAAGTGAAAATTTTATAATTCTTTCCACTGAATGAACAGTAATAATACCAAGCTAGAAATGTTTTCTCCCTTAGTCAAGTGAAAGCCACTGTTACTACTTTACAGGACCTCATCTCTAGTTAAAAAAGTAAAAATGTAAGTTAGAATATCATAAGAAATGACCAAAAATCCTATCAAAGAAGGTGTGGACATGAGTAGAGAATGAAGGTTTAAAGAGCCCTAAGCAGGAAGGAGAGTGGCGATATTTCCATCACAATGAATTTCAGCCAATAAACACTGGAAGCATTATTGATTGTGGTATTACTTGAGAAACACAAAACATGGTGCTATTAGATTAAGCAAAAGAAAACTAATATTAAAATTTAAAATTTTAGCAGATGTGATACAACGGAAGACACATATCTGCATACTGTGTCACAGGCTGATAACTCTCAACTTGCCAATATGTATTCTCTGCAAAAAAGAAGAAATTGGACATTCCAATACAGATTCTTATCCCAAACTTAGTTGTTTTATTCATGCTTAGCTTTTTTACACCCCAAAGTCTAGGAACATCAAAATTAGATGCTGAAGATACTTATTCAGTAGAGTCCATTGTTAATATTTTGACCCAGCCTAATATTCAGTCCATAAGTCCTTGAATTGACCTTGAGATCACTTGGGTAGGCAAAAAAAAAAAAAAACCAAAAACAGATATGCCCACAATTCGTCACCAAAAACACTTTTGGACTATCATTCCTCTGAGAAAAGTCACACTTCTCAACCAAACCCTGATCAATATATATATTAGCTCTTGTATAAAAGAATATGTTGAAATTATATTTGATTTCCATGATTCTGTAGTTTCTAAAACACAAACCTTACAGTTTAGAATTAATCGAAACATTATCCAAGTAATTTAATCTGAAAGCATTTATAACAAGTTTTACTGTGGTATTCCTTTTCAAAAAGCAATACAAAATTAAATATGCAAACAGTAGATAGTTTTTAAAAAATGAAAAATCTAATGATCAAAATAAAAAGCACCTAGTTGCCAGCCCAAACCAAAAAAGAAGGACAAACGAAAAACCTAAGCAGAGTGGGATCTGAAGAGAGAGATGGTTGAGGAAATCTAGCCCTAAGAAGGCGGGTCCAGATGACAGAAGCCGTAGAAATCTCGCACCAGTAATGGCGACAACATGGGGAGAGTGAGAGCAGACAGCTGCTAGATGAGCAGAGAAGCAAGAGGGGAGCAGAGTGAGACAAGGTCAATCTTTATATTACTTCATTTAAAAAAATCTTCTGGTTTAGTTCATTTGAGTTGGATTAAAAAAGCTGAAAAATAAACAGACAGAAATGTTACAAAAATAGCTGATATGGTGAATGGCCAGTTTAGAAAAGTCTGTTTATATTACGATAAAAACTGCCCTGCTTTTCACATGCGCCTCATCGCCCGAGAAGCCGAAGCCCCTGTAATTTTCTCAATCTTTATAGATGTTTAATACTCTGTATTAAAGCAATCCACGTAAACAATCTATTTTAGCAAAGAAAACACCTACTTCCAAGTTAATACAGCAAGCTTGTCATGCTGCAAAAGGAATACATCTATAAAACCAAAATGCCAAAGTATCCACTATCATGTGCATAATGCTTTTGAAGACCAAAGACAAGTGAAAAATATAATCTAGTCTAATAAATCTTAGAAGTACAACCATACACACACACACACACACACACACATACATTCAAGAGGATTCAGCATTTATCTTAAGGTTAGCGATATTTTAAAAACACAAATCTTCCCATACAACATAAAAACATAAACTGAAGGTTAAATAGCTCTCTCTTCATGTAACTACAGTTACAAAATTTTCCTTCCCTATACCTTTAAAATATATGCCAAGTGTAAATGCAAATTTTACATTTAAATTTCACTATACACAACCCACTTTAAATTCATACTGAACAAGTGCCACACTCAGCTTGTCACTGAACAAATCCTGCACCTTCCTAGTCTCAGGTCCAAATGCCTGCTTTTCCAGCTAACCCAAGATGTCCATCATTCTCCACCCAAACTGTAGTTTCAAAACAGTTCAGGACCCCAGCACAATGGTTTTGTGGCTAAATCCTCCCCTTGCAAGTGCCGGGATCCCATACAGATGTCAGTTCATGCTCCGGATGTACCACTTTCCCCATCCAGCTCCCTGCTTGTGGCCTGGAAAAGCAGGAGATGGCCCCAAAGCCTTGGGACCCTGACACCCAGAAGAGGCTCCCAGATCCTGGCTTCAGATTGGCTCAGCTCCAGCCACTGAGGCCATTTGAGGCGTGAACCAGTGAATGGATGATCTTTCTTTCTCTCCTTTCTATAAATCGGCCTTTCCAATAACAATCAATAAATCTTAAAACACACACACACACTAAATAAAACTTAGTTTAAGGTGCTCTTTCTTCACAAAGTAGTCTACTGCTCTCTCAATTATCATCAGGATGAACAGTTTGTCACTGGACTGGGAACGTGTGGGAATACATTGTAGAAAAGAGATCCCTGAATCGTTTTTATTAGAGCTAGTTAACTTTCAATACTCAGACACACTGCCTTACAACTGAAAAGGCAATTCAAAAAAGTTGGTGGGGTGGGGTGAAATGGGGTTAAATCACCATAACACGAATGCCGGTGCAAACCCCAGCTGTTCCACCCCCACCAGCTCCCTAGAGTGCAAGCACTGCACCTGTGGCCCCCATGGCGCTGCTGGCTCCTGGCCTTGCACTTCTCCAGTCCCGGACCAAGGCCACCGGGAAATGAATGAGATGGAAAGAGCTCTCTCCCTACCACTCAGCCTTACAAATAAACAGAATAAATCTTTAAAAACACAAAAAAAAGCTGGGGTGAGAGGACTACAATAAGCTGTTAATTTCAGTGCAAAATTTTGGAGGTACATTGGCATAGTTGTTCATGAAACACATTTCCCATGAATACTGTGAAGGGCTACCATGTCAGCTCGTGGCAGAACAAGGGCTGTGATCACACGAACACCGTTTCCACAGACAGAACGGGAATACCACATCTATATTATTTTTCAGCAAAAGCCAAAGTCATCTATAGTTCTCAGTAAGTAAGTCTGGAGGATAAAACTGGATGATTTCAGGTAAACACAGACCCTGCAATATTTGGATTTTTAAAAAATAGCTATTTATTTTTATGGCAGAGTCAAATATACAGAGAAGAGGCAAAACAGAGAGGAAGATCTTCCGTCCATTTATTCACTCCCCAAGTAGCCGCAATGGCTGGAGCTGAGCCAATCCGAAGCCAGGAGTCCAAAGCCTCTTCTGGGTCTCCCATGTGGGTACAGGGTCCCAAGGCTTTGGGGCCATCCTCGACTGCTTTTTCAGGCCCCAGGCAGGGAGCTGGATGGGAAGCGGGGCCCTTAGATTAAAACCAGTGCCCATATGGGATCCCGGCACATTCAAGGTGAGGACTTTAGCCGCTAGGCCAGTGCTTGGGCCCCAATATTTTGTATTTTTACCACACTTAGATTGTTGTCTAATATAATACGAAAATAATGAAATAGCTTACTTTTGAGAAATAACTTCAATGAATAACTATAAACAAAATATCTTCAGAAATTATCAAACGGAAATAAAATATTAATACACATAAGAAACTATTCAGCCAATTAAAAGTCATTAAAAACCTGCAGAGGCCACCATTGTAGTATTCAATTATTTTCATAGCAGATCTCAAGTAGGATCCCTGAGAGCTTTCCAGGGAATTTATGAGGTCAAATCATTTTCCTAATAATGCTAAATTGTTATTTGTCTTCTTAACTCTCATTCTCTCAACAGTATACAGTGAGGCTTCCCACAAACTATGAATCCTGTGATACTAAAACTGAATGTAGAA
Source organism: Ochotona princeps (assembly GCF_030435755.1). Taxonomy (NCBI): domain Eukaryota; kingdom Metazoa; phylum Chordata; class Mammalia; order Lagomorpha; family Ochotonidae; genus Ochotona; species Ochotona princeps. The sequence continues at coordinate 14,604,416 of NC_080849.1, read as the reverse complement.
GTAGACAGAACAATTAAATTACCATGAAGGAGTCGGAGGGAGGAACCTGAACAGATCCTCTGACAGGACACTGACTCTACAAATAAACGCAGGAAGCATGGAGCGGAAAACTGGACAAGGGGAAACCCTAAGACGGACTATGTCAATCAGTGGACTCTGCACCAGCCTCATCATACCTGGACTGTTGCTGATGATATGTTGGAGCTTCTAATTGATCGAGGTGACGCTCTGCTGGCTCTGCCTTCAAACCTGAGAGGGCCTCCCTAGGAGGCCGTTGAACTTGAACTGGACAAGTGGGATGCTGGACTCTGTATGGTGTAAACTTTTAACTAGGGAATCTCAACGGAACTTGAGCTGTGGTTATGCATCAAGGTGAAGGAATTCATGATGGGGGAAGGGTTTGGGGTGAAGGGGGGGAATCCCAGTACCTATGAAATTGTGTCATGTAATGCAATGTAATTAATGAATAATATTAAAGAAAAAAAAAAAAAAAAAAAAAGAACACAGTGTGAAAAAATCATAAAACACTAAAGCTATGGTTCACCTCTTCCAAAACTGATTTTTTCTTCGGAAAATACTCAAATGCTTATTTATGTTTTTTGTTTCTATTCTTAATTAATTAATTAATTAATTAATTAAAAGGCAGAGACAAGACACCCGTATATCCTATTTGCTGGTTCATTCTCTAAGACTAACAACCTATGTGGCTGAGTCAGGCTGCCCCAGTATTCGGGAATTCGGTGTGCTTTCCCACACAGGTCTCTCAACAGTCTCCAAGGGTGCACACGACAGGAGGCCCACATCAGGACAGCACAGGACTTGAAACCAGGCATGCCAACATGGACATATCAAGTGACATCTTAATTGCTACACTAAACGTGTACCCACCATATGTATATTTTTTTTAATTTAAAGGGTTATTCCACATGTAATGGGCTTATTCTCTGTAAACAAATACTTTCAAAATTTCCCAGTTTTAATTTTTAATATGGCAAATATTAGACAAAAGAACACACATAAACAAGCTTTTTAGGTCCTCAATCATACATGGTAATAATAAGGGGTACCTGAGAATGGCTGCTCCAAAGTAATTTCAGCAAAGTGAAAACCATTAAATGAACACACAGCTATTATGACAAACACATGCATTCTCCAGCAAGAACAGCCCACTTGTTATGTATGTTAACAGAGCACCCCACCACCAGGAAGAGTAGCTTGGCAATCAAGACAAGAACAGGCCAGAAGTGGCGGGAAGGAAATGTTAACCATGGGATGGAGTCAGAGCTTCAGATGCAAAATTACTAATGCAAAGTAAAATAAATAAATAGAAACTGAGTAACAGGCTTTAAGACAATGGACAAGATAATATGGTGGTTACTTACAGAAAAAAGGAAAATCAAACAGCATAAGCAGAGTTGAGAAACAAGAAACTTACTAGTATTAGGAAATAAAAAGATCTATTTTACAGGAGAACTAAGTTAGTAACAAACCCCTCCAGGCATGATTACAATTCCAATGGCATCAGCTCAAACGGGCAAAGCAGAAAAAAGGTGGCCAGAGCATCTTCGCTGGTCACATGGTTCCAGTAAAACACATTTCGAGTCACAAAAAGAAAAAGTAGATGTTCAATCTCTGCTTCTTTGAACCTGTCATTATATATATGTCAAACAACTAGACATAATCAACCTAGATATGTATTTTCCCAGCTCCCAAAAGTTAATCATATTATCAGACAGACCAGTTCAAACATCTATGTTAAATTTTTCAATTTGATAAAAACTGTATAATTTTATAACATGACATACTGTTCTACAGCTCTAATGCACCAAACAGGAATCTGCTTGGAGTCTCTTCTCCCAGGAACTGAGCGCTCTGGGAAAAACCTCCCCTTGTGCAAATCCCTCAAGTCCTATTCCACCTGCCACACAGAGCCATCAGAAACACTGTGGTACCTACAAGCCAACAGCACTTCACCAGTCTCCAGTGGCCTGTGCTTTCAGATGCTGGAATGACTAGGGAACCAATCAGAAGGTACTCTAGTAACACAAAAAGAAGATTACTCCTCATTCTAAACACGCCCTGCACTCCACAAATTCTCTGCAAACCTTAGGATCAGGCCTTAAGGAAAAAAAAAAAAAGGAAAAAATATACAAGGGTGACTTCAAAGTGTGGGAAAACAAACTTTAAAATATTGCATATTTCCCAAAAACTTTTTGAAGTCTATTTGTGTGAACAGATACATAAAAACATGAGGCAACTCATCCATTCATTTTAAATTTATTTGCTTGAATATACTCCTTTAAAACAGACGTAATTTGGAAAATTAGCATATTAAAACAGAATCATTCTCTTTATTAAGCAAATTATTCCAGTCATTTAAAAACATTTTTATCACAAACAGCAGAATTTTCAGAATAAGTTCCTAAAGTCTCATTAGTCATTTCAAAAAGATTTAGCTTATTTCCCATTATTCTTAACCACCTTCTTACTTGGATGGCATTAAGACATTGTATCATTTAAGACTTACCATATTCATTAAATTCCTTTTAGTAACACTATCTAAAAACCACTATACTAGTTTATAAAACTTACTGATATGAAATGATTATGGATCTTTATGGTTTAAAAAAGTGTGACTACTGAAATGCATGAAACGACTCCCTTAAACTTATATTTTTACTGCCCCTAAATATGATTTTAACAAATAATAATTCAAGAAGACTTACTCTTTTGAAGTCATTCATATTTGTCGCCTGGACCGGGGTACCAATAAAAGTAAAATACGAAATTCTTGTTGTTTCTTCTTCACCTTGATTGGACTGAACAAATATCTATGAAAAAGCAAAAGGGTTTTTACATTTGTAATCATAATCATTTCAATTTTCTTAGGTTACTAATAAAGTTTAAAGTACAATCAATGTTCTTGTATTATTAATACACACATCCTCCATTCTCTGTAAACAGTGATCACTTATGTACCCACTAGTACTGTTACAGGACCAGGAACTCCCTGTCTGCCCTACAGGTCTCACTTTCTCCACAGATGTCACAGCAAGACAGTCACACAATCACACCCATGATAATTCACTGAAGGTACAGAGCAGTCATACTTATCTTTAGGAATGTTGACAGAATATGACACACATAACTACAATGGAAAAGAATACTGCTGAAGTTTTATTAAAGTCATGGTTTTTCACTAATCAAAATTCCTGTAACTACTCCCTCTGGTGGACTGGGGGCGAGCCTGGCTAGCCAGGCTGTGGCATCTGCTGGCTTAGGTGTGGGCTGCAGGGGGAAGGTGGCAGGGTTGAGTTCAACTCCAGTGCTCAATGATGTGCAGAACAGACCAGACCAGTCCACTGCACACGCTGGCAGGCACAGGAACCAGGGGTGAGGACCAGTCCAGTGGGGGCATTTGGAGGGGATCGCTCTGACTGGGCTGCAGCTCCCCCGGTATACATGAAGGCCAAGTGTGTGATTTGCAGAGGAAGAAGGACAGAACAAACTGATCAACTACCCCAGTGAAGCTCGACAGCCAACTCCCGTGTGATGGAGACTCTGAGATGGACTATGTGAGCCACTGGACCTTGGAAGGATTGCACCATCCTTGGAGTGGCGTTATCAACAGCATCTCAGAATTGTCGAAACCACCTGAGCAGAACCCTCACAACATGCTCCACATCGGGAACCCTGGGATGCCAGAGTGGCCATTCCCCATCCCCAGGTACTGAGGCCACTGGGAGGCTGTGTATGGTTCCTACCCTTATGACCCCTGCCCCTCAGATACAGGATACAAACAGGTGTTCATTTGAGATGCCTGGTTACAAGGAGGACTGGCCAATTAAGCTACAGCATCAGCCCCATCCTTTGTGCTTTGCAAGCCAAACTCATACTCCAGATTTTAAAATACCCCTCAGTATATTAAGATAAAAGCTTTATTCACAGATACGTTTCAGCATATTGGATTTATTTGTTCCTTTCTCTACTATCATTTTTTAAAAATCATTTTTAAAATTATGAAACACTTCACAAATTTGTGTGTCATCCTTGCACAGGGGCCATGCTAATCTTCTCTGTATTGTTTAAAATTTAGTATATGTGCTGCCAAGGCAAGCAATTCTCTCATTTGAGACAAGTTACAGAGAGGGAGACAGAGAAAGAGATCAATCAGCCATTGGATGGTTCACTCCCAAATCGTTCCACAGGCCAGAACTAGGTCAGGCCAAACTAAGAGCCTGAAACTCAGGGTCTCCTACTGGGGTGACAGGGGCCCAAGGCCCTGAGCCATCTTCAGTTGCCTTCCCAGCATACAGAAGGGAGGTGCGTTGTTACCAGAGTAGCCCGGACTTCAACCAGTGTGCAACAGGAGGTCAATATCACAGCTGGCAGCTTAACTTGCCATGCCATAGTGCTAACCCCAGTTCCATTTTATGATACAATATTGCTTTAATAGAAATAATTATCCTAATATTAATAGCACATTTCTTTCATTCTGAGATGACACTCAGTTTTGCGGCTTTCATAAGCAAACGGATTGATTTTACATTGAACTTATCATCTATTTAGTAAGACTTTTAAATCACTTCTCAGCTTTTTGGGGAATGTATTTGTTTTCTGAATCCAAGCACAACTACTGTTTTTAAAATTTATCTACTTGCTTTGATCAAACTATGATCAAAACTGTCATTCTGATTCCAATTTTATCACTAAAATAAAGTGATAAGTGTGCTTTCTGGGTCTTCATTTAAGTTGCCATCTTTTTTTTTTCTTGAATGTAGTGTCTAGATGTCTTTCATTTTTCTTTTACACTTCTTATCTCATGAACTTGTTCAGAATGGGTCCCGACAGCCTCAGGCTCCTTTCTGTGGGTTCTGACAGGGTGGCTGTCCTGGGGGAGCAGGCTGGCACTTATGGTTGAACCCAGGTACCTTTCTCTTCGGCTTCCCTCTTTCTCTGATCATTTTGCTTCACCTGTGTCAGGAAGCTGTCACACACTTATTCTCTTGGCAAGAATCTTGCTCTTGTCATTTACAGTAATACCAACAGCATGCTGGGTAACACTGTGGACTCTTCCAGCTTCGCCATGGTCACTTATGGTGCATTCCTTTTTGAACAGCACCCATTCCCTTAAGGTGTACACTGTCATTTCTTTTGTAAATGTGCAGGTACGTGGCCAGAGGAACTACTCCATGTTTGCTAAAAGGCCTGAAGAACATGACACAGCTGCCTCTCCTCTTCCCTGTGTGTTCCTTATCTCAGCATACTAGTGGAAGATGGCAGTTCTGGTCAAACGGAAGACTGAACAAACTTCTCAGATCAAGCACAGTGTGAAAGCACGTGCTCAGCTCAGCAGTTACCCTGCTAAGGAAGACACCTGCATCCCATATCACAGTGCCCAAGTTCATGTCTCAGCTGTGCTCCTCATTCCTGCTTCCTGTTAATCATATCCTGGAAGACAGAAGGCAACGGCTTGAGTAGGTGGGTCTCCTAACATCCATTTGAGAGACGAACCCACTCCCAGGCTCCTGGCATTAGGATGGTGAAGCCCTGGCTTTGCAGGCATTTGTAAAGTGAACCAAAAGAAAAGAATTACATAAGAAAATCCTGTCACTCACCAACCTACTACATGGGCCAAGACTGTGATATAACGAGTTGAGCCACTGCCTACGAGGTCAGCATCCCACACAGGCACCACCTCGTGCCCTGACTGTTCCACCTCAGACCCAGCTCCCTGCTAATCCAGTTACAAGAGCAGCTTGGGTCCTCACCACCCATGAGGGAGAACTGAAAAGGCTCTTGGCTTCGGTTTCAGCCTGGCCCAGCTCTGGATGTTGCAGCCATTAGGACAATAAACCGGCAGACCTCTCTCACTCTCCCCATCCGCTTTTCATGTAAATAAACAAATCTTAAAATAAATAAATACACAAGAGTGGCTACTCACAGTTACACTGTTCACATTCTGAAACTTAACATAACGAAGTGGAACAATGCCATCTTCTTTAATATCATCCTCTGTCAGTTCCAGAGCTTGAGTTGGTTCACTTCTTTCTGCCTCTTCAAAATCCATAGATCGGGGGAGGTTGATAAAAATTTTCACATATTTAGGACCCTGACCTATAAAAGAGAATGTTAAAATGTTAAAGTATATAAAATGTTAAAGTATACTTACACCACGTTATATAGAGATATACTCATACCTATATATAGCTTAACAGATTTCTGCCATTAGGATTTGCAAAAAAGTCTGAGATTTTTTTTTTAAAGATTTATTTATTTTATTACAAAGTCAGATATACAGACAGGAGGAGAGACAGAGAGGAAGATCTTCCGTCCGACGATTCACTCCCCAAGTGAGCCGCAACAGCCGGTGCACACCGATCCGAAGCCGGGAACCAGGAACCTCCTCCAGGTCTCCCACATGGGTGCAGTGTTCCAATGCATTGGGCCGTCCTTGACTGCTTTCCCAGGCCACAAGCAGGGAGCTGGATGGGAAGTGGAGCTGCCAGGATTAGAACCGGCGCCCATATGGGATCCCGGGGCATTCAAGGCGAGGACTTTAGCCGCTAGGCCACGCCTCCAGGCCCAAAAGTCTGAGATTTTGACAGTTCATTTCCTCCCTCTCTGGCACACATCTGTTGGTACTTGCTTGGCTAGCTGGTCCTATACCCAATACTGCAAGATGATCCCAACACAGAGGTACACAGGTATGTACACATATACACACACAATACTTCTCAATTCTAATTGCTGCACTTGCCAACAACTGTTACATGTTGCCATTTCAGAGAAAATCATCAACAGTGCCAACATTTAGCCAAAAGGGAATTAATAAGCTTTTGTTTCAGTATTATACATCAGGATGTATACTTAATTTATTATTAGAGGAGAAAATTTAGGACTCTTATTTTGCAGTTAAGGAATACTGACTCATTTCCACACCATTGTCTTCAGTTTACATTTCTTCCAGTTTTTATTTGCTTTCAATTTTCAGAATACAAGCACAGCTTTATTAAGAACTTATTAACACAAAAATTTAGAACAAATCATAAGGAAATAGCATCTCAAAAAAAGAGTTTCTCTAACGCTGCCTTTCAGTTAAGTAAACCTTCAAACTAGGGGTGAGACTGCTCGATGGGTAAGACTGCTGCCTGCAGCACCAGCTCCCCCTGTGAATGCCGCTGCAAGTCTTGGCTGTTCCTTTTTTTAAGATTCAGTTATTTTTATCGCAAAGGTTGATATACAGAGAGGAGGAGAGACAGAGAGGAAGATCTTCCGTCCGATGATTCACTCCCCAAGTGAGCCGCAACGGCTAGAGCTGAGTCAATCCAAAGCCAGGAGCCAGGAACGTTTTCTGGGTCTCCCACACAGGTTCAGAGTCCCAAGGCATTGGGCCATCCTTGACTGCTTTCCCAGGCCACAAGCAGGGAGCTGGATGGGAAGCAGGACTGCCGGGATTAGAAGCACCAACCGTATGGGATCCCAGTGCGTCCAAGGCGAGGACTTAATCACTACGCTATCACGCCAGGCCGGCTGTTCCATTAGCAGCTTTCTGCTAATAGCCTGGGGAAGCAGTAGAGAATGGCCCATGTTCTTCATCCTGTACTCATGTGGGACACCTGGAAGGCACTGCTGGCTCCTTTGGACTGACCCAGATCAAGCCATTGTGCCCACTGGTGAGTGAGCCAGCATTTGAAAGATCTCTTTGCAATCCTGCCTTTCAAATATATAAATATACATTTAAATAGAAGTTTTAAGTATATGTTTTACAAGTATACAAATAAGAAATTAGCTCAAAGAAAGGTGTTCTTTACTCACCATTATCTGGCCCTTGAAATTTCATGGAATAAAGCTTAACAGGTTGGTTGAATGCCACAGTAATTAGTAACTACGGAGAAAATAAGTTTCATTATAAAAGGACTCTTACTCATCTTGAATATACAAAATCACCAAGTCAAATTAAAATAACAGAAAAATCTAATTCATGTAACAAAAATGTAATATGAAAAATAAGTAAACCAAATAACTTTGATTAGATTGACATGAGAAATATCACTATCAGCTATTTATACAGGAGAACAGCAAAACAATCTTAACGGGTAAATTTACTAAAATTATACATAAAAAGCTGACGACTTGTGACCTATAAACTGGAACGCAATACACTTTTCAACAAAGCAAATAAAATTCCCAAATAAAAATACAACTTACACTATGTATTTTAGTATATACGCTTTTCTAGAAGGGTGATGGCAAACAGTAACCCATGTCACCTGCCAATCTGAAGACACCACAGAGGTGAGGCAGAAAGACTAGTCCTCTATTGGACTCAGACCCTTAGAGCTCTACAGTGACCTGGAACCCTGCATCCTGAATGTATCTGATTAGCTGAACCTGAGAAAGGAGAAACACACAGGCACAGAAGTGCTTTCCCAGAAGCGCTGAGACTCCGCCTTGATCTTCTTCCCACCAGACTGTGTCTGACATAAGGACCCAGGCCTCTCCCCAGAAGGAAGGATTCTGACAGGAAGATTTCTAAGAGGGTTGCAGACAGTTCTGCTGTTCCGCACCATCACATTCCTGACAGGGCATCATTTACCAGGAAAGCAACAAGAACTACACACTCTCAAAGATATATAAATAGGCGAGTCTGGTTACAGCAAACAAAAATGAGGTTTCAATATATGATCTGTAGAATCACACTGTGGTTCTAAACTAGATGATTTCCTTTTGTTACACTAGTACTGTTCACAGCTGACCCACAATTCTATTTAAAAAACAAACAAACAAACACTACAGCTTAGGGAACTGAACTGCAAGTGAAAAGCAGATGACACGAGAAGCAGACATCAAATCAGCAACACTCTTCCGGCAGCCAGTAAAGAATCACTTCAACTCTTTTAAGAAACATACAGATTTATATTAACAACAACAACAAAAAGCTCTTGTTGCCACACACAAGATGAACTTGAACAAGGACATGTCAGAAACAATGAAGGGACAATAAGGAAATGAACAACCCGATGGGGACAAAGGTGGTAGGCAGCATTCTCCCTGTGATGAGGGCAATTCCGGGGAGCAGAGATCACACTGGTTTGCACAAAGCAGCCAGCCATACAAAGTCTTGACCTAACTCACCTACTTCTTGGACTCAAACTCACATGGGTTGGAAAAATGAAAGGAAGGCAGGTTAAGAAGGAACACAGGACCAGGGAGCAGTGACAGTTCAACTTGGCAGTGCAGGCCAATGCACGTTCCTTAGAACACTCAGCAGCTCCTACTGCAGAAAGGGGATGGGGCTGCACACTCAGACAGCAGTCAAGGAACTGGGACAGAAGTGACGAACCAGAAAGAAACGGGGACATGAGACAGAAGTAAGTAGTAAACAGTGATCACCCCACAGGTTCTGACCTATGCACCCCATTACCTGTTCATCACAGTCAGATTCCAAAAAGGTCGGGTCTTTTCGTAAACAATTGTCAAAACCATGCTCATCACTTTCATTAAGACATTCACAGCCAGCTTTGTTAATAAACGGCATTAAATCCATCTGAAAGAAATTCAAACAAAACTTTAGGCAAAGCATCTGTATTTGGAATTAAAATGCTAATAAAAATTTGAATCTTTCTCTCTCAATTAGGCAATTTAAAAGAAAAATTATTTTTAAAAATAATTACTAAAACTTGTAGTATTCCTTTGACTTGAATTTCTGAAACACACCACTAATTATTAGAGCTAAATCTAGGCTTACTCCATTCAACAAGGTATCAAAAACTAAATCTTTAACAGTACGAATACAAAATGATTATACTTTTATAGTGTTTTACAATAAAAAAATGCAAATCAAAATAGCCAAAGGCAACTTGAGTTGCTCTTCCAGCGGCCCTGTCCCCACAAAGGCTAGGCTTGAGGGGAGCAGAACGCAGCCCCTGCAGCCATGATAATCACCAGTCAGCCTGGCTCCTCCTGCCCAACCACAGCCTGAATCCCTCCTGATTATTTTGAACAAATCTCAGACATCTTTTCACTTCATTCATGAAAAGTTCAATTCTGGGGCAGTGTCATGGTATAAGTTTAAGTTTCTGTCCACAGTGCCAGCATCCCATAAGGGTAACACTTCAAGTCGCCACTACTCTACTTCCAATCCAGCTCCCTACTGTTTGTAGAAAACAGCAGAACATGGCCCAAAGCCTTTGGCCCCTGCACCCACATAAGAGACCACAAAGCAGCTCTTGGCTCCTGGTTTTGGACGGGCCCAGCTCCTGCCGTGTGGCCACTGGGGGAGTGAAGCAGTGGGTGGAAGATCTCATTGTATCTCCTTCTGTGTAAATCTGCATTTCAAATGAAAACAAATAACTCCTTAAAATAAATTCAAACAATGAGTAACACAACAGTTCACAAATCAACCGTTTTTTCAAAGGCTGCCCTAAGCTAATGCAATCTTGATTACGTGTATTAATTGGATATTGTAACTTCCAATCACAGTTCTAATTTAAAATATATACTATTTCTCTAAAATAATGCTGGTGGCACAAGTTACAGGAAAGTTTAACATGAACAACAACAAAAGTATGGCTCGCTGGTGCTTTTCACTGCTGAGCATGCTCTGCAGGCTTCCCTGAGGACTGAAGCGCTACACACCTGCTCTGACACACCTCTCGCATCCTTTACTATTTAGCCTTTAACTTGAAGAATCTATTTTTGAACAATTTACTCTTTATGTTATCCTGCTATAGTTTTAATGAGCTGTCATCATGAAATGCTAGGTCTAATTTTTTTTTTTAATTAAGATTTTGAGGCCCCAGTGTGGCAGCCTAGAGGCTAAACCCCTCACCTTGCATGCGACAGGATCCCATATGGCCACTGGTTCATAGCCCAGCTGTTCCATTTCCCATCCAGCTCCCTGCTTGTCGTCTGGGGAAACAGCCAAGGACGCCCAAGGCCTTGGGACCCTGCACCTGCAGGAGAGACCTGGAGGAGGTTCCTGGATCCTAGCTTTGGATCAATTAAGCTCCAGCTGTTGTGGTCAATTGGGGAGTGAACCAGAGGACAGAATATCTTTCTCTGTCAGGCCTTCTCTCTGTAAATCTGATTTTCCATTAAACAAACAAACAAACAAACAAACAAACAAAAAAAGGTAGAAGAGAGAGATCGCTTCGCTCCCCCTGTGATGAGTGCAGCTGGGGCTGGGCTGAAGTCAGGAGTCTGGAACTGCACCCGGGTCCTGCACAGGAAGAGCAGGAACCCCAGCACTTGAGGTCATCATCTACTGCCTTCCCAGGTGCATTAGCAGGAAGCTGGATCAGAAGCAGAAAGCCGAGACGCACACGTGGCCTCTGATATGGGATGTGGGCACCCCAAACCATAGCTTAACCAGTTGCCCCTAAAAAAGATCAGTGACTAGGTCTTTGAAAAAAATCAGAATCCAGGGACTCCAGCACAGAAGCCTAGCAGCTAAAGTCCTCACATTACACATGCAGGGATCCCATATGGACGCCTGTTCAGGCCCCCGGCAACCCCACTTCCCATCCAGCTCCCTGCTTGTGGCCTGGGAAAGCAATCAAGGACAGCCCAAAGCCTTGGAACCTGCACCAGCATGGGAGACCTGGGAGAAGCTCCAGGCTCCTAGCTTCGGATCAGCTCAGCTCCGGCCATTGTGGCCACTTGGGAGTGAATCAGCAGACAGAAGATCTTCCTCTCTGTCTCTCCTCTCCTCTGCATCTGTATCTGACTTTCCAGTAAAAATGAAATAACAAATCCTAACCAAAAAAAAAAAAAAAAAAGAATTCCAGGAAAGAGAAAACATATTGTACAATAGAGAAAATTGTAAGATAGGGGGAGGGACAGGAAAGGTAATGAATGAAGCATTTATATAACCTTCAAAATAGAACTTTCTCAAAGCACATTTCCTCAGTTTGGGAGGGAAAAAAGTATAAAATATATGTTTTTTAAAATTGCTATTACATAGCTTACAAAGCACATTAAAAACATGCAGCAAAGGAAAGAGAAATTCAGGAATTTGGTTTATGACAGGATTTAAGGTAATAATACAAATAGGTTCAAAGTTAAAAATATTCTAAATAAAGGTGAAAAAAAAAGATTTAAAAATGATGAAAACAAAGATATGGATAAAGTGAGAAAATGCAGTCCCTTCCACTCCAAGCTGTCCGGCGTGGCCCACTCTCTGTACGTACGTAGCCTTTCGGGATGTCGGTGTCCTCATTGTTTCCAGGGTCATTTTCTAAATGCTGCTTGATTTTCTCTTCTAGTCCCACAGCATCTGCTCCTTGGTACTGATCAATTCTCACTTTGTTTCGAAAAAACAAAAATGTAGGTGTGGCTGATATATTGTTGGTAGCAGCTGTTCCCTGGAATGGGCAAGTTAAACAGGGTTATTAATGAAAACATTTGAGTCACTTTGAATGTTCATTCTGTCATCTAAATTAAGTATCAAAAATATAAAATAAGCATGTAAAATAAGTCTTCATACTAGCTGTTTAAGAAAAATCAGATCCATTCTTAAGATCCTTAAGGCATACTAAAATTATTCCCTCCATACCTTCAATGAAGAATGATCCTACATTTGCATTGCTACTTCATTCTGGAGTGGAAAGCACAATACAAAAATGATGTCTCACAACAAAAACACCTGAAAAACAGTAGCTAATCTCCCCACAAATTTATACTTCAAAAAAATGACTGCTCGTCTCCTACCAAACACCCTGCAAACAACTATCTAAATTCTGCCATAACCTCAAATTTTCAGTCTACTAACACTGTAGGAATGTATGAGAAAAATCAGTAACTTAACTTTTGAAACAAAGTGGTCCAAAAGAAATACAATGTAAGAAAAATTTTACCTGTTCTATAATATCCCTAATAAAAAAGAAAGTGAATTTTAATGCATTATAGTGAACTCAATGAATTAATTCTCAGTACAATCAGCAAAACAATATGAAGTTTTCCACATTCTTTTATAGGACGTCTTTCAAATGCAATGCTTCACACCTGCCGCTCATCAAGTTGGATTTGCCACATTTCAAGTGATCAATAACCGCACCCGGCTGGTGTCCGCCCGAGAGACTGAAGGCCATGGTAAGATCAGAAACAGTGGCTCCTGTCCTCAATGCAATGGCTTAGGAAGGAATCTAACGGCACAGGACAAAAAAGGCCTAAACGAGGTTCCACGGGATTTACGCAAAATCCCCAACTAAACTACCAAACATTCTAAAAATTTTTCTACACTTCAAATATTTACCAGATAAAGCCTCATCCAAGTAGACAGGAGCTAGAGTTGCACAGTGGTTTCTCAGCAGGAATGAATGTATGTTTAGTATAGGAAGACATCTTCCAAAATTCTATTCTTAACAATTTCTACATACGCAAACAGCACCAGGAATAGCCATCCTGACTTAAGCCATCAGGGCAATTTCACTACAGCATGCTAATTCACTCATCATCGACCAACATTCTAAAATTTCTGCTGAGTATACACGTTTAAAGTGGGATTCCAAACTGATCAATTCAAACTACACCAAAGAATTCCTTCGCATGGCACTATAATCACCAAGAGAAGATACAACTCTAGTTTGGTACAATATAAACAAAGAAAGGTAGAACCAGAACTTCCAGATGATCTACTTGCTTATTATCATATTAGCTGTCTGTAAGAATGAGTCCAAACCAGAAGCATTCATGCACTATCCTTCTTGGACAGTGTAGCCAAAATGAATTTCCAATATCCTGCAAATCTAACATTTTCCTACCTTCAAAAGAACACTAACATGCATTAAGAGACTAATCAACGGTGACATTTATGTTGGATTTCAAACTGATCTGAAAGTAAATTAAAAGATAAAAGGACTCATTTCCCTTACCTGGCACTGATGCACATCTACTTCCAAGAAAACAGCCTGGGGGTATTTATTGCTCATCGAGCTGAACGCTGGGGCAATCCTCAAACACGGGCCACACCTGTCAGAAAGCGAAGGCAATTAGGATGAAAACCACACCCTGAAATGTAACTGCCAAGTTAAGCACAAAACACTGACATTCCATCACCAGGCTCTCTAGTCTTTTCCATAGGAGTATCTATATACACTAGTATCAACACCATATTGCCTTTTAATTCAGTTACCATACTGTCTCCATGTCTAACAGTATTAGGGCTTTTAGTGTTTTTTTTTTTTCTCATGAAGAGAAATTACAGAAAATCTAAGCAAATGGGGGGATATACTACAAATGTTCAGTCACAAAATCCGATGTTTCTAAGAGATTCAATCTCTTCAGATTGATCTTTACAGTTCGTATAAATTCCCAGCAAATTTTCTTGAAGAAATTAACAAATGTACATTCTAAAATTTGTAGGGAAATACCAAGGACAATCCATGCCTGAGATTCAAATAGGAAGAAATTACACAATTAACCATTATGAATTCTGACAGAACTTTCTTAATTAACAGCATTCCCAGTACCAGAACAGGCTGAGTAACTGTAATCAGAAAATCCAAAAACAGTTTAAGTGCTGACATCATTTCGAAGTACTTTGAATTTCAAATTTTCTGATTACGGATTAGCAACTAGCACAGTCTATGCAAATATTCTAAAATCCAAAAACTAAAACTTTCTGGTCCCGTTCATGTTGAATAGCAGATCCTCAAACTTTCCAAGGACAAACTGATGTTAAGACAACAGAGTTCAGAGGGGAGTAGGGGTCACCTGCCCCAGGGGAGCAGGCAGGACATCCAAGGGCCTGGCTGGGCCTGGCTGGGCTGGCAGGAGTGGGGGTGGAGCCTGAAGAGGTGAGAAGAGGATATGCAAGATGGTGGGCAGCTCTGGGAAAGCAAGCAGCACCCAAAATCAAGGAGGGGCCCAACCTGAGGATCTCTGCAGAGGGACCTATCTGCTGCTGAACCAAAGCCAGACACAACGGATGCCCAGGAATGCACAGATTGCTCTGCTCAGCTTACAGGTCATCCAGTAAGATTTAACCTTTATGAATGGAAATATAAATTGTTACATCACTTTTAAAGATCACAGACTGGGTTGTATTTTTACACTTTAAATGAACTGATGGTTACTGTGTTGGCTATTTTTGTGCTATGAATCAACAGTCCTCCTCAGCTGGAGCACAAACAAGATGAATTATCCCCTTGCCACTGATCTACCAGTAAAGGATTTATCTTAAATGTAGTACAGTCTCTTCTTAAAATTAGTTATTCATTTGCAAATTGTGGATTTATTCACGTTTTAAGCAATGATCTCATCACCTGTCTACTTAAGTTGCAACACAAAGGGAATGCTTGGCTTGAATCAATTTTGGCAGAATTGCTGCTGCCCTCATAGTTCTTTTCAAACTGATGTTGTGGGGTTAGTCCCATAGCATAGCGAACTTGGCCTCTGCCTGAGGCACCAGCATTCGGTATGGCTGCCGGTTTGAGCCCCAGCTGCTCCACTTCTGCTCCAGCTCTCTGCTGGAAAGCAGCAGAGGAGGGCTCAAGTGCTCGGGCCCCAACATGGGAGACCCAGAAGTTCCTGGCACAGCCCTGAGCACTGCAGCCATGTGGAGTTAATCAGCAGACGAAGATTGATCTCCCCCATCCTACCACGAAACTTTCAAGTAAAGTAAGTCTTTAAAATTTGTCATTTGGAATGATCAGAACGCAGCCTTCAAGCCTCCGCTCTCCTCCCAATCCCAGCTTCCTGCTGATGCATGCTCTGGGAGGGGACAGCTGATAGCTCAAGCAGGTAAATTCTTGTAACCCAGCTCCTGGCTTCTGCAGCCGTCCGGGGAGGCAGCCTAGATGGGCGACCTCTCCCCTCTGCCTTGCATGCGCACATTAATAACCAAGTATCCCCGGTAACAGGTATCCACGCTCCGTCACCACATACCTATTCCTGAAAACACACTTCTGTAAAAGCACGTACTCAACAATGAAGATTTATGGGGAAAAAAACAGGCTTGAGGCAAGCTGCTTGAAGTTTATATAGCTATGAAACAAGCTCACTGAGAAAAGCAGTAACTAGTATTCAGGACATAATGAGATCTAGCAGGTGGCTCCGAGCTGCAGGCTACCTCGGGGGACATCGGAAATGAGCGCAATCAAGTGGAAACGATGCTTACTACCCTGACAACAGAGAAGGCGGAGCCCTGAGCCAATGGGCAACTAGCAAGGTCAGGACAGAGGAAAAGGAACCCTGAAAATGTGTGGGTGAGCCCTCATTTAATTTTATTAATTTTAATTTTCTTTAAACGTAAAAGGGAAATTGCTCATGTTTCTAAGAGTTTTTCTCCTTCCAGCAGAAGGTTCCATTTCCATCTCAACTTCTCTCTAGGAAAAAAAAATCACCAACAAATTCCACGTTATACAAATATCACTTCTGAATTCATCATTTATGTATGAGTCAGTCTGTTAAAGACTTCCTCCAGCTGGCTACTCAGCTTGGATAATGGTTAGCCTGATTTAACCCTTTCTTAGTTGGTAATGAACAGCTGAAACTTAAAAGTAAAAATAAGGAGCAGAGGGCCTGGCGCAGCAGCCTAGTGGCTAAAGTCCTCGCCTCGCAGGTACCAGGATCCGCGTGGGCGGCCCCACTTCCCATTCATCTTTCTGATTGTGGCCTGGGAAAGCAGTGGAGGACAATCCAAAGCCTTGGGGCCCTGTACCTGTGTGGGAGACCCGGAAGAGACTCCAGGCTCCTGGCTTTGGATCAGCACAGCTCTGGCTGTTTCGTCCACTTGGGAAGTAAATCATCGAACAGAAGATCTTCCTTTCTATCTCTCCTCCTCTTTGTATATCTGACTTTTCAATAAAAATTAAAAAATAAATCTTTAAAAATATACACATATACAGAAACATATTTTTACACATTCAAACAAATAATTTATTTTAAACATTTATGCCTTCCTTAACACCAGCATTTTAGAATAAACAAATGTGTATTGGTAGCCCAAGTCAGGATGCAGCTCTTGAATTCTCTGAATAAAACTGGAAGTACTAGATTCTCCAAGCACCTCTCCCAGTCCCCCTACTTACCATGCACAATAATGATTTTTTCTCTTGTAAACATCTTGATTAGAGCTTGGAGATGGGATCTGGCATGTTAGGCATAGCCCGTATCCCAGGTCGGGGGTGGTAATACAGGATATAAAGTTCAGGAGAGCTGGGACTCAAACCCCCCTTCCCAGGAGGTCCTTCTCCCAGGAGGGCCAAGGGCACATGCTAAGACAGCACCTTCTGGTAAACCTCCGTAGGGTTCCACCCACTCCACACCAGAGAGGAGCAGGCAGGGAGCTCTCTCCAAGCCGAGTGCTCCTGCTGCACTCCTACCAGCCTGCTCTCAGACACACCGCTCTCCTCCTTCCCCACTACAGGCCCCGCTGTCCCGTGTTTCCCTCCTCTTACTCACAGACAACTCTTGCGCCCTCCCCTGGTGGGTATTTTGCAGTGGAGCAGCCACACTTGCATGTGTGTTATTTTTATTCCCTCACTGCTAATAATTACCGCCCCTATTTACACATGATACCAGTCTCTGCTTAGCATTTCTATCTCTGTGGGAAGCAAAACCTGGATTTTAAAAACTCAGGATCCAGCTCCCTGCTAGGGCACCTGTGAGAGCAATGGCCTGACTCTCCGGCCAGGAGCCAGGAGCACCACCTATGCCTCCCCCAGGGGGAGCAGCAGCCCGAGTCATCTTCCACTGCTTTCCCAGGAGCAACATGGAGCCAGACGGAGAGCAGACACACAGGGACTAGAGCCAGTGTTCACTGGGACTCTACATGTGCTTTCCAAGGCCATGTTTTAAAAGGGTTTATTTTCTTTTTCTGTAGGATATAATTTAAAATTCAAAAATTCTAAATTACATAAAACAGCTAACATTCACTGGACACTTACAAACATATTATACCATTCACATAACCCTTATACTTCATTTAATTTTACAGCTCCCAAGAACAATTTAGTACTAAAATAGAATTGATCTTAGAATCCATCTCTTAACTGCTATTCCCAAACTTCTAATTACTTAGTGAGTTTCATTACTGTTATTTCTGAATTATCTATTAGAATTAGCATACTCATAAAAGGAAGCCAGACAGACTATAATTTTGTAAAACTCTACTATCATAAAGTTCAAATCAGGCAAAACTAATCACAATTAAAGAGTTATGTGGAGGAATGTGGAAGCTAGGGGATCTTCCTGTACTAATTCATTTCTTCATCTAGATGTTGGTTAAAGAAGTATGATCATCAGGGCCCGCCGCGGTGGCCTGGTGGCTGAAGTCCTCACCTGGCACGCACCGGGATCCGATATGGGCACTGGTCCTAGTTCCGGCACTGCTTCCCATCAGCTCCCTAAGGCTGGGAAAGCAGTTAAGGACAGCCCAGGGCCTAGGGACCCTGCACCTTCACGGAGACCCACAAGAAGCTCCTGGCTCCTGGCTTCAAATTGGCTCAGTTCTGCCCACTTCGGCCGTTTGGGAAGTAAATCATTGGACTGAAGATCCTCTCAGTCTCTTGTCTCTGTATATCTGACTTGCCAATAAAAATAAAATACATCTTTAAAAAAAAAGTATGATCATCAGATTTTTAAACATATTTGGGCACATTTTTGTATACATTTATGCAATAAAAGTTAACTTTTTTTGCAACAAAAATATACTTTCCATAAAAAAGTTTGCTTAAAGACTGATATGCTGTTTGTAGCTACTGTCTTTATCAACATTATCTGACTGCTGCCAAACTATTGTACCTGTTAATTCCATAATTCAGTAAAGCTATCCTGTGTCTGTTATAATTCTTAATGTTATTAGAATACTATTTGTATAATTCATATTTTCTTGGGACACAAACCATAACCATTCACATTCAACATACGCAAATGTGTTGAATGATAACAATATTACCTTCTCAAATAAAAGCAATGCACAGACAAGGGAATACAGGTAATCCAGCCTTCATCAAAAGAAATCAATTTTCACAATTTAAAGGACACCATCAAAAAGGTGAAATGACAAATCACAATCAAACATCTGAAAAAGGACTAATATCCACAATCTATAAAGAACCTCTACAACTTAACACAGAAAACAACACAACTCAAAAATTAGCAAGGGGCGGGCCCGGCAGAGTGGCCTAGCAGCTAAAGTCCTCGCCTTGAAAGCCCCGGGATCCCATATGGGCGCCAGTTCTAATCCCGGCAGCTCCACTTCCCATCCAGCTCCCTGCTTGTGGCCTGGGAAAGCAGTCGAGGACGGCCCAATGCATTGGGACACTGCACCCGCGTGGGAGACCCGGAAGAGGTTCCAGGTTCCCGGCTTCAGATCGGCGCGCATCAGCCCGTTGCGGCTCACTTGGGGAGTGAATCATCGGACGGAGGATCTTCCTCTCTGTCTCTCCTCCTCTGTGTATATCTGGCTGTAATAAAATGAATAAATCTTAAAAAAACAATAAAAAAAAATTAGCAAGGGGCATAAACACAGACACTTCACCCAAGAAAATATACAAACGGCTAAACACATTTAAAAGATGCTCATCTTTTTCACTAGAAAATCAAATATACTTTTCCAAATACAAATCAAAACACACTAAGATACCACTTCATATTCATTAAGATGTGCACCATTCAAAGCCAGGAGCCTCCTCCGGGTCTCCCACGCAGGTTCGGACTTAAGATCTTCCTCTTTTCTCTTTTCTTCTTCTTCTTCTTTTTTTTTTTTTTTTTTTTGCAAAGTCAGATATAAAGAGAGGAGGAGAGACAGAGAGGAAGATCTTCCGTCGGATGATTCACTCCCCAAGTGACTGCAATGGTTAGAGCTAAGCTGATCTGAAGCCAGGAGCCAGGAACTTCCTTCCAGGTGTCCCACACGGGTACAGGGTCCCAAAGCTTTGGGCCCTTCTCGACTGCTTTCTTAGGCCACAAACAGGGAGCTGGATGGGAAGCAGGGCTGCCAGGATTAGAACTGGCACCCATACAGGATCCCAGCACGTTCAAGGCGAGGACTTTAGCCGCTAGGCCACTGTGCCAGGCCCAAGATCTTCCTCTCTGTCTCTCCTCCTTTCTGAAGGTCTGACTTTCCAATAAATAAATCTTAGAAAAAACAATGTGTATTATTCAAAAAAAGGAAACTTATTTTGTGCTGGGGAAATTCAGATTTTCATATGTTGCTGGTGGGAATAAAAACAGCAGTCACTGTAGAAAAACAGTTCAGTAGTTCCTACACAATGCTTAACATAATTTTCAGTATGATCTTTCAATTCCACTCCTGGTCATATACACAAAAGAAGTGAGAGCAGAATCAGAATTTCTGTACCACAGTATTATGCACAATAGGCAAAAGCCAGCACAACCAATGTGTACATCAATAGTTGAATGGATAAACAACATATTGTATATATATACAGTGAATATTCGATGTAGCCATACAAAGAAATAAAACATGCTAAGTTAAATAAGCCAGAAACAAAAGAGAAACATGAAATGCCAAAAATAGGCAAATTCACTGGGGAAAAAAGTAAAATACAGGCTAGGTGAGAGGATTGCTTCTTCTCTATAGTGAGGCTGAGAAATGATGTTTCAATGGATACAGAGTTTTCACGAGGAACCAACTGGCTAATCCTGCACCTGCAAGCACCAGCATCCAGCATGGGTGCTGGTTTCCGTCCCAGCTGCTCTGTGACTGATTCAGCTCACTACTTAAGGCCTAGGAAAGCACAGGATAACGGCCCAAAGCCTTGGGACCCTGCACCTGCATGGGAGACCCAGAAGAGGCTCCAAGCTTTGGACTGCTTCAGCTCCAGCCACTGCAGCCATTTGAGGAGTAAACCAGAAGATGGAAGATCTTCCTGTCTCTCCTCTGTAAAAAATCTGCCTTCCCAATAAATAAATTTCAACATTTACAACACAGACACCACTCAGGATGGGTACACTTTCATCAAAATGTCAGTGTTCTTGATCTCTGCTTCCTGCGAGGTGCACCTGGGGAGGAGTCAGCGATTGCTCAGAAAGCTGCATCCTTGATCTGGATTAAACTCCTGCCTCCTGCCTCTGGCTGTCCCAGCCCCACTTGCTGGAAGCAGTTGGAAAGAGAATCAGCAAATGGGAGCTGTCACTATGCTTCTCAAATAAGGAAAGTGAAAAAAATTCTGGAGAGCCATTAACAAGCTTTGAATTAAATTACAACAATCATTAAATTGTTTCTATAAAATTCATTTAAGCTTAGAAAAGCTAAAACTTTCGGGGGTTTCCTGACCAGCAGGCCACCACGACCACCAAGGGAATGAAGTGGCTACTGTTCCTCAGCACGAACCACCAGAGACAGTGTGTTCGCGCATGTCCGAGTATTGTAAAGCAAACACAAACTTATATAAACTAAGAAACGGGAAGGTAGTGAAAACGCTGGAACTATAGAGTTGAAAAGAAAATTAAAAAATAGCAGAGAACCAGGCCATTGGCCTAAAATGGGGCCAAAAGGTTTCCTGTGGGATTCTGATTCGGTCGCTCAGGCCTCTAACAGCAACTCTCCTAACGGGTAAGTCTGGGTTCACACTGACAACGAGTTCAAGCAGAACTGCATTAAGGCAAATAGATCAACTTTAAATACATGAGCTTTAAAGGCAAATAGAACGGCGAGACTGGCAGCAACTCAGAACTGTTGAACTATCAAAAACACCTGAGCAGTGCCCTCGGAGCATGCCCCACATCTGGGACCTGGGGTGGGAGGGAGGCTCAGTGGGGCTTCTCCCTTTACCTCCCCCCTTACCCTAGATACAGAAAAGAGAGGGAGAGAGAGAGAGAGAGAGAGAATGAGTATGTGGAAACAATGGTCTTACCCACTTTCCTGTAGCCCTTGACCCTTTGCGCCCTAATCAACTATGTCAAGATTGTCAAAATAAAATTTTTTTAAAAAGGCAAATAAAATCTTACTGGCTTATAAATGTAACCTAAGGTTGTTTCTCAACTACAAATGCCCTCTAGATTCAAATGCTTATTTACTCTCAGCTTCTATCAAAAACAAAACAAAACAACAACAAAAAACTTTTATTCCATGAAAATCCCGTTTGAAACATTAACAGAATTTCCTATCGGTCAATGTCTGCAGTTATGTTAAAAGGGCACCACTCCCGACCCGTACATTACT
This sequence comes from Ochotona princeps, assembly GCF_030435755.1. NCBI lineage: Eukaryota > Metazoa > Chordata > Mammalia > Lagomorpha > Ochotonidae > Ochotona > Ochotona princeps. Next base: position 14,582,278 of record NC_080849.1, on the reverse strand, counting down.
CATCACGCTCTGCCCTCTCCCTCCGTTACGGTAAGGGGACCAAACAATAATATATTATTGAAGCACAAAAGAATAAGAACTACCAAGGACCAGAAGCGGAAGTGAACCAAAGTTCCTTGTGGACGCCACCTCTGCGACACTCCACAGTAGCACACACATCCCCAAGCGAAAAAATAGTGCGCTGGCACTTAGGAGACCAGATCATGGACGTGACACACCCTGTAGGCGTCTGAGTACACACACACCTGGCTCTCCCTTGCTGTAAGAGCGAATGTTCCAGGCTCCCTGAGCACGACTCACCCCAGGAAGTCCTGTCCTCCACCCCAGCCATTCCTGCCACTATCCTATCCTAGCAGACACGAAGGATACGTTTCCTCAACCTCGTGCTAGGAGTTACTTTTTCTCTTTTGCTTTGAAATGGAAACTATGGCCTGCTGGTTAGTTTCTTGGGCAGTGACAGCAGTAGTGTTGCAGCATGTTGATGGACTACCTCAAGTACTTACAGCTGTAAACAATGCCAGGAGGTCAAGGTAAAGCAGACCTCTCTGCACCTGGCAAATCTGGCACAGACCCGAGGAGAGAGCTGGGGGTGGGGAGGGGAGCCCGGTTCCCCACCTCAGGTTCAGAGCCGTCCACATCACACCTGCACGACCGGAAGCCCACCAGCTCTGTAACCTGTACACTCAGCGAGTTTAGCAAAGTTCCTGTTCTCTGAAACCAACAAGGCAGAAGCACAGTCGGCCACCTGTGCACCTGCACCAGCCACACTGCACTGTCACCTGTGAGCGCAGCTGCCATCGCCTCCCCAGGAGAGCGTCAGTCACAAAGTTACTAACCAAGAAGGAACAAGAAAGTTAAGGAAATGAACACGTTCCTGGACCCAACATAAACGCAATTCAAAACGTCATCCGTGGGCCTGAGGACTTGGCACCACGCAGGCCGAGTTGCACAGCCCCACCTGATTCTTGCAAAGACAGAAATGCAATAGTCACGACAGCCAGAATTCCTAAGATGCAACTGCCAGCTGGCCCCAGAAGCAGGGGGCTGACCCCAACGAGCGGGGCTCTGGTCTGGTCGCGGGCCGCCCCCACGAGCCCGGGAGAACCTCCCGAGCTGCGGAAGGCGCCTTAGCCCGCCTGGAAACCCCGGTGCACAAACGCGGGGTATCGCCCGGGAGCTGAGGCCTACCCCGGCCAGGGGCCCGACGCTGCGGCCCGCACCAGCCAGGACCTTCCGGGAGCCCAAGGGACCAGGAAACAAGGAGCCAAAGCACAGAGCGCGGCCGCCCCGGGGCCCCCGGAGCCCGCCTCACCCTCGCATGGTGAACTTGACCACCGCCAGTCTGGAGCCCGCGCCGCTCAGCTCCGGCTGGAAATCGGGATCGCTCCCGACCGGCTTCACTCCCACCATCGTCAGAGAGCCCGGGAGGGCGGCCCGCGACGCCACCGGCTTCGGAAACTGAAGACGGAGAGCACGCGAGCGAGGCCTGGCGAGCGGCGGCGGCGGCTGGGCCCGGGGCTCTCTCTGCCGAGTCACGCCAGGGAGCCGAGCGGCCGAGGGGGCGGGCCGGGCCGGGGAGGGAGCGGCGAGGGGCGGGGAGCGCCGGCACCCGGCGGCCGCCGCGCGGCAGGGCCCAGGGCGCCTGCGCGCCGCTACGTCATTTACGCGCCGTCCGTTTGGGTCGCCACGCCGTCCAATCCTGAAGCGCCAGGCCCGGCGCTCCCCGCTTCTCGACCGAGGGTGGCGCGCGCGACCGGGGCGGCGCAGGCGCAAGGATGGAGGGAAGGCGCGCGCAGGCGCGGACGGCTGCTCAGCATTTGTTGTGTTCCTCCGCGTCGTCCTGTTAAGTGTGGCGAGACAGCAAGAGGGGAATTTCGTTTTTCTCTCTGTGTACCTGACTGCTAACGACCATGAACAGGCCGCTAACTTCTCTGTTTCATGTCTGTGCGAATTACCATCACGCCAAAGGCTAAAGGGTGCTGTACGTAAAAAAAAAGAAAAGAAAAATATAAGGCTCAAAAAAATTATAAACGAGGTTGCTTGACAAAATAGAATCTGCGTGGCTTGCACAAGAGAAGGTTTCACGTCTGGACACTGGGAGTCAGGGATCCAGGTTCTGGGGTAGGTGCGTTCTCACCTGCACTGCACCTTCACCTGGCACATCCTCCAGCAAAGGGCAGATAACGCGCAGCACCGGTCTCCTGACAGGGACGCCGGTCCTCAGATCAGGGCCCAACCTCATGACCTCCTGAACCCTTAGCTACCAGCTTAAAGGCCTTATCCCCAACAGTGTAAGAATATTGAGCGTTAGGACTGCAAGCTACAGTGTTTTAGGAATAAACAGGTTTACAAAAGCGGAATTGAAACTATTCCACTGTCTTCCCAGTATTGCCTAAAAATAAGCACTGAGCTGTAGTAGCTTGAGGGGAGAAACAGTAGTTTGGAAAGTGAATCCTTAGAAATTTGCCCTAATAGCTGCATTCTGATGTGTGTTTTCCACTTGACCATCAAATACCCTCAGTCCTTCTCCACCCTGATGTCAGTCCCGGAAACTGACTTGTATGTGCTGTACCTGTTGGACGCCCTGGTGGAGCATCTTATTGGCCACTTGAAACGTGGACGAAAAATCCAGTTAGTAATCCTTCCAGCTTACTTGTTACTATGTTGCCCTAAGTTGACTGCAGCTCTCTGGAAAGCGATGGCACCATTATACTCTCTGAGTCAGTGTCTCCTCCTGTCCTGGAAAACCTGGGAGAAGCTCTGCTTTGATACTTGCAGCCATTTGGGGAAATGAACCAGCAAACAAAAGATCTCTTTCTCTCTCTCTCCGTTTCTCCTCTCTGTAACTCTTCTTTTGAAATAAAAGTAAACGAATCTTTAAAAACAAACCAGTCTACATATTTTTAATATTCCACTTACAACTTATGCTACATTACTTGTGCTGAACGGATGATCATTTTACAAAGCTTTAAATGGTTAAACTCCAAGGAAGCTGAGGATTGGAAGATCAATATAGCAAACTACGATGTATCAGAATAGACTAGATAAAGCAATTTTTTGGTTCTACTAAAGTAGATTAACTCCTCAGGAAATATGCAAAAAGAAATCGAAGTGTTACACTAGAAATTTATGCTTAGGGTCTAGTGTGATGGCTCAGTGGCAAAATCATCACCTTGAATATGTGCCAGGGTCCTATACGGGCACAGGTTCATGTCCTGGCTGCTCCGCTTCCCATCCAGTTCCCTACTTGTGGCCTGGAAGGGCAGTAGAGGATGGCCTGAGGCCTTGGGATCATGTACCAGTGTGGGAGACCCAGAGGGGGCTCCTGGATCCTAGCTTCAGATGGGCTCAGTTCTGGCTGTTGCAGCCACATGGGGGTGGAGAAGGTACGCCAGTGGATGGAAGATCTTTCTTTCTGTTTCTCCTCTTTGTGGATCTGCCTTTTTGATGAATATAGACAAAATTTTAAATAAATAAATAAGGCCAACTACTAATAAGTAAAATGAGAAAAGTAGGGGGAAAAAGGCAAAAAAAAAAATGGAAAATGAAGTCAAAGGAAAATCATACAACTTAAGGGTCAATGACCTAATGAATGAAGAATGAGAAAGACCAAAGAGTTCCTGGATAGCATCCAAACACCCAGTACAGCTCAGTGAGTTAAGATGCTAATAAGCTCAACTACCACCACGAAGTTTTCAGGGACAGACTCTGTGCTAAGACCTCATACTTAATGTATAGACGACAGCTGTTAGATGTTCCTCTACTATTCATGTTTATCCTATATTCAATGTATACCAGGCACTGTTTTGAAATACATCTAACAGGAGATAAAGCACTTCTACACAGCTAATGGATTAAAATCAGTGCCATGGTAAGCATTGATCATATCCCATAGCTGCTCACAAAAGAGAGAGAGAGAGAGAGAGAGAGAGAGAGAGAGAGAGAGAGAGAATATTTCCAGATAGGATGAGTAAGGAATACTTTATGAGGAAACACGTTCTCCTATTGAGATCTACACAGACAGAGAAGGTTATGGCATGGTAACCTAGTGGCTAAAGTGTTCGCCTTGTGCATGCCAGGATCCCATATGGGCGGGCTCCATTTCCCAATCAGCTCCCTGCTTGTGGCCTGTGAAAGCAGTTGAGGATGGCCCAAAGTCTTGGGCCCCTACACCCACATGGGAGACCCAGAGAAGGCTCCAGGCTCCTGACTTCAGATCAGCTTGGCTCTGGCCATTGCAGCCACTTGGGGAGTGAATCAGCAGTTGGAAGATCTCTCTCCTTCTCTCTGTAATCTGACTTTCCAGTAAAAATAAATAAATCTTAAAAAAAAATTAAAAGAAGGTTATGAATCCTTGTGTTCATTTTTTCTTAGCAACAGGACAGTTTGGTTCAGACTCCCATTTCTGTAGCCCACCCTGGCACTAAGGAAGGCCTTGCATGATGCCGTGTTAGACTTCATGGGTTCACTTGACTAGTTTCACGAGCCCACTGCAGATACGCCATACACAGTTTTTTCCTATAGTGCTTTGCACACACTAAGTATGAAACATGAATTGGCTGAGTGAGTGAGTGGTCGGTAAGCATAATAAGTAAGAACCTCAACCCACAGAATCAGCTGTGCAAGAAATGTTACTTGTCCCCTATAACTGAATTTTAATTGGGCTTCCGGGTTCTACCCTCCTGCTGCATCTAACTAAAACGAAACCTTGTCTCCTATTTTTCCTGCCTGGGAGATGTGCCTAATTCCTGGAGTTTACAGTAGCGTTTGCTATCTCTAAAATCATCGTCCCTCTCCACAGATCCTCTTCGAGTCCAGCCACGGGCTGCTTGATGTGACTCTTCCAGAGTGGAGTAGCCACCTGCTGTTTTCCCATGAGTTTTTACTGCCCTCCCATGCTAGGAGCCAAGACCTTGAGGCTTTTCTATTTCTTCTACATTTCTGCAAGAGAATCTACATTCTGTACAACAGAGACTCACCTGATCCCACACTTCTCAGAGGCATTTTTTTTCCTGTATCTGACCTTTCCCTTCCTTCCCTTCAGGCAGACACTAGAAACTCTGTATCCAGAAACTGATCCAGCTTATCAATATAGGGTGGTTTTTTGGCAATACTTAGAAGTATATGTGTTCGTAAACATGTGTATGATAGAACAACGTTGTTGGCGATATTTGAAGCTTTATATTATACTCTTGTATTTTCTGTGGCGTTTCTAAGTTGTCTCTCTTTTCTCACACTATGATAGGATTTTAAATTTTTTTATTTTTTTTAATTAAAATTTTTTTCCTATTTTTAAAAAGTGTTTATTTTTTAAAGGATTCTAAAAAAATGTCTTGTTTTAAATCCTTTTGTTTCAACTTCAGTCTGGCTTTATTGTTCTGTATACCTATTATGTGACTATTGTTCTGGGATTTTTCTTCGCTGATCATTTTGGTAAATGGATTCCCCGAAATCATTGTTTTCCATTTCACGGGAATAAAATTTGCTGAGTCTTCCCTGTTGGAAATGACTATTTCACTCTCACATTTGACTGACAACTTGGACAAGTATATATTTGGCTACAGAAAGCTATGTATGCACAGAACCTTAAAGGTATTACTTGCTTTTTTGTGTGTGTTTACTATTTTGCTCCTTGGAGAACAATAATTTTTAAGCAAATATTTCCTTAGGGATGACTTTCCTTTGATACATTCTTTTTTTAAGATTCATTTTATTTTATTATTGGAAAGTCAGATATACAGAGAGGAGGAGAGGCAGAAAGATCTTCTGTGCATTGATTCATTCCCTAAGTGACCGCAATGGCTAGAGCTGAGTCAATCCGAAGCCAGGAGCCAGGAACTTCCTCTGGGTCTCCCACACAGGTTCAGAGTCCCAAGGCTTTGGGCCGTCCTTGACTGCTTTCTCAGGCAACAAGCAGGGAACTGAATGGGAAGTAGGGCTGCTGGGATTAGAACCGGCAACTGTATGGGATCCCCGCATTCAAGGTGAGGACTTCAGCTAGGCCACCGTATCAGGCCCAAATCTGAGTTTCAATAACAACATATAACAATCTTAAAGAAATATTTTTCATGACAGAGTTCTGGAAGTACAGGAATTCTCCTGTCCTTCTCCCCTTTCACCCCAATCCTCCACCCACCATTTCCCTTCATATTATTTTTTTTTTCAAAGCCTTCAGCATTTTTTTGGTCTGTGAAACCCAGATGTGAGTTCTGAGGCTTGCTTATTTATTTGTTTGTTTATTTGAAAGGCAGATTTAGAGAGAAGGTGAGACAAAGAGGAAAAGCTTTCATCTGCTGCTTCACTTCCAAAGTGGCTGCAATGGTCAGAGCTGAGTCCATCCATAGCAGGAGCAAGGAGCCAGGAGCCAGGAGCTTCTTCCAGGTTTCCCACATGGATGCAGGGTCCCAAGGCTTTCGGCCATCCTCTAAGGTATTCCCAGGCCATAGGCAGGGAGCTGGTAGGGAAGCGGAGCAGCCGGGATACAAAACGGTGCTCAAATGTGATCCCAGCACTTGAAATTGGAGGATTAGCCAATTGAGCCATTGTCCAGACCCCCAATCTCCACATTATGATAGTAAAGTCCTTAAGCACTGGTCACAAGCCCAACATTCTGCTGTTTACGTGTATCATGCATTGTAGGTATAGTCACTGACCGCATTGTTTGGGATATTCAGCAGACACTTTGTTGTCATGGCTGTGGCTCTGAGCTTTGGGACATGTTCTGGTCTTGTTTCTTGCCACTTAATTATGGAACTTCGTGGAATTGTGATCTACTATGTCTCATATTTTCACTCATATTTCCATTCCACTCTGCCCCAGCACTCTCATTTTCTGGTAGACTTTTACAACTTTGTTATGTAATCCTTTGAATTTCCAAGAGACCCCGTTTTTTTCTGACTAGCCTTCTTTCATAGCATCCATACACTTTATATATGCCATAGTTTCTTCAACTGCAAATAGTAACAACTGGTATTTTTCATTCATTTAGATTACAGTTTTGTTTCCAGAATTGTCACAATTTAATCTAGGGTATTTTACATATTACAATCCCTAATATATCTGGTAAGACTGTTGCTGCGTAGCTAGGCCTACTCTTTAACGCTTTCGGGGGAGAGGGTGGCTTTATTCCAGTGCTTGTATTTTTTAATTTCTAAGCTATCCAATCCCTTTTTATTCACCTCATTTTCATTTTATGGTATTTCTCTTCTTACGTGCTTGGTGATTTTTGGTCACAAGTGTGTTCTGTAAAATCGTGTTTTTATGGTTCACGGATGTGTTGCTGTTTGGTATATCCTGTACTACAAGGTACACAGCCCGGCTTCTGCCTGGAAGGGCTACCTAGCATTGCACCTGCATATCACCGGCAAGAGGAGGCATCAATATTTTACTTCTCTAGTTCAAATTCTCACTCTCCTTACTCTATTCTGAAGGCAAATCTCCCAAGTTGTCTCTAGGTGGCGCAAAATCTTCTTAAGTAAAAAGTGAAATTTTCTCTCCGATAACAGTGCTGCCTCAGACAATTCTGTAAAGTCACCACAGGGGTCATTTGTCCCCTCAAGCTGTATTTTTTTTTTTTTTTTTTTGCAATGGGCAGTGTCTTGGAGAAAATGATTTCGTAGGAAGCCATAGAATGATCTGTCACTGTGTTACTGTCAAGTATCTTCTCTCCTGAGATATTAAAGGATGGGAAAGCTAGATGTAACTAACAGTCCGTGTTTTCATTCGGTCGCTTAATGTAAAAAAGCTCTTTTAGTTAGTATGGGGCATTACTTATCCCAACCAGCATCTTCAACTCATTCTATATTTTCTTAATTTTTCACTTGCAAAATAATGGAAATGGAACAATCACTAAAATAAAGAAAATGAAAGCTTTAGATTAACCATTTATTAAAGCTGAGCCAGGAGGGGCTAGTGTAGTAGATCAATTGGTTAATCCTCAACCAGGATCCCATATGGGTGCCAGTTCTAATCTCAACTGCCCTACTTCCCATCTAGCTCCCTGCTTGTGGTCTGGAAAAGCCTTAAGAGGATGGTCCAAAGCCTTGGTACCCTGCATCTCTTGGGAGATCTAGAGGAGGTGCCTGGCTCCTGGCTTCGAATCAGCTCAGCTCTGACCATTTTAGCCATAGGGAAATGAACCAGTGAATGGAGGATCTTTGTCTCTCCTTCTCTTTGTAAATCTGACTTTCCAGGCCCGGCTTAATGGCCTAGCAGCTAATTTCTTTGCCTTGAACGCGCCCCGGGATCCCATATGGGCACCTGTTCTAATCCCGGCTGCTCCACTTCCCATCCAGCTCCCTGCTTGTGGCCTGGGAAAGCAGTCGAGGATGGCCCAAAGCCTGTGACCCTGCACCCGTGTGGGAGACCCGGAAGAGCTCCTGGCTGCTGGCTTGCAGTCACTTGGGGAGTGAATCATCAGATGGAAGATCTTTCTCTGTGTCTCTCCTTCTCTCTGTATATCTGACTTTACAATAAAAATAAATATTTTTTAAAAATGTAGCTCTCTTACAAAAATCTGACTGTCCAATAAAAATAAATAAATTTTAAGAAAACAAAGAGGCTGTGCCATGCTGCTAGTTAGGTCCTGTAGGATGCTGATTCTGGGATGGGATGATAGATCTGAAAGCTTTTATGGAAATGACATCTACGATGGAAAAATAAGCAGGATTGTGTGTGGGGAGAAGAAAAGCAGATCAAATGTAGTTGCCACCAGTCCAAAAGAGCACCGGGAGCAAGACTGGTCTCCTGAAGAGTTCTCTGGGCAGGCGCTCACTGCGGTGCTAAAGATGCTGCTTAGCATGTCTACATCCTGCATCGGAGCATCTGGGTGTGAGCTTGAGCTCAGCTCTTGATTCTGGCTTCCTGCTAATGCACACACTGGGAGGCAACGGGTGATGCCCACAGTAACAGCATCCCTGCTACCCAAGTGGGAGACCCATGTAGGGAGTATTACTTGATGGAGGATCTCTATCTGCCTGTGCTTGTGTCTGTCTACTTTTCAAATAAATAAAAATGCTTTTATAAGGAGGCAGAGATAGTTTAGCCTTGATACCTCCCTTAGGTAGTCATTGCTTGGGGGGGCCCTCCAATAGTCTTCTTTTGGCTGCCCCATCATGCTTAATCATTTTCCAGAAGCTCCTCTGAGAATCACGCAACCTCAGCTCTTACATTCTATTCATACCACATGGATTCCTTTCTCCACACAGGTTGGTCCAGGGTATGATGGTCCTTTTTTCCACATGGGAAACTGAGAAAAGGGAAGCAAATAGGAGAGTCTTCGACTCCTATTGCTGCAGCTGACAATGATGGCTACAATTTGCACTTGCTAAATTTGTTGATTTCCTCTGGCTAATCTTGATCAGGTGAGTTTAGCGAAGTACTTCCAAATCCTCTTTGATGGAGTGAATGAGCACCCCAGCTTTGTCACCCTCACTCCTTAGAAGGGTTGAATGGGTAGCAACTAGAGAAATGTCTAGAAAAGACAATCCTATTGCTTGGAAAGAAATGTTTGGTTTAGTGGAAGTCATGAGATAGGAAAAAAATAAGGGAAGTCTCAGCAGTTGACTTTCCTGCTGTTGAGTAAGTGCAAAGGGGAAGCTCTTACACAGGGTGGTTTATAAAATAGTCATCCAAAAAAAATTATTAAACTGTTCTACTGCAATATGACAGAGTGTGAGGACTCTCCATGCCAACACAAGCTTCCAGCCGTGACGTGACTGTTAGTGGAAAGGACGTTCTGAGCAGTCTGTCGCAGGCATTGTGGGACACACCGCGTACCATCTGGGTGAGGGAACACATAGCAGCGCACATCCAGCAGTCAGGAAGTGAGGACAGGGAGGTCATGGAGCACAGAGCCACCTGGTCATCTCCCTCGCTCCTTCTTCCTCCTCCTTCCCTTCTTCTTCTTTTCCTTCCTACCTTTGTTCCTTCCTTCCTTTCTCTTTCTTTCTTGCTTTTTCTTTCCTCACTCCCTTCCTTATGTGTCAAAGTTAGATTGGGAGAGAGAGAGAGAGAGAGAAGAGAGAGAGAGAGAGAGAGAGAAAATGAGAGAGCTCTTTCATCTGTTGTTTTACTCCCCATAGGGTTGTAATGGCCAGCACTGGGCCAGACTGGAGCCAGGACAAGGAGTTTCTTCCAGGTTTCCCACATGGGTGGCAGGCGCCTAGGTACCCAAGCCATCTTTGACTGTTTTCCCCATTATCAGAAAGCTGGACTGGACGTGGAACAGGGATGGCACAGGCAGTGGCTTTATCAGCTATGCCACAATGCCAACCCTAATCATATCCCTTTCTTAACATCTATGAAATGCAAACACACATTTCTTGCTCCTTAGAGAGATTACTTGGATTTTAAAAGTCCAGAACTTTTGTTATTGTTGTAGAATAATTTGTTGTCAAATCCCAGGGTTCATTTCAGAGAAGTACTTAAATTTTACAATTTCTAAAATACCTGTGGTACGATGAAATCCATGATTACGATCCTGAGGGGATCCATTTAGCATTCTGCTCTGGTGACAACTACACAGTCTTGGCACACACAATGATGAACTCCTTGACAACAATGTGTCACGTATTTCCTACCTATTTTCCTTTGTACATGGCTTCCAAATTAATATATACTGAGTGGCATATTTTAAGGTGACCCCCACTAGTGAATCCCATCCTTGTACAGTCTCCTTTCCCTGAGTGTGACTTACATTTAGCCACATCTGTATAGCAAAAGCAAGCCGACCTATGGCATGGTGGCTGTGATGCCACTTGGAACAAGAATGCCCAGGTCTGAGTCTTGACTCTGGCCCCAATTTTAGCTGCCTGCTAATGCATACCTTTGGAGGGAGTAAGTGATAACTCGGGGTGTTGGGGCTCTGACAGCCATGTGGCAGACCCTGACTGAATTCCTGACTTAACATTAGCCTAGCTAAGTCCTGGTTGGGGCATTTGGAAGTAAAACTGAAAAATGGAAACATGTTTTCTGACTCTATCTCTGTTTTTTCAAATAACAAGTATAAAAGTCTATGGCAAAGACAATAGATTGTCATTACATCATTAAAAGAATTGCCTGTATGTGTGTGTATTCACTTCCATACATCTGATCTGAGTTTCTTGTACTCAGTAGAAAGATCTCACCACAGGCTTTGCAGAGTAAGCTCCCATGCTGTGAGAAGGCCTTTGCTAAGGCCCATGGGGTCAGGAACTATGGGGGACCCTTAAAGTCTGAGGGCTGCTTCCTGCTGACAGCCAGGAAGAACCGACCCTCAGCCACAGGGCTGCGGGCAGCTGAATAGCTGGAGGTTCTTTCCTAACTGAAGCTCCAGGTGAGAATGCTGTTGCTGACCCTTGGGCACTGCCTAGCAGGAGCTTCTGCATGAACTCCCTACCCACGGAAACAATCAATGTGAGTTGTTTCAAGCCTCTGACATTGCAGTACCTTGTTATAAGACAATAAAAGAGAATATAATATTGTGAGGAAGCTGCCACTCTGAGCATTTATTCATCAATCTTCAAATGTTTTTTCATTAAAAAAAGAAAGTTCAAAAATCTTAAATGGACATTCAAGATGTTTAATTTCTGACATTTTCCTGCTTTTCAATATTATTATTACCATTAGTAGTAGTATTAGCATGACAAGCTTTTTGAGTAAGATCGTTCGATGGTTTGACTCCACATGAACTATTGAGGCTTGGCTGAGTGGATATATAAATGAATGAATGTCAGCCAAGGGACGTGCCATGCTGATGGCCAATGGGCAGGCCCAATAAAAAGACACAAATATACTGACCTCACCTTTTTTTAACACTCACTGGTGGGTTTATGGGATAATTAAGAACTATTGCAAGCCTCAGTAGTTCATATGGAGTCAAACCATGGAAGGATCTTACCCAAAAAGCTTCTCATTCAGTAAATCCGGAATGAGCTTTGAGAGTCTTCATTTCTAACACGCTTCTAGGTGAGTCATTAAAGATTTATTGAGCTAGTTTAATTTTCTAGACAACCAGGAGGTAATCACTCCAATTTTGTAAATGGGAAAAACTAACAGCGAGCTTGTGGAAGAATGGAAACACTAACCCACCACTCTCCGACCTTTGTGCTCACCCTCCGCCACGCTTCACCGCCCACACAAAATGAGTTTTCATTCCCTCTCCAATACAGAACGCCGCACAAGGTCAGGCTTCGTCCAGTTGAGCAGCTGAGTTCCTGGTCCGTCTGGCCCTCTGGCTAACAGCTGAGTTTCGCAACCACAAGGAAACAGTAACTAACATTTTCCAGGCTCCTGGGCAGAGTCACGGAGGCAGAAGTGTCAATTTGCAACATCCTAGGTCCCCGGGAAGATCTAGGCCAGCTGCTTTCAACCTTCCCTCCATCTTGGTCCTCCCTTATACCAGCGTTTAGAAGGTGAGAGGAGAGCCTAGAGCGCTCTTCCCATAACCAAAATGGCGGCCACGCACTGTCTGCCCATAATGGATCCCGTGGCTATCATTAGGTCTCCATGGTGACGCGGCCGGGTCCTTCAGCGTCCCTCCCCCTCATTTTTACGACAGTCGCCGGGCACGTCACGGCAATCGGGGCTGGTGTCAGCTGATTTACTGCGGCGGCAACGGTACCGGCACCGGGCATCCTGGGTGGCCGACGGCGGCTGGGCAGGGCCGGCGGTCCCGAAGGTCTTCCCGTCACGATTTGCGCTCGGCTACACCCGCGCTTCGCCCTCCTTTGCTGGGAGTGCCCACGAGTGGTTTCGCTGTCGCGTCGCGGCATGAGGTGAAGCTGTGACAGGTAAAGGGGCTTTCCGGCTCCCACTGTGGAAACCCCAGCGCCGGCTGTGTCCGCGCCGCAGAGGTCAGGGGTCGGGGGTCAAGGAGCGCGCACCTGCTCCTGGCCGGGGCGGCACCAGCTGTCAGACGTCTGCTGCTGCTGCCAGTCGTGTTTTCCAGCCTCGCCTGTGGTGGCTTCAGGCTCGCTGCCGGGCTGCTCTCTCGGCGGCGTGGAGACCTCTCTGTGATCTCCCAGCTCTCTCACCCCCTGGACAGTTTAAACTGGGTGAGGCAGTGGGAGATAGTCGCGGGTGTTATTGGTGTTTGTGGGTTTTGTGCTTGCTTTTGGAGTACGCACGATGTGTCTGTACCTGCTGGGACTGCTGTTTACTTGGCCCTTGCGTTAGGTACTGAGACATCTGTGAACAGCTCGTCTCTGAGCTGTCACCCGGCAGTTCTCGCCTCTTTGCCCTAGGACTTGCTCTGAGAAGATTCCTGTTGCTCCCACTGGAGCTGTGTTTTGGAGGAAAGCGCCATCCCAAAATGATGATGTACGCTTCTGACCCACTGGCCGTGTCAGTCTGTCAGGTCCTCTGCAGAATTTGCTGGGCTCCAGTCTGACGCTGGATGCTGTGGGATGGTCGTTGGTGCCGCCAGCTGCGGATCAGCCGTCAGCAACTGCAGATTCGTTTCCCAGTGGTGTTTGCCACAAGACCAAAGAGGACCAATTAAAGCTTCTGTGTGTATTTCTCAGGATTTTATGGACACGATGACAAGGATCTCTTGTCTTATGAAACCCCAACTTGCAGTTTGGACGTTTTGTTGCACGGAAATTCCCATTGCTTCTGTTCCTTGTTTTACTAGCAAGCTTGACTGGTGGAGGTGCAGGGCAGTTTGAAAGTGTAAATAATGAGTTGAGACAATGGCCTTATTATTCTGAAGAATCAGAACTTGTCTTGATTACATCCAAAATGGCCAGTCCTAGTTCCTGTAAACCGTGGAATAGTGGAGGCGATTTGTATAGAAAATGCCATGTTGTTTACATCACGGAGGGATTGTGGCAGATAAAGGTTTATGTCAATGCTGTTTTTTATTTACTAGATGCTGCAGTATATATATACTGGTTATTTCTTTTTCTTTTTTCTTACTCTGGCCTGCAGCTGAATTTTCAAAAGGACTGAGTGGCTGGATGAATCCAAGGGACTGGGCTTTGCGTGTTTGTCACTGTTGGAATTTAAATTGGGAGGTAATGAGCCTTCTGTCTTGTAATTTCCTTGTGTCTCTTCACTCCGTTGATTTCTTCCCTTGTTTGCAGAAGCGTCATAGTTTGATAGAATTCCCTGCTTTTATTGTCTGTGATTTTGGGAGCGTCTCAAAAGTTGTTACCTTTTCCCCTGTCCTGAGGTGTTCTGCCTTGTTTGGTTGTGAATATAAAATGTAACTGGAAGTTAAAAGTAGAGTGGTTTCTTCACGGAGCCCTGAGAATGTCACAAACTTTGGGTTTTGCGCCTTCCTCGTGAGGAGGGTGAAGTGGCCGTTAGCATTCGAGCTGTCTGTCCCCAACATGCAGATGATCGAGTGAGTCCATCTGCCCCAGTTCAGTGCTGGTCACTGGCTGTTCAATGCGTCCCTCTTGCTTTTCCTTCTTTGCCTAGCATTTCCATTTCACATTCCATTTTCTTTCTTAACCCAGCGGCAACCATTCTAGCGTGATTGTAGTAATTGTGAGTATTGGTTCGAGTGTCAACATTTTTTAACTTATAAAATGGTATGATACCATATTGTTCCGACCTGCAGGACACAACGTTCAGACCCTGAGGGTGGACTGGGAATGCCGGGCTGCTAGCCCCCCGGCTGCTGGCCCAAGAAACACGCGGACACACGTACTTGGTGAAAAAGAGTGCCCATGCCCTTTATTTTACTCCTCACATATACACCTTCTCTAGGGGAGGAGGGGAAGGGGGAGGGTTTCCTAGAACTAATTATCTATATTGAAACAGGGGAGGAACTAATCATCTATATTGAAACAAGGGAGGAACTAATTATTTGAGCAAGGGTGGAGGTTCTGTTCCGCTTGCTTTACACGGGATGTTCCAGCCATAATATCCTACTTGCTGTGGTCCTATTTGCCCAAGGCAGAGTGAGGCTGTCAGGCAGGGCAACAAGTCTAAGTCTGTAGCTCCTAACACCATATATAACGTAGAAGTTTTTTCTTTTTCCACTATGTTTTTAAGATCAAAGCATATATTTCAGAATGTCCATCTGGTACAATTTACCACTTGTGGATACCCATGACAATTCTTTGATAAACCTAACTTCTAGCTCTCTAAATACATTATCTGAGATACTAATGTATTTTTTTGGGGGGGGGGATTTATATCTAGGACTGTGGTTTGTGATTGTAACGTATTGTGTTGAAGTACTGCCAGTCTGTGTTCCAGCGTAGGCCGCAATGCCTCACTCCTGTGAGGTCATTTTGGGGGTTCTTACATCTGGTTAGCCCCATCAGTGTTTGTGTTGTTCAGAGCTCTGTTTTTTCCAGCTCAATACATGCACAATAGTAACTCATTTTAAATTACACTTGGGTGCATTTCACATTTTTGGGTGCTTTTTGATTTATTTATTTTGATTGGAAAGGCAGATCTTACAGAAAGAAGAAGAGACAGAAAAATCTTCTATCGATTAATTCACTCTCCAGGTGGCCGCAACAGCTGGAGCTGAGCCAATCCAAAGTGAAAGCTTCTTCCCACGCAGGTGCAGGGTCCCAGAACTTTGGGCCATCCTTCATTGCTTTCCCAGGCCACGAGCAGGGAGCTGGATGAGAAGTGGAGCTGCTGGGACTCGAATCCATGCCCATATGAGATCCCAGCGCTTGAAGGGAGAGGATTAGCCAATTGAGCTATCATGCTAGACCCAGAAATAGTTTGCATTTGCTGGTTAAGTCCCGAAGTGGCCGCCATGGCTGGAGCTGAGCTAATAGGAAGCCAGGAGGCAGGAGCTTCTTCTGGGTTTCCATGTGGGTGTGAGGTCCCAAGGCTTTGAGCTATCCTTTGCTGCTTTCCCAGACCACAAGCTGGAAGCTGAATGGGAAATGGAGCAGCTGGGACATGAACCAATGCCTACATGGGATCCCAGTACTTTCCGGGGGAGAATTAGTGTATTGAACCATTGTGTTGGGGCCTTGGGTTCTTTTTGTAAGGTTCCCTTTTATCCCTTTACTCATTATTTTAGGGTTTCAATTTTTTTCTTGCTGATTAGCAGAAGTTTTTTTGTGTTTCCTAGATAGTGGTCCCTTAAGCATCATGGAATATCTGTTCTTATTCTGCTTGCAAGTAACCTTTTTCAAGATGCCCTTCATCAACTGGAAATCTTCAATTTAGTATAATCCAATTTAAAAAATGTGCCTTATGGCTTGTATTTTTGAGGTTCTGTTTCAGAAGTTTTTTTCTCAAATTTTGTGACACAGAATTACTTTCTGATATACTACTAGCTTCATAGTTTTCTTTCAAATTTGTAAGTCTTTAATACAGAGTCTACCTTTTTCTTACACTCCATCTTGTTTTTCCCATGATGTGACATGTACTGAATTCTGGGTCCTGTCCCTTTTGTTTATTTGTCTCCTCTTGCTATAGTATCATGATGTTGCATGCTCTTTTTTTTTTTTTAAGATTTACTTATTTTAATGGAAAGTCAGATTTACAGAGAGGAGACACAGAGAGAAAGATCTTTCATCCATTGGTTCATTCCTCCCCGCCCCTGACTGGCCGCAATGGCCAGAGCTGAACCGATCTGAAGCCAGGAAACAGGAGCCTCTTCCTGGTCTCCCACGTGGGTGCAGGTGTCCAAGGCCTCAGACCATCTCCACTTCTCTCCGGGCTACTGGCAGGAGCTGGATGGGAAATAGAGCAGCCAGGACATGAACTGGCATCCATATGGGATTCCAGCACATGCAAGGCAAGGATTTTAGCCACTAGGCTATCACACCGAGCCCATGATGTTTTGTTTCTTAAAGATTAATGTATTTGTTTGAAAGACAAATGAGAGAGAAAAAGAGAGACAGAGAATCTTTTTCATCTGCTGTTTCTGTTTAAGTGGCCAAAATAGCTTGGATTGGAGCAGGTCAAAATGAAGATTGAGGAATCCCATAAGGGCCACCCCTGTGGATGTCTGTGATCTGGATTAAAAGTGGAGCATCTGAGACTCTAACTGACACATGAATGGGGTACTGGCATTGCAGGCAGCGGCTTAGCTTGCTGTGCCACAATCTTGGCCTTCTGGTTTGGGTTTTTAAGAACAATACCACTATTATTCCATTGTGATTTTCGGGGAGGATACATTTTATTTATAGGTTACTTATGGAGGGAACTGACATTTTTATAATTCCAGAGATTTTATTGAAGAGTGTAGAATGATCTTGAATTCGTGCCTTCGAACAAAAGAAAAATTTTATAGTTTAAAAATAATGTATATGACATACTATTTTTAAAAATACTCATTATTATTATTTACTTTGAAAGGCAGATTTACGGAAAGAGAAGGAGAGACAGAGATTAATCTTCCATCTGCTATTTCAGTCCCTGAAATAGCCACAGTAGCTGGACCTAGGCCTGTCTGAAGCCAGAGCCTGAAACTTCTTTTTTTTTTTTTTTTAATTTTTCAAAAAATTTATTTATTTATTTATTTATTTATTTATTTATTTATTTATTTCCTTTAAAAAAATTCTTTGCTTTTATTGGGAAGGAAGAAATATAGAGAAAAGGAAATATAGGTTCACTCCCCAAGCAGCCACAACAGCCAGAGCTGAGTCGATCTGAAGCCAGGAGCTTCTTCTGGGTCTCCTGCATGGGTGCAGTCTCCAAAGGCTTTGGGGTGTGCTCAGTTGCTTTCTCAGGGAACAAATAGGGATCTGGATGGCAAGTGGGGCTGCTGAGATTAGAACTGACACCTATATGAGATCCCAGCATGTGCGAAGTGAGGACTTCAGCCACTAGGCTACCGCGCTGGGCCCCTTTATTTTATTTTTTATGTTGTTTACATGGTTGACAAGAATACAGGCACTTGAGAGATTCCAGGTAGGAGGAAGGTGGTATGATAAATGCTTCTAGGGCCCGGCGGCATGACCTAGAGGCTAAAGTCCTCTCCTTGAACGCGCCGGGATCCCATATGGGCACCTGTTCTAATCCCGGCAATTTCACTTCCCAACCAGCTCCCTGCTTGTGCTCATATGGGATCCCGGCGCATTCAAGGCGAGGACTTTAGCCACTTGGCCACACCGCTGGGCCCAATTTTCTGCAAAGTTTTATACTTTATCTTACTTTAATAACTCTAGTTATTCTCTTCTAGTTAAAGCGGTAGGCATTCCAATGATCTGTGGTCTATCTCCTCCTGCATTGAGGAGTCTTTGAGTCTAGATCGGTGGGAGCCAGTCAGCAACCAGGGCATTCCCCGTCTTCGCAGCTGGCAAAAGCCTTAGGGCTGGTGGCTCAGAGGTGGGAAAAGGAAGGGAGGGGCTCAACCAGTTCAGGGAGCCCTTGTACCCCTTCCCGGGTTTTGTCACCAAATGTTAGATGATGACCACCGCCTGCCCACCCATTGGTGGAATAATATCAGCAAGTTATCCATAATTAACAGAAGCTTTATTGGAAAATCCGCTCCTGGGCCTCCTTCGTGCATACTGGAAGGAAGATGGAGGTGAAAAGGTCAGCTGAGATACGTGTCCTGGAGTTTTATACTCCTAGACATGTGGGCTGGCAAAAGGGCTGTTTATGTCCCAATTATGTGAGCAATGTCCATTCAGGTGTGCTGTTGGTTGGCTGGAATCCCACCAGGCTGGTGACTTAACTGGCTGCTGTAGCCCCTCCTGTTCCGGACTGAAGCCTGGGAGACATGCTGGGTCTGGAGCAGATCCAGCCCCCTCACTTCCAGTGCCCTGGGTAGCCATCAGGTCTTATGTGAGTGTTGCTCAATTGTTTATTGATAACTTTAAAGGGAAAAACATACAGTTGCAGTGGAACTATCTGGTTATTCCACTGGCCAGAGGTGACTTCACTGACAGCAGGACAGTATGACATCAGACATTTCCTTTGGTAATACAGCATGAAGTGTACAAATATCACTTATAGAATATTATTGCCAGAAGTGTTGACTGGAACTTAATGATGCCTATAGATCAAACTTCTACCTTATAAGAAAAATGAGTGATGGAGGAATAAAATAAATGGCAAAAAGATCATAAAAATAACAGGTGAAACATCTGTGGTCTTTTTGGTTTCTTCCATTTACTATGAATAAGAGGAGGTAGATTCTTCTAGAATTGAAGAGGCTGAGGAGCCATGACAGCTGTTTTAATCTGCTTCGCTAGCTTAGTAGGTTTCAACACACTCCATGGCTTGGAGAAAGGATTATTTTTTCCTGCCCTTGTGGTGGCTAGAATTCCCAGATGAAGGTGTAGAGGGTTTGTTCTGGGTGCCGGCTCACTGGTTTGCAAATTGCAGCTTTCTTACTGTGGCCTACCCTTACAGTATTATTCACCCTTTTATTGTTAGGATTTATTATTTATTTGTAAGTGAGAGTTACACATAGAGAGGGGAAGAGACAGAGAGAGGATGGCAGAGGTGGGGAAGAGAGAGAGAGAATCTTCCATCCAGTGGTTCACTTCCCAAATGGTTTCAGTGGCCTGAGTGGGCAGGTTGAAGCCAGGAGTCTGAGGCTTCTTCCAGATCTCCTGCATGAGTGCAAGGGTCCGAGCACATGGACCATGCTCTGCTACTTCCCCAGGCACATTAGCAGGGGTCTGAATTGAAAGTGGAGCAGCTGGGTCTTGAACTGATTCTTCCATGGGACGTGCCCATCCTTCACTTAGAAAACTGTCTTTAACAATATTTCTTCATTTTATTTTTGTCAGAAGACCTCTGTGTAAACCCTGTTCAAAAGGCATGTTGCATTGTCAGCTTCTTGAACCCTAAGTCCTAACTGCTGTCATATTCATATTGTTATAACTTTTCTCAATACTAATATCTGTTATCCATTTTGTTGACAAAGTCCTGTGTGGCAGACACGGTGCTAAGTACTGTACTAATGATGAATACCTAAAATGTGGTTCTTGTTTCCGGGGAGCTTAAAGTAGGGAAGATTGCTGCTAAAAAGAGAAGCCCAGAAATAAGTGAGAGAGTGAGAGAAGTTGAAGAATCATTATCTGCCACTGGCCGTGCCACAGTAGCTCCTCTGGTCCTTGGCCTACTTTGCTCACTCCCTGTGGAGCTGCAGTAAGGGTGATCTTTCTGAAAAAGCCAATTCCAATGTAAGCACTTCGGCCTGCTTCTCAGGCTGTCAGGGTGAAGTATAAACTCTTGAAGATGGTAGTTTACCTGCTCCTGTGTGTTCTCCTTAATGGTTCTTGTCTCACCATTCTGCATTTTTACTCTATAATTGGCTCTGCTTATTGTCACTGTCTAGAAATAAATGAGATTTTATATCTGGGACTTTGAACATGTAATTTGTGTGAGAATTTTTTACAGAAATTCTTTCTGGACTCAGGGTAATCTAATAAGGGAGAATCCATCTTTCGTGTTTCCATGTTTTTTGTGACTTCTGTGTGCTATGTGGTAGTTGATTGCATGTAAACGATCCCACTGCACTGTGGAGTTGTGTCTATTTTATTCTCAGATGAAATATCCTATACCTGTAGTGGTATACGGACAAAATAGAAGCTTGGGAAATACTGGTCTAAAGTGTATATTGATTGTTGTTACTAAGGTATCAGAATTTAATTTGAAGCCATTTTTGTGCTTTCAAAATTTAAGTATTTGAAAGGCTGCATTAGAGAGAGGGAGAGGTATCTTCTATTGAACTCTGACTCATTGCGTGAATGCTACAATGACCAGGATTGGGCTAGGCTGAAGCTAGGACCCAGGAGTCCCATCCCTATCTCCCATGAGGCTTTACCCACTTCACCTTGGCACCAGTCCCTAATGACCTTTTCTTGATATTATTATCAGTCTGTCTCTTACCTTCTAGCATGTAAATGTTTTCTGGAGTCCTCTTTGACTATGCCAGAAATTAATTTCCTAGGAAGTTCTTTTTTCCCTGAAATTTCAGAGTTTAAGACATTTGTGATCTGCAGTCCTAGTGTTTTGGGAGTGAGTATGGTTGAACGGGTTTCTCAGTGAGCATACTATCTTTTTAAATTAATGTTCAGCATACTGTAAAAACAGTACTAAATTTCTCCGGGTCGTTGTTGTTTGTTGCCAGCTTAGAGACCTCCCTTGCAGAGTGGGAGAAGCCTCAGGCTCTGGCACTAGGCAGCCTGGCTTTTGGTTTGCGGGTTGTCAGTCGCCACTTAGTGACAGGGAAGTGTGGACTAGTGAGGCTTTGTGGAAAGGAGGACCTGCCAGAGTGTGTGTTAGTAAATTCTAAACGTTGTGTGTTGAGAAGCGGCCTGGCACTTGGGAAGTGCCTCAGAACCAAGCCTCTGCTGGCCATGTGCAGTCTGTGAGTCCCCAGGACTTTGTGCGATGAGTGCTCATGTTTGACTTTTGTTGATTAGACACACAGCTTGGCAGTGGAGGTCAGGATTTGCATTTGGGTGCTCTGACTTGCTAGTTCTGTGTCCCTAAAACGGTGATACTTTTCAGCCTCGATTTCTATCCAGCAGCCTCCAAAGACAGTTTTGTGAATTTGGTGAATGGATTTTAAACGAAGCAATAGGCATAACAGTGTTTTGTAAGTTGTATGATTATAAATGTAAAAGCCTGCAGTGAATTCCTGTGTTGTATTTTTAAGCTCCCAAACCTGAGAAGTTATGATGAATCAATGATTTTACTTTACTAGAAAATAAAAAGATTTGAAAAAAAAACATTTGAAAAGATGTTTAAGTGGCTAAAATGTACTACTAGGAATATGAACTCATTTTCAAACTATACAGGTTGTCTCCAAAATAAAATTGTATAACATGTTTTAGAGAGAAATAGTGTAACATCTGACACTATACTTTTAACATTTTCAGGTTTGAAAACACAATGGCAGGAAACAGTCTCGTTTTACCCATCGTTCTGTGGGGCCGCAAAGCACCAACACATTGTATCTCAGCGATACTCTTAACAGAAGATGGGTCCACAATTGTAACAGGATGCCATGATGGGCAGATATGTCTCTGGGACCTTTCAGGAGAATTAGAAGTAAGTATTTCAGATGCCT
Organism: Ochotona princeps; assembly: GCF_030435755.1. Taxonomy (NCBI): domain Eukaryota; kingdom Metazoa; phylum Chordata; class Mammalia; order Lagomorpha; family Ochotonidae; genus Ochotona; species Ochotona princeps. The sequence continues at coordinate 14,560,335 of NC_080849.1, read as the reverse complement.
GTTGGACATTTTGAATGTAAGAAGCTGTTTATTAAAAAAGAATGTAGTCTCAGAATAATGGTTGGACAAAAAATATTTTTCTATAGAATATGTTTTGACAAAAATGGGTGATATGCAGGTTAATTAGCTTTACTGTTCATCAGAGTTGACTTCTGTTGTCTTTGTCGAATTTCAAATGTGATGTCAAAGCCTACAGTATGAGTTTGTACAGTACTTAAAATGATGCTCTGAGGCCTTGTTCCAGTCTTGGCTCTGCTTTTGCTCCAGCTTCCTGCTAACGTGCAGCTGAAAAGGCAGCAGAAGATAGAGAGATGCTTTCCGTAGTTGGGTTCCCACCAACAGTGTGGCAGTCCGTGGTTGACCCAGGCTTCTGGGTATTGTGGACGTTTGCAGAGTGAACCAGCCAGTGGAAGATCTCTGGGGAGAGAGAGAGAGAGAGAGAGAGAGAGAGAGAGGGGCCTGACAGGAAGGCTCAAAGGTTAAATCCTCACCTTCCATGTCCAGGGTCCCATATGGGCACTGGTTTGTGTTCCAGCTGCTCCACTTAATTTCCAGCTCACTGCTTATCGCCTAGGAAAACAGCAGAGTATGGGCCAAAGCTTTGGGATTCCATACCTGCGTGGAAGACCCAGAAGAAGCTCCTGGTTTCAGAATAGCTTTGCAATGAAATTCTGAGAGAGTAGGAGTGAAGAATTGACCAGAAAGATGAGGTAGACCAGCTGGAATCTGTAACTGTCTTTCAGATAAATAAATAAATGTTAAAACTTTTTTTTTTAAACTTACAGCAGGATGTTTTTGCATTTCTAGGTTAATCCTCGAGCTCTGTTATTTGGTCATACAGCTTCAATCACTTGCTTGTCCAAAGCATGTGCTTCCAGTGAAAAACAGTATATTGTGAGTGCATCTGAGAGTGGGTAAGTGGGCCTTTTTTGTAAATATTATCAGTGTGTTAGTAACTAGGGAGGTTGATTTGTTTTTTTAACTTTTGGGTATTTTCTAAAAAATATTTCCCATTGTCTAAAACTAAAAAGATGCTTGCATTCATTTTAAGGGTGTGAGTTTTATCACTATTAATGATTTTATAGTACTTGCATTGTCATTTGTGATTATGTCCTTTGTTTTTCTTTTGAGAAACTTGAATTGCAAAAATGTTAAAGTGGGTCTTTAATCCCCATGGTGCTTTATTATAGTCAGCAGACTGCTTTGAGTTTTGTTTTTTTTTTAAGCTTTAATTATCATTTGAAAGGCAGAGAGAAGAAGAGAGAAAGAGTCACTCCGCAAATATCCGCAACAGCCAGAGCTGAGCCATTCTGAAACCAGGTTAGGAGCCTCTCCCAGGTCTCCCACACGGGTGCAGGGACCCAAGGACTTGAGTGGTCCTTCTCTGCTTTCCCAGGCCATAAGAAGGGAGCTGGATCAGAAATTGAGTAACCAGGGGTTACACCAGTGTCCATCTGGGATGCTGGCCCTGCGCGTCAGAGGCTTAGCCTGCGTGTCAAAGCATTGGCCGCACTTTGAGATTTAAAGGAAAAAAATGATGCCAGGCTAGCCATGCAAAAGTTCACGCAGTGACAGTGATGTTTGTCAACTTTACTAACAGGACTCTGCATGTTTCTAAGTCTCAGGGTGTAGCTTGCTTTAGATGTCAGTATGGATTTCTTCTTCTTTTTAAATTTAACGTAGTTAATTAGGGTGGTAAGGATCAAGGGCTACAGAAAGGTGGATGAGACCATTATTTCTACATTCTCTGTCTCAGTCTGTTTTTTTTTTTTTTTCCTTCCGGTAACTGGGAGAAACAGGGAGATAAAGGTAGAAGCCACACCCAGCCTCCCAAACATCTCTGTATACTGGGATGGAGGACAGCCACCCGGCAGCACCCCGGGGTCCCTGATGCGGGGAGAGCTCCAAGGGTCATGCTCAAGAGGTTTTGATAGTTCAACAGTTCTTTATTACTGCCCGTCTTACCACTCCAAGCATGATGAAATCTCTCCAGAATCCACTAGTTGACACTGTCCACTTTAGAGTCTCTGCCCAGATATTCACTATCAATACTTGCATGGAGTAGTTGATCCATTTGTTCTGTACTCTATCCGCTGTTATGTTACAAGGTGTCCTTTGCAGACTCCACTGTACTGCCATATTCTCCATGTGCACCTGGATATGCTGTCTACTGCTTCGTCTGAGCCACTGAGGAGGTCCATCTCTCTGACACATACACTCTGGTCAGACCATGGAACCTGCAATTCTCTCCATGGCTGGAGTTCTGAGTCCAGCGGTTCAGTTGGGGGGATCCCCAAAGAAACTTCATCTAAGGTGTTGCCAGACCTGATTCTTGCGTGTGCTTGCAAATACAGGGTCTGGCACATCTGTCCCCCCAATCAGCTTATGCATATGCTGGTGGTTGCAATTGCTGGGTCACTTCTGTCTCAAACCCAGTCTTCTACACAAACCAATGAGTATTGGGGCCAAGCCTGATCATCGTGCCCACCACATTCTTGGCTCTCATGCAAACCAGTGGAAGCTGCAGCCTAGTCAGGGTGACCCGCAGTAATCCCTACCAGGCCTACGTGAACTGGTTGTTGAATTATACCAACCAAAAATAAATAATAATAAATAAAATAAAATAAAATAAAAGGCAGTACTCTGCTGTTTATGGGCCCAGGAAGGGTGTTTATTGGTTGGAGGGTGGCTTACGATTTGGGAAGATTGGCTATCTTGACAAACAGCAGTAATGACCAAGGAAAAATAATGGAATATTAATCTTCAGCAACTGTGAACAAATTGAACGGTGCATTTACAAATCAGAGTCTAAGTTTTGTTGTATTTTTCTTTTATAGAGAGATGTGCCTCTGGGATGTGAATGATGGCAGATGTATTGAGTTTACAAAGTTAGCCTGCACACATACTGGCATACAGGTTAGTGTCCTATTTCTGAGCCTAAGCATAATCATTACAGATATATATGTTTTAAAACTTTTAAAAACATTGAGCCTGTATAGTTTTATTCGGAAAATGATGGGGGGGGGGTAGTAGGACATGATGATTAGAGTTGGAGTAAGAACAGGATTCCCTATAAGATGGTGCAGTGAGGAAGGTTAATAAAGTAAGGATATCTAATCACAAAAGATTGAGAAGGGACCAGTGACCACTGTTGCTTCTGCTACTGTGGGCTAGCCTGGCTGCCCACGTCAGGCCTCTTCACTGTTTGGTTAAGTGATATTGACGCTGAATAATGGAGTTCTTTCTGGTTTAAAGGCATTATGATTCCATTCATGACTGACATAAATTCACCTGTATTTTGTTGTTGTTAGTGTGGTTTTCCTTTTAAGACTCTCCAACCTTTTAGAAGAAATGATTACTTATTATGCCTGGCTTCATATGTGGACTGTTGCATAGAATTTGTAGTTTCTGACTTTTGTTCTTACTTTGTCCTGTCAGCTTCCCAGTGCTTCAGTATCTTTATTGCTTCCCGTGTTAACAAATTTATGAGGCATAGAAAGCTGGACCACAAGTTATGTTCTTAACGGAAGGGGAAAGGAAAGAGAACTCACATTTATCAAGTATTATATAGGTATTTCTTGTATTGTGTTTCATTTAGTCTCCCCACATCCTTACGAATTAGATGTCAGTGTGTGTTTTTACATAGAAGGAAGTTGAGGCTGAGAGAGTTTATATGAGCTGCTGAGTCTCATCGTGAATCAGGCCTGGCATGCTTGTCCCAGAGCAGGTTTGCTGGACTCCACGGACTGTGCCTTCTCTTCAGTCATGCTGCTTACTTTAAAAGACGCAGAATTGCTCATTAAGAAAGCAAGCCTCTGTGCTAGCAAATTAGAAAACCAAAGAAACGTGTGTGTGGGGAGATGGTGGCTAGTGTGATGTGGGTCATTTGAGGATTCCTTGTTCTTAAGGACCTTGTAAAATTCACTTCTTCAATGCTGTTAGGACATATGCCTTGTTAAAAGGCATGCATTATTTATTTTTTTGCATATGAAGAATCACCAAAGTTTGTGGAGAGAAAATAAACCAATGTAGATTCATTGATTTTATTGATTTTCATCAAATAATTATGAAGTATCTTAATTGCCGGATTTAAGTATTTTGACTATGAATTTTCTTTATTATATTAAAATGTTTATCTTCTATATTAGGAAACAATTCTAGATTTGTTAGTTAGGTCCAGTAGAAGGCCTTCTGTATTTCAGGTAGCAGACATCTAAAGAGAAGATGTTTGTTGGCAGATTTTGCTAGTGTGGTGGTGGTTTGCTGTGTCATCTTCATTCTATCAGCTCCAAAAATAGGGTGTTTTTTATATTCACAGAGATGCTAAACCTTGGTGATGCTGACACATCCTGAAATCCCAAGGAAATGCCAATCTGTTAAATTAACGTTTGGAAAACTTGGTTCTCCATTCAGGGCGCCTTCTTTTTCCAGTGTCCAATTGTCTCAGGATCCAGCTAATGGCCAGAGGTTGCTTGGAAGTATAACTTTGAATTGAAAGGTGCCGGGCATGTTGGCGGTGGTTCTAATAGAACATCCTGCTGTAGGGGAGTGCTTAGTGACTGCAGCACACATGCTTAATGTTTGTATATACATAAGTGCGATATGTACCACAGAGTTTAATGTAGAAATTGAATTTTAGGAGAATATCATAGTGGATTTGATGGATACATAGAAATCAAATTTCCAAACCGATGGAGAACACTTACCAATCTTTTTCCTTTGGGTGTGAATTCAGTTCTACCAATTCTCTGTTGGAAACCAGCGTGAAGGAAGGCTTTTATGCCACGGACATTACCCTGAAATCCTTGTTATAGATGCGACCAGCCTCGAGGTGCTCTACTCCTTGGTGTCAAAGATCTCACCTGATTGGATTAGCTCCATGAGTATTATTCGGTCCCACCGAACACAAGGTCAGTGTGTAAAACCCATTAGGCACTTCAGCGCCATGACTTAATGTTAATTTTCTGCAAAGTTCTATACTTTATCTTACTTTAATAACTCTAGTTATTCTCTGCTAGTTAAAGCGGTAGGCATTCCAATAATCTGTGGTCTATCTCCTGCATTGAGGAGTCTTGGAGTTAAGATTAATAAGTTGGACTATCTTTGTTCTGTGGTACAGTTCGGCAGCTTTGGGTAGTTTGAGAGTGTGAGGGTGATTTCCTGGGAGAGGGAGGAATATTATCACTACGAGGCGTGCTGAGGTTGAACTGCAGTCTCAACTGGGTGTCTCTGGAGCTTGAATGTGTCACTTTCTCAGGAGACACAGGACTTGATTTTATTTGCTGTGGAAATAATGAAAAGCAAGATTATACTTACTTAAATTTATTGGAATTCTTGGTATTTGATAGATAGCTGATAATAACGTTGCTAATCTTTTCTTTATTTCTCTTAAAATCTTTCTGTAACAAGTATGAGAGTTTAAGTAAATTTTTTTGAGATTAATGCCCAACATTGAATGTATGAAAAGAGTGTAAGCTTTTTTAGAAGCATTCTTTTTTTTTTCCTGCAAAGTGATATCATGATTTTGTTTTTCAATAAAGCCTGAGCATTGACAACCACCCCTCTCCATCACCATAAGGCCTTCATTCTGCTTACACTATGAGACATGTGCTGGAGTCCCACCATACCCTGGGGGAGGTTCTGTTGTTTTTACAGCACCTGCTGTCATATAAAGAGAGGAGACTGGTGAGGTTTGGTGTGGGAGAGCCTTTGCCTGAGATCACATGGCAGCTGTGCCATCTGGCCACACAGACTTTGCCAGCCACATGGACTCGGGGGCTGTGACTCGAACCACTGTGTCAGGCTGCTTCCTTCACCTCCATGGGAGCTTTGCTTTGTAACCTGCTAGAGTTAGAAATGAAGAGAAACAAATTCTGGCAAGGGAGAACGATAGGTAAATCATTTGAGGTGCAAAGTAGACATTGTGGAGCGAGGATTCTGAGAAGGTGGCAGCACAGAGGTTTAAGTGCAATAGGAAGGTTTCCGGCTCAGATGTAGGCTGTTCTGGCATGTGTCCGGTGTGGAGGAGTTTGTCAGCCAGATCTTGGGATCAGGATGTTTCTGGTAGAGGAAAGGTCTGTATGAACGTATAAACCATAAAAACAAATCTACTTATATGTAAGAAACAATATTTTCTTTCTCTGGCATGTAAAGTTTGAGGGAGTAGTGGTAGGATATTAGACCAGCAGAGTTGTTGGGACAGCTCATGAAGCTCTTCTGTGTTCACTATGGGAACTGGATTTCCCCCGTAGTCTCAGTTGGTAGACTTGTATTCTAAAGAGCTAGATAATAAATAGGTTAGGTTCTGCAGGCCCTATGGTCTGTGTTTCAAGTACTTATATCTGCTGTTATAACACAAAAGCATTCATGAACAATGCGAAAATGAATGAAGCTGTGTTCTGATACAATTTTATTTATTCCAACAGCCAGTGAGCTTAGGTGTAGCTTGTCGGATCCCTTTGTAGATACTGGGCAGTCCTGGTGAGAATGCTTGAAAGGACTTACATTCTAAGCATTACCTTGGCGGCATTATTGAGAATGGTTTCAATGGGAACAATGAGTTAGAAGGTTAGAATAGTAGCCTAGGTGAGAGGAGTACAGCTCAAAACTAACATGTAAAGCAATGACAGGGAGGATTCTCCATGCTTCCTAAGGGGCTGTCTTGTGTGATACTTGTTCCATTTGTTTGTTTGTTTTAAAACTTCATTATTTGAAAGACCAAGTGCAGAGAGAAGGAGAGACAGAGATTTTTTTTTAAATTTTAATTTTTGATGATGTTTACATAGTTGATCAGAGTGGGAAGGGTCGAGGGTTAGGGGAAAGTAAGTGAGACCATTGATTCCCAGTTTTCTTTTTCTTCCTCTTATATTTGGGGGAAGGGAGCAGATAAGAGGAGAAGCTGCATCCAGCCTTCAACCGCCTCAGTACCCTGGGATGGGGAATGGCTTCCAAGTATCAGGCCAGGCCCCCGATGGGGAGCATGTTTGGAGAGTTCTGCTCAAGTGGTTTCAATAGTTCTGAAATGCTGTCAGTCTCACCAGTCCAAGGATGAGGAAATCCTTCCAAGGTCCATTGGCTGACGTAGTCCACCTTTAAGTCTCGATTTGCCCAGATATTTGCTGTCAGTGCTTGGCTGGGTTAGTTGTCCAATGTGTGTTGTTCTTCTTCCTATACTATGATACCAGATGCCCTCTGCAGGCCCCAGTGGACTGCCCTTCCTCTATGTGCATTTGGGCATGCCGTCCACTGCTCCGAGGCAGAGATCTTGCATCCACTGGTTCATTTCCCAAATTACTGCATCAGTCAAAGTTTGGCCCAGACCAAGACCGGGAGCTGGGAATTCCATCCTGGTCTTCCTCGTGGATAGCTGAGGCCCATTGCCTTCCCAAGGGCATCAGCAGCAAGCTGGCTGAGAAGCAGAGTGGCTGTGACTTGTGGGATCAGAAACATTGACTTAGCTGGCTACACCACTTCACCAGCCTTCTGCAGGTTCATTTAACAGCAGTGGTAACTGAGCTTTATTGAGGATTTAGCATGTGCTGAGAGGTGTCCCTGTGGAATGGCTTAACTTTCATGACAGGGTTGCTGCTGTTACTCATTTCTATGATAAGCATATCGGACTTAAGATAAGTTAGGTAAGTTGTCCACACTCATTGGTCAGTCAGTGAAGATGATTCTTTGATTTTAATGTGTGTTCTCTTCACTCTGCAGTTCTGTAATGTTCGTGTTCTCAAGTGCATGCTCTTGTTCTCACAAGTGTGGTGTTGAGGCTGCGCCCTTGACCCAAGCTTATGAGTGTAGGTTTTCTATCATGTTGTGTTGGAAAACCTATTTTTTTCCCTCCCATCTCTCTCACACAACAATCCAGACAGAAGACTTCTATGACCCTGAAAGGTGTGGACATTTCTGTTCCAAGAAAGTAGCACATTAAGTCTGCAGCAGATACCAGCTGAGTTTCCTCTGATTCACTTCATTTCTGTCTGTGTCCACCTGGAGATGGGGCTGGGGGCTCACTGGGCAAGACTGTCTTTTTCACCCTTGTGTAGTTGTCCACACGATGTCCCAGCTCATGTTACCTATGCTGTAGACCGACCACTTGGCTGCTGACCGATTTGTTCCTGCTCCTTCTTTGGATTCAAAGAATTTGCTCAAATGACTTATAGAACCCAGTGTGACACACATCTGTGCTGATGTGATACAAAGGTTGTCACAAAAGCTATTGATGGAAGTGGTTTAAAAATCTGATTTGTGAATTGTGCGGTAGAGAATTGTATGTGTGCAACATGCTGTTATTTCATCTCATTAAAGAAAACAACCTTAATATTTAGCAAGCAAGCCTGTTCCATTTGTAACTTGGGCTTCTTGTGTCTTGTTGGCCTAGAGGACACTGTGGTGGCACTCTCGGCGACAGGCATCCTGAAGGTGTGGATCGTGACTTCTGACGCCGGCGGCATGCAGGTGAGGTGGGACATGCTGGGAGTGGTTTCTCAGTTTTATTTTAACAGTCTAACATTTTAGTCATGATTTGCTCCTTCACTTTTCTTTTTCTTCTGCTTTTTTTTTTTTAAGTCCTAGGAAGAGAAAAGCAAAATTGTTTTGGGATCTCCCAGACTTGTAACAGAAGTTCCCTATAGGTGGTCTGTGGGAGCACATTTTTTGTTCATGTATAATGAAAATAATTGCTCTCTCAAGGATCTGAGCTAGGGAAAAATATTGCATAGCAAGTGAAGTAGAGAAACATAAAAGAGATAGTTTACATAACTGCTTCTGTCTATATGAAAGGTTAAAAGGTAATTGGTTCTAGGGAAAAGGAAATAAAGCAAGCCAGCACTGCAAGTATGTATAGCTGTCTTTAGTTCACCAACACAGATGAGGGGCTTAATTTTCTTGTTCCTTTTCTTTCTTTTTAAGATTTGTTTATTAAAATATTATTTATTTTTATTGGAAAGGCAGATCAGATTTATGGCAAGAAGGAGAGACAGAGAGAAAGACCTTCCATCTGCTGGTTCACTCCCCAAATGGCAGCATTGGCCAGCTCTGAGCCAATCTGAAGCCAGGAGCTTCCTCTGGGTCTCCCACACAGGTGCAGGGTCCCAAGGCTTTGGGGCCATTCTCTACTGCTTTCCTATGCCACAAGTAGGGATCTGAATGGGAAGTGGGGCATGAACCGGCACCCAAATGGGATCCCGGTACTTGCAAGGGGAGGAGTTACTCATTAAACCACTGCACTGTGCCTTCTTGTTCCGTTTCAGTTAGCAAGAATGGCACAGAAGTTTTCAGATAATGCTGTTGTTTCCTACTAGGAAAACTAGGTTACACATCCAATTTGGGAGAAACTGGATGAACTAATCAGTTTTTTTTTTTGTTTCTTTTTTCTTTTTAACAAAAACACATATCATTACCAACCTTAGGATTAACACAATGCTTTATCAGCTCATGTAGCCAGAATAATGAATTATCAGGCTTAAATTTGGGAGAGCTATGTAGCAATGACACTCATGTTCAGCTGTTCTTAGGGTGCGTTTGAACTCCTTACTACCCTGAATCTTACCTGAGGGGCTACAATGATGCAGACATCCAGTGATGCCTTGATTTCATTTTGTGTAACAATTTTAAGTGATAGCTAAGCTGTTCCTAGAGTTTCACAAACCTTTCTCCTTTCAGGATACTGAACCAATATTTGAGGAGGAATCTAAACCTATTTATTGTCAGAACTGCCAAAGCATTTCCTTCTGTGCGTTCACACAAAGCTCACTGTTGGTTGTGTGCTCCAAATACTGGAGGGTAAGTTAGCTGCACAAGTCATGAGTGTGTCCTTCACGACAGCGGTGAAGGTCTTCCAAGAAGAATTCCAAGGCAGCCATGGATACAACATTATTTTAGTAATTTTAATATCTGGTTTGGATCCCATTTCCTGAACATTGGAGAGTTGGCTCAGCATTGTGTTTGTTTTGGTTCTTGGAACGATTTAGTTATCAACTGTATTTTATCGTTCTTGCTTTCAGCTTCTTGTTGCTGTTTTAGCCATCGTCTTAATACAATACAAACACTGTCATATTCTGCAGGTTGGGCGTTTTGGCAGGCAATTACTAAATCCAGTTAACTTGTTTTCTGGCTTCTCAGAGTTCAAAAAATCTTCCTCTATCACTTCAAAGATGATTATTTAAGGAAGATACGATCCTTTCTTGCTCAGTTTCACATGCATACAACAGAAAATAAGCCAGCATGTTTGAAGCACTTGCTTTATGCCTAGCAATTGTTTTGTAAAGCTTTTCACCTGTTACTGCTTTTAATCCTCCCAGCGCTCAAAGAGGAGCTATGTTTTTTAATCCACTAGAATAAATTATTCCAAAATCAAGAAGTTTACAAAAAGCAAACTTGCTTTATCACTCAGTTTCTTTGACATAGTTCACCTGGGTACCTCTGAGTCAGGGTCTTTCCCAGGGCACAAAGTCACTGTAGGGACCTTGCTCTTGACTGCAAGCTTAACTCTGGGAAGGTCCAATTCCAGATTCCCCTCTGTGGCCATCCAAAGCTCTGAGGTCCCTTCCTGACTGTTGACTGGAGACATTAGTTCCTTGTCCTGCGGTTGGGTCCATGGAGTAGATCATGACACAGGAACCATCCTTCAGAGTAAGCCCACTAGACAAGGTGTCTCCAAGACCCACCTCATCCTGGGAACTGAGATCTCATCACTTGTGCTTTATTGCATCATGTAGAAGCAGTTACCTAGCCCAGCCTGCCCTCCACATTGCCTGTGGATGCGAGTGGCCAACCCTGCAGAAAGTCGAGCCATCCTGGTGACTTCCTGCTGTAGCAGGAACTGTCCTGTTTGCAGGTGGGGCAACAGAGGCACCAAGGGATATGCTGCTTGACTCAGGCAGTGCAAGTGTTGGTGGAATGAGGGGGTCACAGCTCAGGCAGAATAACACCGAGACAGTCCTGCAGCTCATTAGAATGCACTCTGCAGGCAGTTACTGTCGTGTGTGACTTTTTCAAGTTTAATAAAGTCCAAGTATTTGATATTATTTTGTGATTTCTAAAACATCAGTGGGGCCTGGATAGCTCAGTCGGTAGAGCATTAGCCTTTTAAAACATCCTACCATGTGCTGACATTTAAGACAATAAAAATGAGTAGCCATTTTTCCCTACTTCATGATTTGTTTTATGCCTGTGAATCTTTAATCAGGAATTTATTTTACATAAATCGTAACATGTTGAGAGATACTATTCATTGAATAATTTTACTGTTTGTTCTTGTGCCTTGGCAATATGCTGTAATCTTATTTTATTGGATTCTGTATCCAGACTTTCTATCTATTCATGTATTAATACCTCATTATTTTAACTTCCGTAGGTTTATGGTTTGAATTGGTCTCCATGATTCTTTTGTGGGTTTTCTTGCCTGTCATTGTGATAGTAGAGTTAGGACATGGTAAATATTATGGAAAATCATGGTAGATTCAACTAGGATTTGTTCTTACTCCCAGGCTCTGCACAAGTAGCATTATTTTCTTTAAAGGAGAGCAAAATAAAAACGTTAGGCTATTGTGGAATTCCCCATTCCTCTTGGGAAACATTTCTAAGAATTATATAATGTCTATATTGAAAGTGTTAGACAGTTCTGTTAGGAATGATAAGACCCTTACTCTAAGCTGTATACCTTAGGCTAGTTTCCTGTCTGGCATGGGAAGCCTGCCTGTTTTCTTCTTACGGTGATGCTAAGGGCTATATGACATGATGAAGATTTAACTTTGACAAGTATTTGTGAGAATTACTAAGTACTGAAACTGACTCTGTTGACTTCCTATTTATGGTCTATTAGGATGTTGATGAACTAGGGTAAAGCAAGATACATTTTCTTTAATCAGTATATATTCAAATATCGGTTTACTGCTAGATTGCTACTGGGTACAAAAATCAAAGAGGAATTCCAAGCCTAACTTCCATAGGTTGATTCTTTGTTACTTCCCATTGTCAACAGAGTGCTGCTTCATTTTGGAAAGATTTGTTTGTTTAAAAGGCAGCATAATAGGGAGAGTGGTAGAAAGAAAACGTGTGTGTTAGCTCTTCCGTCTACTGGTTCACTCCCTAAGTGGCTGTGGTGAGTGGGAGCAGGCCAGACTGAAATCAGGGTTAGGAACTTCATCTGGGTCTTCTGTGTGGCTCACAGGCGCCCAAGCGCTTGGGCCTTTTTCTGCTGCCTTTGCTTGTGCATAAGCAGGCAGCTGTGTTGGAAGTGGAGTGTCTGGGACTGTCACCAACTGACCATGTCATAGCCCTGGCCGCTCCTTTTTCATTCCATGTAAGACGGAGGATCCCAGTTCCTGAGATGGGAGACACCCCTGCTGTGATAGTCACACTCTGTTTACTAGCTGGTGGGAGGCTTCACATAGCTGGGTGGTTTTTGCTTTTGAACCTGACCTACTACTAGGTTTCAGTGACAAAATGCCTACATCTGAGGAATCTACCCTTAAGGACCCGAGTTTGCTAAGTGTACTTTTTATTTTCAGAGCTTTATTCAAATGGCGATGTCTCTGTCTCTTATGTAAATGACCTCAACATGGTGTAGATTGTGACTTTCTTATTCGCCCCCCTCTCCCCCCCCCCCGCACCTGTAGGTGTTTGATGCTGGAGACTATTCCCTGTTGTGTTCAGGTCCCAGTGAAAATGGGCAGACGTTGACTGGAGGGGATTTTGTGTCAGCAGATAAAGTCATCATCTGGACTGAAAATGGGCAAAGTTATATTTACAAACTACCTGCCAGGTATGCAGTAAATAAAACATTAGGACTTCAGTCAAAAGTGAAAGATTCAAAATTTGGTATGTGGGGCCCGGCACAATGGCTCAATTGGCTAAATCCTAACTTTGTCAATGCCAGAATCCCATACAGGTACAGGTTCTAGTCCTGGCTGCTCCACTTCCTATCTAGTCCCCTGTTTGTGGCCTGGAAAAGCAGTGAAGAATAGCCCAAAGCCTTGGGACCCTACACCCATGTGGAAGACCCAGAAGAAGCTGCTGGCTCCTGGCTTTGGATTAGCTCAGCTCCAGCTGTTGTGGCCATTTGGGGAGTGAACCAGTGGATGGAATATCTTTTCTGTCTTTCCTTCTCTCTGTAAATCTGCCTTTCCAATAAAAATATAAAAATAAAAAAATTTATCATGTAATCTCAAAGTATGAAAATATAAATTACATAAGTAATTTATATAGGAGACATTAGAACTTCTGAACACACTTAGAAATCAATTTAACTTTATTTGCAAGATATTTTGTTTAATGTGTTTGGAAGGCAGAATTATGGGAATGAGGAGGAAGAGAGAGACAGAGAGAGAGAGAGAGAGAGAGCGCGCTTCTTTCTGCTGTTTCACTTCCCATGTGACCACAGTGGCTGGATCAAGGGCAGGCCAAAATGCCAAAGCCAGGAGCCTGGAACTTTATCTAGGACTCCCATGTGGGTATCAGGGACCCCAGTGCTTGGGTCATCTTCTCTTGCTTTCTCAGGAACATTAGCAGGCAGCTGGATTGCAAGTGGAGCAAGCAGGATTGAACTAGCATTGATAGGAGGGACTGGCAGTTGCCAAGCAGTGGCTTGACTTGCTGTGCTACAGTGCCGGCCCCTGGTTGAACTTTTCAGTACAGAAAATCGATGGATCTCTGTTTGAATGGTTTTTCTGGTAGTAAAAATGTTTTCACTTCATGTCTATAGTTAGATTAACTGTATTTTAAAAAATCCCCCTTTTGTCCATTTGCCAAAAAAATAAACTTTCATCATATGGAACGATAAGATATGTAATGTTGGTGTTTTCATCGACTGTTGTGCTTTTCCATTTTCAGTTGCCTTCCAGCCAGTGATTCGTTCCGCAGTGACGTGGGCAAAGCAGTGGAACATCTGGTTCCTCCTGTACAGTGCAGCCTCTTGGACCGAAAAGATAAAGAGGTAAAATTCTTCAAGCGTCCTTGATAATCGAAAATCTTACATGGATAAGTTTCTGAACTGTATGTATTGATATCCTTTCATAACAGGACTTTGAAAAGTTTCTACCACCCAAGGCACTATGTTTTTTAAAAACATAAAATGTAGATAATCACAAAAATGTTTAGGATAGGTAGTGTGGACTGGAAACACTTAAATAAGAGACTGATGGAATTATAATTCCTCGTGAAGGATTATACCCCTGTAGCAAAATGGGGAAAATCTGTTGGGGGGGTGGGGATTTGGGGGGAAATCCCAGTCTATACAAAATTGTAACACATAATTTAAAAATTCAAAATATAAAAAAAATGTATAAAAAAGAGTGAAAGGAGAAAAAAATAGATAATATGGCCTATAAAATAATATTTACCATTCTCTATGATTACAAATATAAGTGACTTTTTGATAAAATTCATATTCATGCAGTAAATTTATTTTAAACATGATGACAGGTGATTTTAGAATGGCAAAGATAATTCTACACTAATGCTAATAATATTTCACTACTAGAACAAGTCACTGCAATACTTCCCAGAAATCAAGTTTGTTTGTTTCCTTACTTCCTTTTTTTTTTACTTTATTTTTTAAAAGCTTTATGGATTTATGTAAAAGGCAAAGTGCTGGATCAAGAGGGAGAAATGGAAAGAGCCAATATTTTGAATATGTAGAATTTATGGAATCTGTGCACAACTAAGATTCTTGATAACCTATTTGTTGTTTCATCTTTTAGCTTAAATCCTACCTACTATTCTCCAAACTAGATGCTTGCTTGCATTTAAATAAAGGTATAATGATCTGTATAAAAATAAACATCAGTAGTGGGCCTGCCGCGGTGGCATAGTGTAGTGGCTAAAGTCCTCGCCTTGGACACATCAGGATTCCCATATGGGCGCCAGTTCTAATCCTGGCAGCTCTATTTCCCATCCAGCTCCCTGCTTGTGGCCTGGGAAAGCAGTCGAGGACGGCCCAGGACCTTGGGACCCTGCAACCGTGTGGGAGACCCAGAAGAGCTCCTGGCTCCTGGCTTTGAATTTGCACAGCACCGGCTATAGTGGTCATTTGAGGAGTGAATCATCAGATGGAAGATCTTCCTCTCTCTCTCCTCCTCTCTCTATAATCTGACCTCGCAATTAAAAAAAAAAAAAGAAGAAAGAAAGAAAAGAAATAGTAGTGACTCAACAGTGATTCTACACTACTACCATCCCATATGGGTGGCAGCTCCATTCCTGGCTGCTCCACTTCTGATCCATCTCCCTGCTATGTACTGGGAAAGCAACAGAGGATGGCCCAAAGCCATGGGACCCTGCACTCTTGTGGAAGACCAGGAGAAAATTGGCTCCTGGCTTTGGATTGGTTCATCTCCATTGCTTCCATTTGGAGAGTGAACAAGCAGACGGACGATCTCTCTCTCTCTCTTTCTCTGTCTCTGTAAGTTCGCCCTTCCAATAAAAATAAATAAATCTGTTAAAAATTGTCTATTTGAAAGGCATTTTGCAGAGGGAGAGATACAGAGAGATCTTCCATCTGCTGGTTCATTCTCCAAATGGCCCCAATGGCAGGAGATCAGTTGGCCTTAGTAGCAGGAGGCGGGAGCTTCCTCCAGGTTGCCCACGTGGTTCCTCGTGTCCAACAATGTGAGCTGTCCTTCGCAGCTTTCCAAAACACCTTAGCAGGGAGCCTGATTAAGTGGAACAGTGCGACTTGAACCAGTACCCATGTGAAATGCTGATATCACCAGTGGTAGCTTTCACGGCTATTCCACAAGGCCAGCATTAAACCTGTTTTTCTTGAATTATTTGAGGAAGTGGAAAGAGCAAGAGAGGTAGAGGAAGAATAAGTTGTCGTCTACAGATTGACTGCCTAGGTAACCACAGTGTCTGGGGATCAGCCAGGAAGGAAGCCGGGAACTGGGAACTGAATCCAGGCTTCTCCTCTGGGTGTCAGGAACCCAGTTCCTTGAGCCACCACTCCTGCATCCCAGGGTCTGCCTTAACAGGAGAGTGGAATCAGGAATTGGAAGCGCATGAAACCATACACTGCAGTGTTGGCTGCTGGTGTCCTAACTACTTTCATAACCTGCCCCTGCTTCCAGATACCTTACCAGAAGTGGGCACATTAGCTGTCATGGTTTATTCATTTTGCCCTTCGTAAATGGAGGGACCTCCTTCATGCCACACACACACACACTCATACACACACATACACATGCACACACACAGTGCCTTTTTGGTAAAAAAAAATGACTTAATAATAGACACTTAGGTAAATTGCAATTTTATTGCTATAAACATGTTTTATAAAGTAGAGAATAAATACTAATCATGGAGAAAGACTATAAATACAGTTTTAAGTATTTTAAATATTTATGTTAAACCAGGTTTGAATATTAGTTTACATGTTTCCTAATGCTGCAAAATTACATTAAGCATTGTGAAATCATTATACCATAAGAACTTTTTAAGTGCAAATGCTGGGATATCAGTACCTAGCATCTTTATTTGAAGAAATGTTAATGTTTGAAATGTTTTTGATTATAAGCACAGTTAAATAAAGTTTAAAACAATTTTTTTGGCAGTTGCTGATATGCCCTCCTGTTACTCGGTTCTTCTATGGATGCAGGGAATATTTCCATAAACTGTTAATTCAGGGTGATTCTTCTGGAAGATTAAATATCTGGAACATCTCAGACACAGATGATAAGCAAGGTGAGGATGGTAATAGTTATTTGCAGTGACTTTGTAGTTTTTCAGATTTCACATTTCAAATAGTAGCGGCTGGATAACAAATTTGTGACACATGATGCCACTGGGGAATTGTATTTGATGGCAGTTTTAATTTACTGCACTCTTGAATGAAGCAACATTATTCCAATATTTAAAAAATGTTTTTTTAACACCCCAAAATGTTTTGCTTCTACAGAGCTGGAGATGACAACTTCTATTAGCTTGCAAGAGGCGTTTGATAAGCTGAGTCCTTGTCCTGCTGGAATAATAGATCAGCTGAGTGTGATTCCCAATAGTAACGAGCCCCTGAAAGTGACTGCAAGTGTGTACATTCCAGCCCACGGCCGGCTCGTGTGTGGTCGTGAAGATGGAAGCATAGTCATTGTGCCTGCCACGCAGACGGCCATAGTACAGCTGCTGCAAGGGGAACACATGCTCAGAAGAGGTATACCAGTCTGCAGATGTCTCCAGCGTCCTGATGATGAAACGTGTACTCTGTTTCTAACAAATGCAGCAAATCAGTGTAGTTGTTAGTATGCTATATATATAATTGATGGAGTAGAGTGTGTAGCTAGCGAAAATATTCACTGCCTGAATTTTTGTAGTGGCTAAATAAAGAAGTATCCAATTTTATCTCTTGGATATACATTAATGATTCCATCTATTATTATTTCAATGAATTACTAAATAACTCTGTGGCCAGCAATATGGATAATCTGCTAAGACAGTGTTGTCCAATGGAAATATAATATGAATCATATATGCAGTTTCATAGTAGCTATATTAAAAATTATAACTCAAAAAGGAAAATTGTTTTATATAACCTAATATGGCAAAAATGGTTTTTTATTGCAGGTGTTTGTACTATCTTCCAAAATCCTATGAGTACTTTCCGTTTGTAGCATGTATGAATCGTGCTTAGCTCCTTTCAAGTGCTCAGTAGTCCTGTGTGGATGGTAGCTGGCACATTGGACACTGAAATTTTGAAAGATAAAATTGGAAACTTTTTTTCCTGTGATAACATTTGTAGCCAACCTGCTAACTCATGTTTATTTTACCTATTAAAACTTCGTAAGACTTTGATTTTCCTGTTTTAAATCCCGAACCTCATTCACAGGTTGGCCACCTCACAGGACACTCCGGGGCCATCGGAACAAAGTCACGTGTTTGCTCTATCCACATCAGGTCTCGGCTCGCTATGACCAGAGATACCTGATATCTGGAGGTGTGGACTTCTCCGTCATCATTTGGGACATATTTTCTGGAGAGATGAAACACATCTTCTGTGTTCATGGTGGCGAGATCACTCAACTTCTAGTTCCACCTGAAAACTGTAGTGTAAGTTGATGCACGTCTTATAAAAGATGATTTCGGTGTGCCAGAGCTACATCGCTTTCTGTGTAGTAATGGATCCGTAGTACTTTAAGGAGGAAAATGTGACATGAGAATTAACAAAACTGTTTCAGTCTTAGAGCTAGAATAATAGTAAGATAGTATTCATATAAAGTCCTGATCATTTACTACTGGGTATGAAGAAGTAGAAGGTTGAATTGGTCCTTTTTCCATTGTTAGTTCCTAAATGACGTGACTTGTCTCTGAAACACAGTGGCCATTTAGAATATGTTTATTGAATGCGATTTTAGTCTTTTTAAATAATTGAAATATGCATGAAGACATTGTACAGTCTCATTATCAGGTTCATCTGGGCAAAAGCACAGTGAATATGAACTTGGATGGAGGCACAGTGTTTAGCTGGAGTTCATTTATACCGCTCAGGTATGTGACAAGAGAGAGCATGCTTCATAGTCACTGGTCCTGATCTCGATTTTGTAAA
Organism: Ochotona princeps; assembly: GCF_030435755.1. Taxonomy (NCBI): domain Eukaryota; kingdom Metazoa; phylum Chordata; class Mammalia; order Lagomorpha; family Ochotonidae; genus Ochotona; species Ochotona princeps. The sequence goes on along the minus strand of NC_080849.1, from coordinate 14,541,806 downwards.
AAATACCCTTGTGAAAGTTGATTGCTTTTTTTAAAATTCTATTGTTTATTTCATATTATTTTTTAAAAGTTTTATTTTTGGTGATTTTTTATGTAGTTGATTAGGGTGACAATGTTCAAGGGCTAAAGAAATGTGGTTGAGACCACATTTCTACATTCTCTCTCTTTTTTTATCTTGCATCTGGGAGAAATGGGGAGACAAGGGGAAAAGCCACACCCAGCTTCCCAACTGCCTCCATATCCTGGGATGGAGGACAGCCATCCGATGTAATCCCAGGGTCCCCGATGTGGGATGAGCTCCAAGGAGCCTGCTCAGGAGTTTTTGATAGCTCGACAATTCTGAATTACTGCCGATCTCTCCACTCCAAGCATGATGAAATATTTCCAGAATCCACTAGTTGACACAATCTACCTTAGAGTCTCTGTTTGCCCAGGTATTCACTGTCAACACTTGGCTGGGGTAGTTGATCCTTTTGTTCTGTCCTCCGTCCTCTGTTATGGTACCAGGTGTTCTCTGCAGACTCCACTGTACTGCCATATCCTCCATGTGCACTGGGATGTGCTCTTTATTGTTCCGTCTAAGCCACTGAGGAGGCCCAGCTGTGACATATACACTCTGCGGTCAGACCGTGGAACCTGCACGTTCCATGGTTGGGGTTCTGAGTCCAGCAGTTCGGTTGTGGGGGATACCCACAAAAACTTCATCTACAGTGTTCCCAAACCTGATTCTTATGTGTGCTTGCCAATATAGGTCTGGCACAATCTGTCACACACGCTGGTGTTTGCAGTTGCTGGGTCAGTTCTGTTTCCAACCCAGTCTTCTACACAAACCAATGAGTGTTGGAATCCAGCTCGATCCTTGCCATTGGATGTGGATCTTATTCCTCCTTATTCCTCCTTCTCAGATCTTCTATGCTGTTTTGTTTTAACATGTAGAAATGGAGACTCTTATTAACCCGACCCTAGTAACTAAGATGTTTAGGTAGTACAGATGGGTAGAGATAGCACGCACTCTGGATTTGGTACTTGGCAGAAATAGGTTTGGGTGAATTACCCAACTTTGAACTCTGGATGGGTGAGTCCAGAAGAGCCATTTGCCTCATGAATCTGAGGAAGAGGGTGGGTGAAGGGGCAGGTGGGTGTTTGTGCCCCTCTTCAGGACCATGTCTGTGACTGTCAGTAGAACTTTGCCGTGACACACAGGGACGATGACCTGACACCTCCTTGCCTGGCTTATTTTACTGCCCTATTATTTACTGTTTTTACTGTAAATCCTAGTATGAAGGAGTCTGTTCTGAGATTCAGAGCTTTTTATTTCTGCGTAGGTTATTCTTAGAGGAAAGGCTTAGGAAAAAAGACAGGCACTAACAATAGCTAACACTTTCAAAATCATCTCCCTTAATGAACTTGTTAGATAGGATCGGTGTGAAAATCCAAAAATTAAAGCATAACATATTAAAAAAAAACAAAATACAATATTTCTCACTTATGAAATTGTGGTAGTACCATAGCATGGACCAGTTCACTTTTCCCATTGATTTGCAGTAGTTTTCTATTTCCGTTGATTTTTCTGTTGATTTTCAGTGGTGGTTGGCTTGGGTTTGGAGTGGAGTCTCCGACACAGAGTGTTTATTTGCATGTATAATGCAGTGTGGTACTTTTTACTTACATTTGAAAACACTCAAGTCCGTGTGCCACATGGATGAGTACTTGCAGAAGTAGTAAGCGCATTGAAATTGAAGTGGGCAGGCTCAATTCAGTTCCTGATTCTTTGTTGACATTGAAAGTTTGGAAGGCAGCAGAAAGAGTGGCTTGACTGGCTTTTTACTTTCTTTTAGTAAGTATGTGCTTTGTATTTATTTCCTCCTCAGTCATGTTGATTTAGTTTTCTATTGCTAAAACCATTTGGGATAGACTTTTTGGACACTTTTTATAAGATTAATGACAACAGTGTTTCTGCATGTGCGTTAGAAGGCTGACTTCTTTAATAAATTACCAAAAAACGTTTTACTTTTCATTTATTACATCTTATTAAACGTCTATGGTCATTTAATCTCCAGAAACATCCAGAAGGGGGCAGCATGGATTTGTGAAAACAATCATATCAGGCATCTAATCTGAACCTTAGCATTTATGCATTCATCCGACAGTATTACAGTCCTAGCCCCTAGAGACAGATAGGATAATATGAATAGTATATGTGACTGTGTGTATGCTACTGTGGCTAGTATTCACAGCAAGTGAGAGGAATTAACAACTAAGGTTAAAAAAGATTGCACTTTTGTTCTAAAAAATTGTTCTGAGTGTTTACCTAAATTAGCCGCCATCTCAGTTCTGAATCTAGGTTTTTAAAAAATTTGATTTCAAAAATGTCGCATTTAGCAAAAAATGTCAATAATTATGTCATGATTTCTGAAGACAGACTAAACTTTGTTAGTGCAAATTAATCAAAAGCAAGAATCAGATCTTACATTTTCCAAAAAATGATCACTTACTGTTCTATATAATATTTTTCTCATCACAGTTCTCTTATAATTTGAGTCTGTTTTTATCTATTTGCTACTTTTTAGAAGAATTTTAAGGAATTAATACAGAATAATAGAAAATACAGAAATTTTCTTTTTTAAAGATTTATTATTGTTATTTTTTTAATGTGAAAGGCTGAGTTACAGAGAGAAAAGGATTGGCAGACAGAGTTCTTCCACCCTCTGGTTCGCTGCCCAGATGGCTGCAGCGGCCAGAGCTGAGCCAACCCAAAGCCAGGAGATTCTTTCTAGTCTACGTGTGGGTGTAGAGGCCCAGCCATTTGAGCTGTTCTTCATTGTTGTCCCAGGATGTTAGGAGGGAACTGGATTGGAAGTAGAGTAGCCAGGATGCACAGTGACGCCCACATGGGATGCTGGTGCTGCATGTAGAGGCTTAACCAGCTACACCATTGCATCAGCCCCCAGAAATTTTCTAAGGATAATCTCATCTCTTTCTTCCTCTCTAAATATATTCTTTTAAAAAATGAATCTATTTTTGTGTATTTATTTTCAATTGTTTAAATTCTTGAGGGGTACAGCATCACACAGATTCTGTGTCCAATGGCCTTTGCAGTCAGGTTGCTTCGGAACTTGGCATGAACCATGCCACTGTATCCATGAGCACCAGTTACTTCTCCCCAGGTGACTGGTTTTGTTAGGTTTTCCACCAGGAGTCACTGTGGTATTCTTTGCTCTATACATGTAGGCACACATCTACTTAAGAATTCACCTTCATCCTGGACATAAACACCTTCAATTTTAAGCAACATTGTGTGCTCCCTTTGGTTCCGTAGACATCATTTGTAGCAAGCAAAAATGGCCTTGCACCACAGTCTTCCAGACATTGTTGCCTTCTAGAAGTCCTGTTCCCAGCAAGCCTCCACAGGCTCCAAGTTGGCAGAAAGAGCTTTCTATATGTATTCTGAATGACATCATTTTAATTACATTTAAAGTCATGGTGCATTTAGAATGTTGCATATTGGTTTTTAAGTCCTTTAAATAAGTATTGCCCTTCAGAACATTAGGAATAGGTTTGTATAGCTACCATTTAGCCCCACGGTTTCCCATCATCCTGCTATAATCTTCTAAGCCTTGCTAATTATTTAGGCTTATGCCTGGCAGAATGTAAAGCCTCTGTGAACATAGCTGCCATTCGCATTTAGGAAACACAGATATGTTTAATATACAAGTAAAATGCTGGTTGTGCTTTTTGACTGGTTTCTGACCTTTATACAAAGTTATATTTTCCACATACTTACTGCTGTCATGTATTGTATTCGAGAGAATAAAAATGTAATTGTTATCTTTATCAGAGGATCATAATCTGCTGTTGAGTAGGCAGCTGAGAAGAACATTACCAAGCAGGGAACTGACTCGAGAGGGGTTTTTACCTGTATTGAGTAAGAAGGTGTTCCTGGTACAGCTCTAATGACAAAAGAACTCAACAGTTTAGAAATAGCTCTATTTTGGGTTGGCTCCTCTTGATCTTAAGTCATATCCTTAATAGTCAATTATGTTGGGTCTGGAACTTACTTTCAGTAATATCAGAAGTGATCTGGCACCAAACCTGACAAATGAAGTCACTGACTGAACTGATAGTTTATTTTGGACTTGAAAGAAAATCTGATGCAAAGCAAAGGCTAATTTTTTGAGTTACTTGACTAAAAGGCAATATAAAAACTAGTTAAAATTTATTTCAAAGTGGCAGAAATTGTCAAAAAACAATGGACCTTTTAAGATTATTCCTGAGATTCAGCATGGTTGTTGAATAGAAAATGGTTTAGCAAGTCACTGAGTGCCTATTATAGGCTAGGTCCCTTCTGGGACCAGAGTTAGCTTGGATAAGGTTGAGTCTGTGATAGAATTTAGTTGGACTTAGCAAACAGGTGTCTCAGTGCAGTATGAGAAGTATTAAGAAGGGACTTTTTTCAAGGTCTTATGGACTACTTGGAACGGAGCACTGAGGAGGGCTACTTTGGGTGGTTTTGGAAAATTTTCTTTTTTTTTTTTTAAAGATTTATTCATTTTATTATAGCCAGATATACAGAGAGGAGGAGAGACAGAAAGGAAGATCTTCCATCCGATGTTTCACTCCCCAAGTGAGCCACAACGGGCTGGTGCGCGCCGATCCGAAGCCGGGAACCTGGAACCTCTTCTAGGTCTCCCACGCGGGTGCAGTGTCCCAATGCATTGGGCCATCCTCCACTGCTTTCCCAGGCCATAAGCAGGGAGCTGGATGGGAAGTGGAGCTGCCGGGATTAGAACCGGCGCCCACATGGGATCCCGGGGCTTTCAAGGCGAGGACTTTAGCCGCTAGGCCACGCTGCTGGGCCCAGTTTTGGAAAATTTTCAAGAAAGGTATGGTATCTATGGAACTTGGCTGTATTCGTTTTGTAGGTATTTATTAAATGATTCATGGTACATGAACAACCTCCTTGTGCAGGTGCTTTTTGTATTACATTTTGTATTACAGGTCCAGGCCTGTCGCAGCCTAGAGAGGGTTTGGGCAAATGCTGTGGGTGTATTACAAAAGTGATGACATGTGGAGGATGGAAGGTGAAATCCCTGAGCGTATGGAACTGTATCATGAAAAATAAAAAATAAAAATAACACAACTACCATGATCATGATTTTGTGTGTGCTGAGAGGGAACTGTATGTGAGCATCATTTATTTTGTCTTATGTAATAAGGATGTCTGGACGAAAAAAAAGGGAGAATAATATGAAAGTATACCATGGTAAAAATCTAGGTGTTTGAAAAAAAGACTCAACAAGCTGGAAAGGGGAGATGAACGTGGGATGTACAAGGATAGACAAGAAGCCTGTGCACACTAAAAAGCCAGGTTTGTTTCTGCAGAATTGTTTGTATTGAACTCATTATCGCTAGTGTTCTTCAGCCCTTGGCAAAAACTTTAAGAAGTGGTGGGAGACAACACTGTGCATTAGGTAAATGGAGTCTGAAATAATGGGGCCTGGTTAGCCTGGGTGGTTAGAACGGAGCCTTGAGCCCAAGCTGATCTGGCCTCCGTCTTCCTCTCGGAGCCACTCCTCTCTGTGGGATCTCAAGGTGAAGAAGCAGGACCTGACTTTCTGAAGCAGCTCATTAAATCCTCGCTGTTGTCACTGCTGTGTTTAGTTACCCATGTCCTCATTTGGATGATAAAGCCCTGAATCTGAGCAGTATGTGCCTTCATTTCTGGTGCTTGACTGGCTTCTTTATAGCTATAATATTCTTTTTTTATTTTTAGCTGAAATATTTATATTTATATTTTAACATTATCAAGATCAAACTCAGGATTTCATTCCTTTTTTTATTATTATGTCTGAATAGTATTCCATAGTGTGTATATGTTGTAATTTCCTTATTTTTATTTTATTTAGTTCTTCCTTTCCATTTTTCAATCTTATAGGCATAGGGCTTCATCCCCCTTCATTGTCCCTGTGTTTTGTAGTAAAACAGCCCATCAGGTGTAGTTTTGACTCCAGCATGCTGCTCTTTATGTGGGTCATGACATTGTTGGTATAGGCAATGGTAGAAAGTTTTATATTTTGTTGTCTAAGTATATTTATAAGTTTCATTGGGAGCCCACTTTTATCCAGTAATAGAGATGCATTCTGTCCATTTTGTTTGATTCCTGGTAGTCTGGTCTCAATTACATCCTACATTTGTGCGATTACAAGCATATATTTGTTTAGCTTTGCATGTTTTTGTTTTGTATTTTGGATGGAGGTTGTCTTGTAGACAATATTTGTCTTTTTAGAACTGGCACATTTCACTGAACTTAACGATCTCCAGTTGGGACCATTTGGTTGCAAGTGGTAAATTCTCATTCTTTTCAATAGCTGAGTAGTATTCCATAGAGTAGATGTACCACAATTTCTTTCTCCAGTCCTCCTTCAGTAGGCATCTAGGTTGTTTCCATGCTTTTGCAATTGTTGATCTTGCTGCAATGAACACAAGGGTGCAGGTGGCTTTTTCTTGAGTATGCATCCGTTCTTTTGGATATATTCTCCGGAGTGGGATTACTAGGTCATACGGTAGATGAATTTTCAGTTGCCTGAGTTTTCTCCATCATGACTTTTATGGTGGCTGAACCAGACTACAGTCTTACCAGCAGTGGAGTAGGGTACTTTTTACCCCACAACCTCGCCAGCAGGTGTTGAGGGAACACAATTCCAGAGCTTCAGACACATTAATTGGTGGCCATAATCGAAACAGCCTGGTACTGGTGCAGAAACAGAGAGGAAGCTCAAAGGAGCAGAATAGAAACACCAGAAGAGAACCCACACATGCACAGCCAACTAATCTTTGGCAGGAGAACAGAAAACAATTTAGGGAAAAAGTTGGCCTCTTCAACAAATGTTGTTGAGACAATTGCATAGCATCTTGTAGGAGTGAGAAATAAGACCCTCACCTTTCACTATACAGAAAGTTCAAATCTAAATAGATAAAGGATTTAACCTAACCCAGAAAGCATCAAACTGGTAGAAGAAAACCTAGGAAACGACAAAACACTGGCGTAGGTAAAGACTTCCTAGAAAAATTATCAAAAGCACAGGCAGTCAAGACCAAAATAAACAAATGGGGACTACATCAAACCAAGAGGCTTCTGCATAGCAAAGGAAACAGTCAACAAAGAGACAACCCAATAGAGTGGGAGAAAATCTTTGCATCCTATACAACAGATGGGGGGGCTAACATCCAGAATATGCAAAGAACTCCAGGAACACAATAACGACAAAATCAACAAACCAGTTAAGAAATGGGTGAAGGAAATGAAGCAGGCATTTTCAAAGGAAAAAATTCAAATGGCTTACAAATATGGAAAAGTGTTCAAGCTCCCTAGCAATAAGGGGGCTACAAATAAAAACCACACCGAGATTCCACTTAACCCCAGTGAGAATGGCACAACTACCAACAGACATACTCTTTCTATACTTGAAATTACTTTTCATTTCCTGAGTTTTGTACAATGGCCAGGTAGTTTCCAGTCCAAATTAGAGAAGAGCTCCCATTTTCCGCCCACCTGATTTTGCATTTTTATGGCATTAGATAGGAGGCATTTCTGGATACCAAGGGAGAGCACCTATGGAAACGGGTTTCCTTGGGAGTTGAAGTCCAAAGTATTCGTCTTTCTGCTTGCTACTTGGAAATAGCAGCTGTCAGAGAGGCCCAAAGTGGGTCATTTCTTCGGGACAGTGTGGGTAGATCACAAACTGTTACCCTTGCCCTGCTTTTGTAAGCATGGTTTCATTTGTTCAAGGAGGAAGTTTTGTCCCATTTAGTGCTTTTTCTAGAGTTTTAACTATGGATTTGCATTAATAATTCTTTCTTAATGTGAACACTGAGGTTGTGTTTCTCTATGCTCATCGATATCAAATTAAAAAGGAAGCCAACATCTTTTTAAACAAAGAGGTACTTTCAGCATGTATGTTCTGTTAACCACTTTTAGAAATAAGGAGATCCCTTATGTATCTTCAAGTGTAACAACAGGGCGGTAGTCAGAAAGGAAAGAAAGCATTTCCCATGGTTTTAACAGATTTTTCTATAGTTTCATGTAGATTTTTCTGTGGATACAGGAAGATATGAAAAATAATTCCTAAAAAGTTTTACTGTTCATGCTGATTATCCAGTTGGTGGGTTAATAGTGTTTTGTTTAGATAACATGATCTTATTTTTTAAATATATGTTTATGATAGCACCCTATACTTTGTTTCCTTCTTAACAAGGATAGATTTCAGAAACTTATTTTTGTTTTAGTTTTGTGAAGGTCTGGAAATGAAACATTTGATTTGATAGGCTTTTCTTCCCCTTTATATTGAATATTTAAAAGTGATGGATGTTGCCTCTTCACATCACGTTTATGTTCCATGGGAAGAGTTCTGGGAAGTACCAGAAGTAATGGCTAACAGAGCAGTGGGATTGATTTATGGGCAGAAGAAGCTGGTCATTTATAGCCTGTGTAATGGTGGGCACGTGTAAAAGCAGAGATGATAGTTAGCGTGTTCATAGCCAGACAAAGATTAAAATTGTGCTGGGCATAGAAGACCTTGCTCCTAAGATGGCATAAAGAAACTGAGTAATTATTTTAGCAGACGATTTAGCAAAAGCAGAAGATTTATATATATATTTTGTGATGAGAACTGTTGAGAAGTGGAATCATCTCCCCAGAGAGTGGGTGGATGGGATGAACTGGCTGTGTGTGATTTCTGTAATTCATGGAGGATGCTTAGGAGCAGGTTACATGGAGGTTTCTGGGAATGGTTTGAAATGAAGTCTTGTAAAATGCACGGGGTCAGACTGGGTGACCTGGGTGGTATATTCCGACTCTAGCAGATCTGTGATAGCTTGTGGCATCTTGCTGTCCAGCGTTAATGTACTCTGATGGTTGTTTACTGGCAAAAATCAGTGCTCTATTTGGTTTAGGATTAGAATTCTTTTTAAAATTAATAATTGACAAAAAATTAGCCTTGGTGCTTGTTTGTTCCAATATCTTTCTTCTTCTATTTTTCTTCAAATGAAAATGAGTTTTTACTTAAAAAAAATATTCTGTTGGCTACTGTTAGCTTTTATTTTAATTAGCATTTGTGGTCGTCTGTGCTTTAGGGCAAAATTAATATAGTTTTTGGAACATCAACCCAATTGATAGAAAACTTTATCCATATTGTTCAAGTTCTCCATACCAATAAAATTTTTTTAGAATGGAAATTTATATTTTTCCTCATTAGGTCAGTTACTAAACAGTGGTTGTTGAAATAGAATTTCTAACATGATCGTTTGGTCAGTCTGGCAGAAAGGTAGCCAATAATTTCACAATTATATAAAATATATATTCACATCCATCATCATTAACAATGAAACTTTTCTAAGATTTATATTGTGCCTGGAGATGCTGGCTAATTTAACATGAAGTTACAGATATTAGCAGGACACTTAAGAAATATTTCATTTAATGTTCAGTGTGTTTCTTTGAACTCTTAAGTCATACTTTTTTGTATGCTTGTGTACAATTTACAATATATATGAAGTGTTGACATAGAAGTAAATTTATATAATTCACAAATATGCATTCCACAATTTTTAAATGAATAAATATGTGGCCCAAAAGTTTGGCCAATGATCATTCTCAAGAAAGTTTAAAGATGTGAGGTTCATACGTTTTAGTTGTTTTATTAACTATGCAGTTAGAATGTTTTAAACCTTATTTTGTTATATGGTCTGTCACGTAAAATTGTGTTTAGGTACTTCTCTAGGTAAAGGAGGAAAACAAAATGAAGTAGAGGGAATTCATTAAATCTTAGAAATAGTCAGTGTAGATAAAATAGTAATTAGAATGTCTAAATTTAGGAAGAAAAGAATTTTGCAGTCAGACTTACTTATGGGGAACATGGGTTTAAGAAAGAAATGTGATTATAAAGTATGTTTTAAAATGCTTTTTAAATAATTTGCAGGAGAGAAATATAATTGTATTTTAGAAAATCTTTTAAATGCTTTCATTTAACAGGCAGCTGAGAATTATTTATCGTTACTTTGTTCATTTTTTAATTAAAATTAATATCAAAGTGGTGCTTCAGTGATCTCTTTTCCCTTTACACGTAAATAAGCCGAAGACACTGGCTTTGTTTATACCATTGATTTGTTTCCACATTGTCTGTAAAGGTAACCATCAGCTCAGAATCAATTAGTGGAATAAAAATTAATGAGGTTTACGGCACTGGATCATTTCCACTCTAGGCCAGTTATTTTATTACAAGTTGGACTAGCATTTCCTTGAAAGAAGAAAAATTAGATTTCTTTTAATCCATATTTTAAAAGAAGAGAGCTATCTTTTTTGTATGTGAGTTAAATACCTTTAATAACTATAGCTTTGTGGGCTTTGTAATATTGATTTTTGTTTGTTTTCATTCTTGATTATTTTGACCTTTTTTGGGAGAGTTTCTTATTACAATAAAGCTAATGTTTACTCTTTGGATACTTTTTACAGTGATGGTACTTTAAGCATTTTTTTTAAATTTTGAATTTTATGGTACAATTTCAGAGAGACTGGGATTTCCCTCCTAACTCCCACCCTGTGACAGATTTTCCCCACGTTGCTACAATAGTATAGTCCTTCATAAGGAGCCATAATTCCATGAATCTGTTATTAAGTATTCCCCGACATTGCTGGTACAATGTCAGACAGTCCAGCATCCCATTGTCTGCACATTTCCAGCAGTTTTATTGGGAGTCTATCTTTGGTTTGGAAGCAGGGATGCAGATTGCATTGTATCCCCACATCTGGTATGGTAGTCTGTATTACTCTATCACTATATATTCCCTTAAATGAGAAGCCATGAACTAAGGTCAACAACCGGTATGAATACATAATTCACATTTTGAACCAAACATTTTTTTTTATGGGCAGAACATATCATTGGCCATTTTTTATTGTTATTGCACCAAGGAAAAGATGAATAAAGATTTTTTTTGGAAAATTTAAATATTTTGCTGAATGTTAGAAGTGATATCATATGGAAATGAAAAGCTAAAACATCTAGAGTTATGAGTCTTGTTTTACCTTCAAAAAATTACAGGTTATATTCTATTTTTTTGTAAGATTTATTTATTTTAACAGAAAATCAGATTTTTTAAAAAAAATTTTTTTTATTATATTTTTTACAATCTTTACATAGTTAATTAGGGTAAAAAAGGTTTAAGGGCTATAGGAAAGTGGGTAGACTATTATTTCCATATTGTTTCCTACATGTTTAAAGGGGGATATTAAGGGAGAAGGCCCACCCAATTTCCCACCCTCCCATGCTCCGAGGTTCTTGCTCAAGTGGTTTTGATGATTCACCAGTTATGAATCGCTGCCAGTCTCGCCACTCCAAGCACAATGAGGTCGTTGGAGAATCCACTGATTGACATAGTCCATCATAGAGTCTCCATTTGCCCCGTATTTCGCTGCCAAAATATAGCTGAGATGGTTGATTGACCTGTTCTGTCTTCTGTGTTTTCTTGGTTAGGGTTCTGAGTCCAGCATTTTGATTGGGGAGATCTCCAAAGAAACTTTGTGTGAGGTGTTCTCAGACCAGATTCTTGTGTATTCTAGCAAGTACAGGGCCCAGCACAGTCCATCACCACGATCAGCTGGTGGTTGTGATCGCTGGGTTGGTTCTGTTTTCAGCCCTGACTTCCACTGGAACCAATGGGTGTTGCAGTCCAGCCTGGTTCTGCCCAGCACATACTCGGCCCTTGCATAACTCAGTGGGAGCTGCAGCCTAGTCGGAGCGACCCACAATAACCCCCAGGCCCACCCCCATCCTGGTTTGCCAGTATGTGTAGCAGACTAGTCCAGTCTGTCACACACCCCATTCGGCTGTCTTACATGTCAATGGGTGTTAAAGTTTTGTTCCCTCTAACCAGCTCCACTATGCAGCCCACACAGATGCTGTTGGGTACCTGTCTAGCCACCCCAGCCCCTGTCCTAGAGTTCGTGGTAACCCAAGAGGGAGGAACCCACTTTTTCCCTCCCAGGCCTCTCCCACTCCCGGATTATGCACTCCCGGATTATGCACTCTCCAGGTAGTTCTGTGGTTTGACTTGACAGAATTAGACCCCAGTGCCAGCTTCTGCCAGCTGATGCTGTGGCTAGCCCCAAACCACCCTCACCCACTCTAATTTTGTTTGCACCAGTGGGAATAATCAGCCCAGCCTGGCTTTTCCCTGATGTGGTCCACATGAGGCACACAGGTGTTGTAGACCTGTGTAGTCTGGTCTGCCCCCGTCCCAGCTCACGCTCTCTAGTGGGAGTAGCTGTCCAGCAAGGGAACCAAAGAAAATCAGATTTTACAGAGGTGAGATGGAGAGAAAGATTTCCCATTCACTGTTGTGCTCTCTAGATGGCCAGCCACCATTTGGAGCTGAGCCCATCTGAAGCTGGGAGCCTCCTTGTGGTCTCCCACACAGGTGCAGCATCCCAAGGCTTTGGACCATCTCTGCTGATATTCTAGGCCATGAGAGAGCTGAATCAGAATTGGGGCAGCTGGAACTCAAACTGGCACCTGTAGGGGATGCTGCAGCTTGCAGGTAAATCAGCCGATTGAGCCATAGCATTGACCCTTGGATTCTGCTTTTAGAAGGAGGCCCTAGGCTGTTATTATTTACGTTATATGTTTTTAATTTTAAATATGTAAGTAATATGATGTATAGCTTTAGGTCTTCTTACGAAGACAGATTGCATTTCCTTGAATCTTTGAAATCTCCGTCCACATGTCTGTAAGGAGGGTGAAGGTTCCCACAGTGATGCTCCTCTAGAGAGGCTGATCAGCCACCGGTTGAGTTCCTTTTGTTTAGTTAGTTTGTTGGCTGTAGTCCTCTGCTGCTAGAGTGTAAATTATGTACAGGAGGAGATATTGGGCAGAGAAGCTAGTGTGCACAGTTCAAGTTGATTGTCAGGAGCTTTGTATTACCTCAGATGTTGAGATCTACAGTAAATACAATTGTCAGGACACTTACAGTGCAAACAATTGGCAGAACTTCATTTTGACTCAAGCTTCATTTTCTGTCCTTTTCCAGAGGAAATGACTTGGTTGTGAACATGACTCAGAAGATTTTGGTTTTGGAGGGGGGGGTGCTAGTGAGTAGGCCGGTTAGGTGTGAGGCATTAATTAAGGACTAGATCATTTTATTTTACTAAAAAATTTAAAAATTCATTTATTTGAGAGAGAATGATTGAAACTAAAAGAATTCCTGTTTGATAATTCACTGCTGAATATGTTTGCAGTAGCTGGGTAGAAGCTGGGAGATGGGGGTGCAATGCAGGTCTCCCCACGTAGGGGAGAGGAAGTCAGTTAACTGAGTCATCATTGCTACCTCCCAAGTTGGAGTAAGAGCAGGGACTTGAACCCAGGTACTGCAGAATGGGATGTGAGTGTCCTAACCACCAAATGGCTACTCTCTTTTCTCTTAAAAACTTCAAAAAAATACTAATTGAATCAATTTTAAATCTAAGATTTTTGCAGAGATTGTAAGCCTATGAGGTAGTGTCAAAGGAAGTACTAGATATGTGAGTGCTGCGAATGCCTAATGAACAGGTGGGAACAGACAGGAAGGCGTCTTCTGCATGGATCCTGTTCTTTAGTTTCTTACTGAAGGAAAATGATCTCTGTTTTTCTCATGAGAGAAATGAAATGATCTCCTTTTGGCATATTGGTGTTGCAAAATAGAAAATACTTGTTGGCCATTAATGTAGCAGTCAGTCCTTTTATAAAACAAATAGTGTATATATTTGACAAATACAAAGTCAGTAGAGCCTTAGTATAAGGTTATCTGTGGTAATGCAGAACATCTATTGGTCTAAATGGCCGTATCTCGTGTTTGCAGTGTATTCCTGAAGTATGTCAAAATATTTTACGTATTGAGAAATAATGAAAGATGCTAGATATGTTACTTACCCAGTTTTATTCCAACATGCCTAAATTTAAATGAGACTCTTGTAGTTTGCTATTTTATTTAGAGTTATATATTGATTGTAAAACTACTTTTTGTGTGCCAGAAGTCAAATGTGCCTCAAATCTAATTTTTAAAAACAATTTTTTAAAAATCTCATTTTATGCTTCATTGGAATGCTTATCATGGAAAACAAATAACTTGACCACTGTTTGAGAATATTCTACATAATGTTGTAATAAAGGTATATAGTGTCATCTTTCTGAACTTGTTTTTTAAAAAAAATATTTATTTTGGTCTTTCATTGAAAAGCCAAATATGCAGAGAGAAGCAGATACAAAGAGAAAGATCCTCCATCTGCTGGTTCACTCCCCAATGGCCACAACGGTAGGGACTAAGCTGACCTGAAGCCAGGAGCCAGGAGCTTGCTCCAGGTCTCCCACATGGGTGCAGGGTCCCAAGGCTTAGGGTTGTCCTCGACTGCTTTCTCAGGCCACAAGCAGGGAGCTGGAAGGGAAGTGGAACTGCTGGGATATGAACTCTTGCCCATATGGGATCCTGGTGGGTGCAAGGCAAGAACTTTAGCCACTAGTCTATCGTGCTAGGTCAAGGTTGTGTTTATTTTCTTTCTTTCTTTTCTTTTTTATTTCAAGTAAGATTTGATTGTTTAATTGTTTGAAAGTCATAATAACGGAGAAATTGTCGCAAGGGCTGGAGCTAGGTCAGACTAAAGCTCGGAGCCAGGAGCTTACCCTGGACGAAGAGGCCCAGGCACCGGAGTGTCTTCAGCTGCTTCTCCCTGGCCGCGAGCAGAGCCCTGGATCAGAAATGACACAGCCAAGACATGAATCAGCATCCATGTAGCATGCCAGCATCACAGGTGGCAGCTGCACTTGCTGTGGCATAATCCTGGCCCCTGAATTCAGGTTTTTGACTTTTAAATTTAGTGAACCCTGTTATCCTATTATCTTTATTATAAAGAGAAGCATACAAATAAACCTAACACAGAAGTGTAAAACATTTGAATTTAAGAACAAATAGTTAAACCTTACTATTTTTGTTTGATCAATGCTGTTTTTTGTTCAGAAATTGATTTTAGGTTGTAGACAGGAGCAAACATTTTTCATTAGCAACAAAGCTAAATCATTATGAAGAGAAAAGTGCGAGCCCACGAGCGTAAGCCCCAGATCCTGCAGGGTAGAGACAGAAAATTCACTCCTAATTCTCCTAGCAGCCCAAAACATAAAATGAACCTTACTGGGCAGGTTTCACTAAAGTGCGTTCCTAGAAAGTGCGTTTCTACTGTGATTACCAGGACAGTGTAGCGCCGAATGATGTCCTACCCCCTTCTAGAGATAAACATGTTCACATCAGGTTCATGGGAATTCTTAGCCCCACCTCCTTTTTCTCACCTAAACCTATCAGCATTTCCCATTTGGAGAATGAGTTACTGATCTTCAGCTAAAAGCAGTATGTTTGCTTAGAAGCAGCCCAGCAGGGTGAGATTTAAGTTTCTCCTGCAGATCCCCCAGAAGGGAAAGTGTGCACGTGGCAGAGGGAGCCTCATCCTGAATAAACAACCACAGTGTACACAATCATGACTTGTAGATGGCTTCTTTTCACAGACTGTTTCCTCATCGTTTGACAATCTGTCACCACGAAGGTTCCAATTGTTTATAAATTGCCTTAGAAACATGTAATGACATCAGTGTTGAATTTTCTACCGTGTGGGTTCAGTTCTCTGTTGCTAATGAAAATCTTTAGTCTTTGATTATCTATATTCCACCCTCTTCTCAAAAAGGAAGTGTGTAAGTGTTGGAGTTGGCGGGGGGAGCGGTGGGAAAGGACTAGAGCTGAGCAGGAAACAGAGCAGAATGCTTAATTGGCTGTTGTGCGGGTAGTTGGGGTAATGCGCCTGCCGCCGTTATAGACGGAAGCTGTGAAGGAAATGAGGGAGCTGGGATGCCTATCTGCAGATGATGTGCAATAACTGAGGCTGCCCCGAGATGACTTGGGAGGGTGTTGTTTCTGAGCAAAGGTGCAAGGAAGAGCGTGGGTCTAAATGGCAGAATGACAAGCAGGAGCACTGCAGAACGCAGCAAACAAAGGAAAGTTCACGCTGTGCAAAGAGAACACTTAATAACCGATCAATTTTTCCCCAGCTTTGCCTGCTCAGATACAGCGGTGATTTTAGTAAGGTCACTTCCGATCTGAACAGTCGCTTCCAAGGAATCTTTTCCAAATCTTTAATCTACAATTCTTTTGGAATGTTTAGGAGGGTCTTGAGTGAATCGAGTGTTTCATGTGTAACAAATACATCTGATAACATGATCTAATATTGTAGTTGGTTTTCAGTGGCGGTGATGTGTGGTTACCTTTGGTTTAAGTTCCTGGGGACAGGACACATATCCCTCTGGATGTCATTGCAATATAGCTAAGGTCTGTTCTTCTTTCCAGGCGAGAGTACAGCACTGCATCTGCTCTGTCGCCAGTGACCACTCAGTGGGACTTCTCAGCTTGCGCGAAAAAAAGTGCATCATGCTGGCGTCGCGTCACCTGTTCCCTATTCAAGTCATCAAGTGGAGGCCTTCTGACGATTACCTGGTGGTGGGATGCTCGGATGGCTCTGTCTATGTCTGGCAAATGGATACTGGTAAGAGCAAGAGTAAAGAGTTACAGAAAATTAAATGACATCCTAGAAATGACTTTCTTTTAGATGCCATGAAAGTCCTGTAATGTAGAACAGTTGCTGCTTTTTATTTCTAATTATTGTTGTCTGTCAATGTTTTCATTCTCAACAGAGAAATACATACGTATCCCCTTGTTTACTGTACTATGGCAAATACTTGCAGCGTAATTCTCCAGCCCAGCCAAATCCTGGTCCCTGCCCTAATGTGAATTGGCTGGTGGTGTGGCCCAATCTGGCCTGCCCCATACCCTGCCTGGTTCTCACATCTGCCACTGGGTGCAATGAACTGGCCTAGTCCAGTCCATCTCCAGACCTGACCCACATGACTGCCATATGCCAGTGGGTATTGCAACCTGGCCTGGTCTGGGCTGCTTCCAGCCTCGGCCCTTGACACTCACCAGGAGGGACTGTGTCCTGACAGAGCAGTTCCTCAAGCTCCTCTATCAGGCCACCTCCCAGTCATAGGTCTTGCACACAACAGTGGGTGTGTGGCCTAGCTTAACTTGGTCTACCTCCTGTACTGGCATTCACTGGTAGGTACAGCAGCTTGTCTGACAGGTCCACACCCATTCTGGCTCTTACAGGTGGGTTCTATAGCTCGGTCTCCCCGTCCCAGTCTACTCTCATTCCTAGCTCTCAAGCAAACAGGTGGGTACAGAAGCTTAGCCCAGCATGTCCTATACTCCATCGTGGCTCCCATACCTGCCAGTGTGTACTAAGACTTGTCCTGGCCTTGCCCAGTCCACCCCACTGGCTTTCCCACACACTTTCCGACAAATAAAGCAGCCCTGCTGGTCTGGCTCACACCCAGCACAACTCTTTTACTCATGACCTGGAGCTACAGTCTAGTAGGGGAATTCCCGAGTTCCCCTACTAGACCTGCTCCCACACTTGGATCTCATCCGTATTAGTGAGTGCTAGGGCCCTGCCCAGCATAGTCCACCCCCAGTCTGCCTTTGTGGGTGCTGGTGGATGCCACATCCCTACCTGTCCCCAATCCCAATTTTTGGGTGTGCTTGCGGATGCTGTAGCTTGGGTCAACCTGGCCTATTCTGAGCCACCTGTGAGTTTTGGTGAGTTCTGTGGTCATGCCTGGTTTGGTCATCACTACCCCTAGCTCTTGCAAGTATTGCAGTCCTATGGGGATGAGCCCTCAAATTCCCTAGACCCGCTTCTCTTGAGTGCCATTTTATGTCATTGTCAACCCCCTGCCCTGACACTCACTCATATAAAAAGAGATACTGTGGCTTAGTCCTGCCAAGTGAGCACCCTAGCCCTAACTTCCATGTGTACCAGTGGCTGTGATTGATGGCAGTTGGCTCAGCCCACGTCTCCGATGTGGCCAGATATCCTGGTCTGACCTAGACAAGTCCTTCACCTTTTCCTTTCCAAACCACCTGGTATCAGCCTCCTTGTTTACCTGTAATTGCAGTGGCCTAGTCTGCGGAAGTCACCCAGAAGTCATTCCTCAGTGATCCCCCTTCTCACACATCCCCAAATACCCCTGATGGACAATTCACAGCCACCCTGCCCACACCTGAGTTGGTGGAGAGCCCTGGGTCTGGTCCTCCAGATGGTGTGGTGCTTGCTGCCAGGGGTCCTCCATCCCTCACTGCCCATTGTTAACATTTTGGCATATTTTTTTCTAGTCTGTAAGTGGACATTTTTGATGCTCTCATATCATAGTTACATTTTAGTGTCTTGTGTATCTTTCTGTTATATGGTATCTCTGGAATAACAGAGCCCTGCACTTACTGGTTTGGTCTGCCTTACCAGCTAAACACAGTCTTGGGTTCTGGGATCAAATGGCAATGAGTGAGTGTTGTATCAACTGCTTGCTAACCCTGTGACCTATCAGAAGTCACCAGATTTTTGTTCCTCATTTCTCTCATCCATAAGATTAGGATTACTTCCTATTTTATAGTTTTGTTGGAAGAATAAAATGAGTTAATATTTCCCTTGTGTGTGGCGAGTAGAACATAGGTGTGTATGTGTGTATGCATAGTTGAATGTCTTTGTAGGTTTGTGGGAATATGCATACATGTGTTTATATTTTATATTGTATTAAGGAAACATGCTGCTTGATAACTTTACTAATATGGAAAATATTTTCTTTGGGATTCAGTAATAAAGTTTTATAATAATAATGACATTTGTAGAACATTGTATTAAATGACTATAAATGTTACACTAATATTAATAAAATTTTACTAATACTAGGATAATATACACTAAAAGGAAAAGAATGATAAATCTTGCCTAGGATTTGTTTAAATTAAATAAATAGAGTTTAGCAGTAGAATATATATATATATATTTAAAATTTAGTTGTTATAGGATACTTTAATATTTCAGGCACTTTAAATATATTTGCATGGAATATAGGATGAAATGTGAAATTCCTTATAAATGATACTTTACTGAAAGGTGAAGTTACTTTACTAGAAGGAAATGAAAAATTACTCCCAACCGTAAGGCTCCTGGAAGATGTTCACCTTAAAATCTGTTCAGTACAATTAATCCTAATTTAGATTAAACACAATTATGTAATCTTGAAATTTGGCAGTTACCTTCTGACATTCAGAATTTGCATGATCAATTTGACATTCTTAGATTGAGATGCAAAATAGAGGAAGTAGATGTGTTTGGGATTTCAGCTGTACTAGAAGGTGTACATTCTCTTTTCTCCTTGTTGTGCAGGCTGTTGCTAGTGGTATCAGGGTCCCTGGGGAGTCAGTCAGGTACATCCTGAAGGTATTGACATTATTTATTTATTAAATGTATTTATTTATTAGATAAATAAAAAATGAAGCCGGATAAATCAGATTCAGCTGGGGTTTGATGTATGAAATGCGTTTAAACTCTGAGGCACTTGATCCCTCTTGCTGTTCTGGGAATGTGTTTTTACAGTGAAGCTGTAGTGCACTACACCTGCTCCCGTGTTTGGGACTATTTTCTCTTCACTCTTTTCCTTTATGCTGAAATGTTTCTAGTTTAAAAAACTAAAAATGTCTTTCTTTGATACACTCATGTGGTACCTTCTGTTATTCTTTTATTTCCCCCTTCGAACAGGTGATTTTTGTTTACAGTGTTTACTTGTATTGTCCTAATGAAATGAAGTCTGAAGCTCTTAATGTAAAATGTAATTAGAGAGCCAGCAGGCCAGAATCTTGTGCCACCTCTATTATATGCCATATCAATGTAATAGTTATATTGAGGCTGTGGAGATTATTCTTTCACAGCTGTTTTTAGAAAATTAGTGAGGGGCCTGGCGTGATAGCCTAGTTTGCTAAATCCTCACCTTGCATCCACCAGGATCCCACTGGCCACTATGTCTGGCTGCTCCATTTGCCACCCAGCTCCCTGCTTGTGGCCTGGGAAAGCAGTCGATGATGGCCCAAACTCTTGGGACCCTGGCACCCGTGTGGGAGACTCGGGAGAAGCTCCTGGCTCCTGGCTTTGGATGGACTCAACTCTCGCCTTTGTGGCCACTTGGGGAGTGAATCAGCAGACGGAAGAGCTTCCTCTTTGTCTCTCCTCTCTGTATATCTGCCTTTCCAATATAAATAAATAAATAAATCTTAAAAAAAAACTGGCTTAGCTTTAAGAAAAAGAAGAAAATTAATGAGACAATTACAGTGCGATTTGACCAGATGAGCCTCTTGACTGGTCCTTGGTGGACCGTGACCTGGATGGTGGCTGCTTCTGGATGGAGTTGTTCATGGGCTTCAGGGTCAACTCTCTCATCTTTCATATTTGGTGTTCCCAGCAAGCGTGCCATGTCATTTCCACAAGCTTTTGACAAGGTCACAATCCTATTTGCGAAACAATAACTTCCTTAAACAATGACTTAAAAAAAAAAAACAACCAAACAAACAAAAAACAAAAAAACTCTGTTAATGCACTACCAAGCCTAAGCAGTATTTTTCTTCTCTCCCACTGAAATTAATGAACTGGTTGGTTTGCTTGTGAAGGGCAGAGAGACAGAGGGAAGTGCAGGGGAGCTCCCGTCGCTGGCTTACTTGCCCAGCTGCCAGTGGAGCCAGGCCTGGGCCAGGCAGCTGTGCTTGTGCTCAGTCACTTGCGCTGGTGTTGCTGCTGGTCAGGCTCTGCATTAGCAGAAAACTGGCATCAGGATTGGAAGGCAGATATTTTCTCTTTTAAAGATTTATTTTACTCATTTGAAAGGTAAAGTTATTGGGAGGGAAGAAGAGAGGAGAAGCAACAGAGAAAGTGAGAGAGAGAGAGAGAGAGATCTTCTAGCTGCTGTTTTACTCCACAAATGGCTGCAATAGCCACCCAAAGCCAGGAACCAGGAGCCAGTAGCTTCTTCAAGTCTCCCATGTGAGCGCAGAGGCTCAGGCACTTGGGCTATCTTCTGCTGCTTTCCCAGTCACATGAGCTGAGTAAGAAGTGGAGAAGCAAGGACTCGAACCAGCACACCCACGTGGGATGCTGGTACTGTAGGTGCTGGCTTAACTTGCTACACTACAACACTGAAACCAGTATTAAATCTAGGAATCAAATTCAGGCACTCCGAATAGGACATGGGCCTTTTTCAAAAATTTTTTTAAAGACTTATTTCATTTTATTTTATTTTTATTGCAAAGTCAGATATACAAAGAGGAGGAGAGACAGAGAGGAAGATCTTCCATCTGATGATTCACTCCCCAAGTGACTGCAATGGTTAGAGCTAAACTGATCTGAAGCCAGGAGCCAGGACCTTCTTCCAGGTCTCGCATTCGGGTGCAGGGTCCCAAAGCTCTGGGCTGTCCTTGACTATTTTACCAGGCCACAGGCAGGGAGCTGGATGGGAACTGGAACTGCTGGGATTAGAACTGGCACCCATATGGGATCCTGGCGCGTTTAAGGTGAGGACTTTTGCCTCTAGGGCACCACACAGGGCCCAAGCCTTTTTTTTTTTTTTTTTTAAAGATTCACCTACTTCTTTAAAATGCAGTTTCAGAGTCAGAACAAGACATAGAGACACACAGAAAAATCTGTCCTGCTCACATCGCAGTGATGGCAAGCGTGAGGGCTAGCCCAGGCCCAAACCCTATCCAGGTCTTGTATGTGGGTGCAGGAGCTCCAACACTTAGGCCGTCTGCAGCTGTTTTTCCTAGGCATGTTCTCATGGAGCTGGAGGGAATATCGATGTGGCATGCAGAAGCTTAATTGGCTGTGCCACGGTGCCAGCCCACACATCTTCACTTCGAACCAGCAGTCTTAAATGCCCCTCCTCCTTTGTCTGCAGTTTAATGCCTGTGCAGTGTAATAGAAATGATTCCTACATCTTACTTCTATTCTTATATGTATGGTAATTAGTTATGTTTGTACACATATTAATACTTGCAAATATTACTAGAAAGTAGTGCAGAAGAAATTATGAGTTTACATTGTTACATTTACATTGTTATTTATTTTCTTTCCTCCAAGTTTCTAGCATTCTTGTGGTTTTTTTTTTTTCATTTACTTTATGAAATATCCATTCAGGTTTTTTTTTTTAGCTTAATCAATTAGGAAAGTATAACAGAATTGTGAATGAATGCATATATATGTGTGTGTGTTGAACTATTTGCAGAATAATAAAGCATGAATAACAGAATTTTGTGTCATGGAGTTAGTATGTGTTATTCTTTCCTAATGCTAATTTTTAAAAACATGCTAGTGCCTTATTGTGATGTATATATGGATGGCAGAGGCACAAATGCTTGGGCCATCTTCCTCTGCTTTCCCAGGTGCCTAAGCAGGGAGCTGTGTAAAAAGTGGACCAGTTAGATTCGAACTGGCACTCCCATAAGATACTCACATGACTTCCACCCATCCTGCACAACTCAGAGCCCTAAGACCGACTTCTTTTCATTCTGATTATTCTAGCTGTTTGGTTCTTTACATTTGACATGGGGAGAAGCAGGTGAAAACCAAGAAATAAGAACTTTTAAATAAATAGTATGTTAGCTGGTAGTCAGTGTTGTGAAATGCATAAAGGGAGAATTTGCCAGGCTGACCAGGGAGCAGTTCTTGTAGAACATCAGCATCCAGGCCCAAAGGTGGTGCTGAAGCTGACATCATCCCAGCACCAAGAGGGTTGTGTCCTCAGACAGAAGGCCGTGCCTCGGAGGCGGAGGACAGATGGCTGGCTGGATAAAGCAGTTGGAAATCGTAGTTGTTCTTTGCATTCGTGTGAGGAAACACTTGACTGGGTGGCGAAAGTCAGAATAAAGCGACTTTCTGGCAGGAGGACAAAGTTATAGTATTTTTCCTTGTGTGAAGATTTCCTCGATTACTCAAGGAAATAAAGAGCATCTTTTGGTAAGACATTTTGTTTATGATTGATTGATGACTTGCAGGAAAGCCAGCGCATGGCATTTGGTATTTGTTATAGTATAATGGTATGGAAGTAGTGGTGGTGGGAATCACCTGGAAAGTAGGAAGAAAGGAAAGAAACCTGGGGGAGCTTGTAGAAATTGGCTCCTTAAGAAAAAAGGAAATGATTGACGTCTGGCTACATGGAAGATCATCAGAGGGAAGAGGTCCAAGAAGATGCTTTTGGGAGGCATTGAGAATATGTTTACCACACGAACCGTTATGCTGTTAAACTTACGGTGATGGCGTAACAGTTTCTGATGTTGTATAATCCTTGTGAGTGTATCTGCCCGCAGGTGCACTGGATCGCTGTGTGATGGGAATAACAGCGGTGGAGATCCTGAATGCCTGTGATGAAGTTGTTCCCGCTGCCATGGATTCACTCAGTCATCCAGCAGTGAACCTCAAACAAGCCATGACAAGACGTAGTCTCGCTGCTCTCAAAAATATGGCCCATCAGAAGCTGCAAACCCTTGCAACTAACCTCTTGGCTTCTGAGGCATCTGACAAGGTATGTTTTGTATGTGGGCTCATGAAGGGTGTAGGACCCAGTTAACTTCATGCATTAACACAATTTTGGTGTGTCTTCGAGAATTTTTTTTTTTTTTTGAGAGATGGCGCTGTTGAAAATAAGCTTCTGATTTTTGTGTTGGTTTCTCCAACAATATTTTAGAGTATGTTATGGGCTTGGATTTGGAACAAGGAAATTATTTTTACCATTCAGGTGCTTAAAATTTACTTCTGCTGAGCTCAGGAATGTCAGGTTCTGAAAATAAAGCAAATGTTGATTATATTGTTTGTCAATTTGTCTCTCCAATATTCTCTCTATAGAAAGATTTGACTACCAGTTGTTGTCTCTGTGAGGAAAACAAAAAAATGTAGGTACAATTAAGACATCTGTAATTGTGACACTACTTATTTAAATAGTGTTTTCTGATTTAGTGAAGTTGAGACATTCTAATAATTTTTGAAAATAAATATGACAGAATTGTACAAGAACCAGGAATATTTTTGGGAGACTCAAAATCAAGCATCCTTTCCTAACTGGCACCTAAAATCAGTGTATGAATTACTGCTGGTTAAGACTGTTCTGTTAAGAAACAGCAGACAATCTCAGCTCAGTTAGCCAGTGTTTGCTTCGTGCTGTTCGTTCTCCGTGATATTCTGTAACTTAGATTGTAGTAATGGATGAATGAAAGCCTAAAGATAGTTCCAGTGTTTCACTGGAAGCGCTGCTTGAAATTCTAGTTCCGTTTAAATGCATATTACTGTTTCTAATGGATAGCACACATTGTTGTATTTTGTTTTTTTTTTTTAAAGATTTATTCATTTTATTACAGCCAGATATACACAGAGGAGGAGAGACAGAGAGGAAGAGCCTCCGTCCGATGATTCACTCCCCAAGTGAGCCGCAATGGGCTGATGCGCGCCGATCCAAAGCCGGGAACCTGGAACCTCTTCCGGGTCTCCCACGCGGGTGCAGTGTCCCAATGCATTGGGCCGTCCTCAGCTGCTTTCCCAGGCCACAAGCAGGGAGCTGGACGGGAAGCAGAGCTGCCGGGACTAGAACCGGCGCCCACATGGGATCCCGGGGCTTTCAAGGCGAGGACTTCAGCCGCTAGGCCACTGTGCCGGGCCCATATTTTGTTTTTTTTTTTAAAAGATTGATTTATTTATTGGAAACTCAGATATACAGAGAGGAGGGGAGACAGAGAGGAAGATCTTCCATCTGCTGATTCACTCCCTAAGCTGCCACAACAGCCAGAGTTGAGTCAATCCAAAGCCAGGAACCAGGAACCTCTTCCGGGTCTCCCACGCAGGTGCAGGGTCCCAAGGCTTTGGGCCATCCTTGACTGCTTTCCCAGGCCACAAGCAGGGAGCTGGGATGGAAGCAGGGCTGCCGGGATTAGAACTCGTGCCAATAGGGGATCCTGGTACATGCAAGGCAAGGACTTTAGCTACTGTGCCTGTATTTCCATTCCTCTTATCCCTGACTTTTCATTTAATGGTTCGTCATGTGAATGACTAGAAAAGGGATCCAAAGGCTCATTTTCCAACTTGAAATTAGCCGTCAGTTAGCGAATGCTCAGGAAATATGTTGTAGGTACTTCTCCTAACCCACATCCAGTAATTGGCAGTAATGTCGCCTTGAGATCATTCTTTCTTTTCCCAGGCTATAAATGTTTTATTAGCTGTGTTGTATATTTCATAAGTTGGAATTGTGACACCATTCTGCTTCTTTTTCCGTGTTTTTCCCACCATATTCCAAAGTCTGAGAAGAAATCATATGGGTAAATACATTTGTCACATCCATAATTTCTTTCAAGGAACCACATAGATGTCCTTGGAAATTCCATGTTCATAACACATTGTTTAACATGCTATATAGTTTTAATTGTCAGCAAATTTATAAAGTTAAAATCAAAAGCATATGTATATGTATCAAAATCCTCAAATATATTATTTTCCTCAGCATCTTCTACAAGTAAAAATTTGGGAAAATAATTACATAGCTAGAAAACTCTAGAAAAGCGAATGGTATACTAATATTTATGAAGGGCTTTTGTGAGTGATTATGGTCCATTATGTAATTTTTATAATCTTGTTTGTCCCTGTTTTAATAGCACGTTTTATAGTATAATTATTGATAACAGCACCAAATATCACCACACTTATGTGTTGTAAAATACATTGCTGTGCACCTCCTCAGGCTTGTGGCCGTGATAACTGTGGTTTGGCCTACAATAAAAACAATTATGGAAGTGGGGAAAAAGAGTTAGGAAGCCGAGACTGAGTAAGGATAATAGCTTTATGAAAAGTGCACGTTGGCTGTCCTTTGAGGAGTTTCTCCAACTATTTCCTCATGTTGAAGTCGGACACTCCTTCTGAGGGAAATACGTAAAGAGCCACCTTCTGGATGGCTTTTTAATCTCCGGGAAATAAACCCCTCCAAAGTTAAATACACACACACACACACACACCCCAGAAAACACAATGAAGAGACCCTCAGTGGCACAGGATCTTTGGGATGTTATGAGATCTAATTTCTGATGTAGGTCTTTTGTGGAAAGTCAACTCTACTGGGTTACTGCTTTTTAATGTTTTTAAATTTCATTTTTATGTAATACAGCTTTTGCCTGGTTAGCCTAAATTGTTGGCAATTAGGGCAAATTGAAAGTAGCTTTTTTGCTTTGCTAATTACATGAATTATATCAGGCATAGAAAATTTTGCAAGCTGGAATAGACAGTTTACTCTTTGATGTTCTCTCTCCAGAGCAAAAAATAAATAAATGAATAAAATTATGCTTTATTTTAACTGTTGTGAACTTTGAAAGATTGTGTATTTCTGTGTATACACTGTGTATTTCTGTTATAATGTGTATCTTATTTTCCCTGCTATTGCAATAACTTATGTAGTTATTTCATTCTTCCCATTGAAATTCAGTTTTTTTTTTCTTGAGGTCAGGGTCATGACTTGCTCATCTCTTGTTTCCCCGTGACCCTGGGAGCTGAAGTTCAGTGCATTTTGCTTCAGGTGATGGGTAACAAAGTGCTGGTACCCTTCAGTTTCTTTACGTACGTCTGCTCCACTTCCTCACGGCTGCTTGCCTGGAGACACCTGATCTGCAGTCTCAAGTCTGCCCCCTTTCATGAGCCTGTATGGTACAGAGCATTCGCCAATCACCTTGCCTGTACTTCTCTCTTTTGCCTTCTTCCTTTTGGTTTTACTGAGCAGCACTGTCCAGGCCTAACTCGTGTGTCTTCCTTGTCCTCTGTATTTGTCAGGGTTCCAACACATCTGGAATTCTCTCAATTCCGGAAGTCTGTTACTTCATTCCTTTGGTTCTGTAGCTGCTCACTCATGGCATCATGAGCATTTTGGCATGAGCAATTTTCTGTTGTCAGAGTATGGCACTAAATATTGTAGGATATTGAGCCACACTTTTTTCTTCCATTCACATGATACTACTTGCAAATCTGCTCTCAGGTTGAAGCGGTCCAGTATCCTCAGTTACGATTTTCTCCTATGAGGCTGAATGACGTAAGGTTTAAAATCATATCTCTGGGCCCAGTGCGGTAGACTAATGGCTAAAGTACTTATCTTGCAGGCACTGGTTCTAATTCCAGCAGCCCCACTTCCCATCCAGCTCCCTGCTTGTGGCCTGGGAAGGCAGTCAAGGACGGCCCAAAGCCTTGCGACCCTGAAACTGCATGGGAGACCCAGAAGAGGCTTTGGGCTCCTGGCTTCGAATTGGCTCAGCTCTGGCTATTGCAGCCACTTGGGGAATGAATTGGCGGGTGGAAGATTTTCCTGTTTCTCCTCCTCTCTATAGATCTGACTTTCCAATAAAAATAAAATAAATCTTTTTTTTTTTAAGTCGTTGATCACTGAAAGATCTGTTATGTTACATTGGTGTTAGTTGGGTCAGAAATTGATCATTGAATTTGGAGTGCATATGAGATGACATGGAGGTAGAGATTGTGGAAGACATTTGTTTTTGATGTAAAAAGAGAGGGTGTTGGCTTCCAAGGCTGCAGATTTGAAAGATGGGTTTAGGTTTTGTATAGGGGATTACTGAGCATTCGTGTTAGAGTAGTTGGTAAGCAATACAGGCAGGCATGTTGTTGAGAACAGAGCTGGAGAGTTCATTGCTATTAGAAATGATTCCCTTGGGCCTGGCGGCGTGGCCTAGCAGCTAAAGTCCTCGCCTTGAACGCCCCGGGATCCCATATGGGCGCCGGTTCTAATCCTGGCAGCTCCACTTCCCATCCAGTTCCCTGCTTGTGGCCTGGGAAAGCAGTCAAGGACGGCCCAATATATTGGGACCCTGCACCCGTGTGGGAGACCAGGAGGAAGAGGTTCCAGGTTCCCGGCTTCAGATCAGCACAGCACCGGCCATTGCGCTCACTTGGGGAGTGAATCATCAGATGGAAGATCTTCCTCTCTGTCTCTCCTCTCTGTATATCTGACTTTGTAATAAAAATAAATAAATCTTTAAAAAAAAAAGAAATGATTCTCTTGTAACTGGTAATGATGACAGGTGGAGGTGAATATCCTGTTACTTTTCAGGGGGAACATGAGCATGCTGTCTTTTAAAAGCAAGGGAGGTGGTTACAATCCTTTGTAAGTACTGCTGCGTGTTTATTATTCTTTCTAAATCCCACAGCATCCAGAGGGAACACTGTGCTGGATTGGAAGGTGTCATATTTGTAAAGTATGAATAAGTAGCCAGTCACAGATTGCACATGATGGTGTTTGGTGGGTGCACCAATGGGCATATTAAGACGGTAGTCTAAGCATATGCGGTCATGTGTTTTGAGGAGTTTTCTCTTCAAGCACTTGCACCCTGATTCTGGTTCTCGGTGAGGACATTTTGCGGGTGACTTTCTCGGCCTAAAGCGATCTTATTAGTTAAGCTGGAAAACCTTTACTGCACAAGATTCATTTCTTAGGTCTAATGTGTATAATTTTCTGTCCAGCACTTCACATCTTGGGCATTGTCTTGCCAATCAGAACCACTATATTTTTATGGAAAAGAATGACAAGGTTGAAGAACTTGAAAAGTGAGCAGGATGATTTATCTTTTACCTTACATTTTCTTCTCTGTTGTCTAATTAGTCAGCAGCCTGTAAAACTGAATGCGCAATATTTGCGAAGGTCAGTAGCTTTGTATTCGGAATAGCTAGGTGAGAGAATGGAATGTGAAAGTCAGATGTGACCGCTAAGAACATGCTCTGTGTTCCTTGCTTGCAAATTTTACTCTGTTAAAAAAAATTGGTTCTGATTGAATTGACTTTATGATTCCCTGTGAAAAGGGCACTGCATGGTACAGACAGGGACAAGCCAAATGATGTGTAAAGGCTTCTAGACCTTGTCTACTGAACTCTTTTGGTCCTTAGGAGAATTCTTATGATATGTATGACCTTTTAAGAATCCATTAAACATGCTTAACATTCAATCCCCTATCTCTAACGAATAGTTGAATAGAAAATAGAAACTGTAGGTTATATATTTATTATATATTTGTAAGTATATATAAATTCAGATTGGTTTGATCCCCGTGGTTTCCAGGCCAGAGTTGTGTGTGATACGGATCCTTGTCTTTCATGAACAAAGTTACAGAAGTTTACTCAGTTGTTCAGTGTTAAGAGTAAATGTCTGTGGCTCTAGGAGAAGTACATTCCTTTGGTCAGATAAAGGAAATGCTCTCATTTTGTGAGAGGTATTGAGAGAAGAAAGACTATTCCTTGAGCAAAATAATCATGGTCTTCCAAGCTCCAGGATACTTGTTACGATTAGCTTTGGTATTGTGTAATATAGTGATATTTTAAAATTACTATAATCTCTGGCATAATAACAGATAATCATATCCCAAGAGAGTAACGCTTTTTGTTCTCATGGTAATCACACACTAACTTTTGATTGCTTTTTGAATGCTAGCATTCTCTCTCTCTCTCTCTCTTTTTTTTTTTTTTGGTCAATTTCATTTATTTACATAAAATGAATGAATTTCATGCGTTTCACAATACTGATTTAGAACCAAATGGGTTCCTGCCATCTCCTCCTTCTTTTCTGTATCCCTCCCTTTTCCCCTAATTTTTACAATGGTGTATTTTTATTTTGCTTCAAAGTCACAAACTTAACACTCTAAAAGATAACGATAGCAGAATACAGCAGCTAGAGGGGGAAAAAATAAAATGGAAAAGTTACCATTTTTCAGAGGTGTGGACAAAGACTAAACAGTGATCTAATTCCAGGATGTTAATCTTGCTTATAGAGATTACATTTTTTTGGTACTGTGTGTATTAGCTGTCATGCCTTGACTGGCACAGCCCTGGCTGCTGTGACCGTTTGGAGAACTAGTAGACAGACAATCTCTCTCTCTCTCTCTCTCTGCCCCCCTTCTCTCTTTCTGTCTCTGTCACTTTGTCTTTATAAAGAAACTAATCTAATCTTATTTAATAAATTTATATCAAAAATATTTTCTGGGTGACAGCATAGAAATAGTTGGCCAATATGTTGTCAATCGCTGTCCTATTTTAGATCTTAAAAATCATAGATGTTGTTTGATACTTTTCCCTTGAAAATGCAACTAAAATGAACTCTATTTTTGTTCTCCAAAGCAGCCTTCCCTTTGTCTCTGCCGTCTCTACAGTTCAATATCTTCTTTTTTCTCTCTCAGATAATAAACCTGATCTTTCTGCATCCATTTAACCTTCCTATCCCCATGTATTTGCCGCTTACTCCAAATCCTTCATCAAAAAGTCTACTTACGTTGGGTCCTCACACAGGAAAATACCCTAGGTGGGGGACGTAAGTGCGTGTGCTCCTTGCTGTGTGTGTGTGTGTGTGTTATGTATATTGTATGAAGTTTGAAATGAAAACTTCGAGAATTTACAACTCGTGTTAGATTTCTATTAACTTTTCCTCTAATTAAAAGGAAGTGAGTTTTAGGTTACTACGAATTCAACAGCAAGTAGTTTGTTAATTTATAAAACTAAGCTCTCAAATGTATTCCATTCATGCTTATTAATATTTTTGGTGATTCCAGGATTTTTGGTTCTCTTTCTTCTTGTAAAGATCCTTAAATTAGATGCAACTGGGTTTATCGTGGTGATTCCAGAGGACCATCAAATAGTTACGTATACAATAAAACTGCCCTGCATGAAATTTAATAAACCTGACCATTCTAGTGCTTATTGGCCCTGCACCTTGGAAATATTAGGTATCCAATGGATTTATGAATGGTATTCGTTGTTCATATTAATGATTACTCATCGTATTCTGATGAGTAAGGAGAGGCAGCCCTTGGCTTACAAATAGAGAGCAGTTTTTTTTTTCTTGGAAATATGTTAACAGGGACACTTGGTACTGAGATGACGTTTAGATTGCTGTAGAATGTATCTGAGACACAGCAAAGAAGAACTTTCTTTAATAACAGACTGCTGAGAGAAGAGAGCACAAGATAGCTTAAATCCTGCGACCATTTCAGAAGCTAGATCATTCTGGCTCTTCTCTGAAATACTATTTTTTAACTCTTATTCAGGAACTTGAAGGTACCATGAGTTTATTTGCCAGAAGTATAAAGATTTTTGACCCAATGATAACATTATTACATTAGTAATATAACATTATAACATTATAATAATACAACATTAATGGTACTTGAGGAAGAAACAATTTTTTCTCTTTTAATGTATTTTTATAAAATCCCATAAAAGAATTTCAGACTTTTTCACTTTTATAGCCTCTGTTAGAAAATAATTCGGTCGGTGTAGCTGAGTCGACATTTATAGACTACCAGGTACTGGGTTAGATCCTGGAGAGTTAAGCGAACAAGATGTATTTGTCCTCAGGAAACAGAAACAGGCAAACACACGACAGTCCACGGAGGGAAATGACAGAGGAGTGCAGAGCCTGCTGCCAGCCGGAGGTGATCAGGGTGGTCGTTGGAGGAAGGCACAGTGAAAGATGAGGAGAATCCAGCCAGGTCATGCATGGAGGGGCTCGTGTTGTGTGCTGGGAGGGTGGATGGCAGAGACAGAGGTGGCGAGCACTGCACATTCAGCATGGGCACGGTCAGCAGGGAGGCAGGTAGCGGGAGGCAGTGAGGCGTCTGCGTGCCGTGAGAAGGGGGCTGGGCTTTATCGCTTACATGAATGACTTTCCGGCTCTAAGCTTTAGCATCCTTCTCCCAAAAGGAGATTGTATTGAAAACTAGTATGTACCGGGCCCGGTGGTGTGGCCTAGCGGCTAAAGTCCTCGCCTTGAAAGCCCCGGGATCCCATATGGGCGCCGGTTCTAATCCCGGCAGCTCCACTTCCCATCCAGCTCCCTGCTTGTGGCCTGGGAAAGCAGTCGAGGACGGCCCAAAGCTTTGGGACCCTGCACCCGCGTGGGAGACCCGGAAGAGGTTCCTGGTCCCAGCTTCGGGTCGGCACGTACCAGCCCGTTGCGGCTCACTTGGGGAGTGAAACATCGGATGGAAGATCTTCCTCTCTGTCTCTCCTCCTCTCTGTATATCCGGCTTTCCAATAATAATAAAATCTTTAAAAAAAAAAAAAACTAGTATGTACCACACGTAGAGGAGAGTTTAAATTGAAGGATGAAGGATTTTCAGCAGGATCTTTTTTTTTTTAATTAATTTCTTTTTTTTAATTTTTATTACAAAGTCAGATATACTGAGAGGAGGAGAGATAGAGAGGAAGTGGAGCTGCGGGGATTAGAACCAGCGGCCATATGGGATCAAGGCAAGGACCTTAGCCACTAGGCCACGCCGCCAAGCCCTTTCAGCAGGATCTTAACTGATTTGCTGTGATCTGCCATTAATGTCTTGCGTTCATTACTCTCTTCTATAAAAACATCTGTTTTCCTTCATCAGATTTGTACCTCAGTCACATCTGATAGCAATGGTATTTACTCCTGCAGGAAGAAAGGGGGGATACAAAAGAAAGGAAAAAGCCAGAGAAGGGTGTGGGACAGCAGAGGTCAGGCTTGTGTGGTTTTAGTGTCTTATGACTGGGTTCCTGGTTCCTTCACTTCTCTGTCAGTTAGCATACTGCTTTCTCTTTGCTATATGTGGAATGTCCTCTTCCCTCCTTCATCTGCTCACCCCTGCTCATCTCAGGAGCCTGAGTTCGTGAGCACTATGCCTGCAAATCTCCTTGAGTCTTTCCCATAGCACAGTCAAGCTAGGCACAGTCAGTTCCTCCTCTTGTATCCACTGACAGTTGGTTTATGTTTCTATGCTAGTATTTATTCTCGTGCAATTAAGTTGATATATATTTTCTTAAAAATTTATTTATTTTTACTGGAAAGTTGGATATACAGAGAGGAGGAGAGACAGAGAGGAAGATCTCCCATCCAACGATTCACTCCCCAAGTGGTGCAAAGGCTGGAGCTGTGCCGATCCAAAGCCAGGAGCCAGGTGCCTCCTCCTGATCTCCCACGTGGATGTACAATCCCAAGGCTTTGGGCCGTCCTCTACTGCTTTTCCAGGCCACAGGCAGGGAGCTGGATGGGAAGTGGAGCTGCTGGGATTAGAGCTGGCACCCATTTGGGATCCCAGTGTGTGCAAGGCGAGGACTTTAGCTACTAGACCCAAGTTGTTATGTTTTTCTGTGTATTTCTCCATACAGTGGTTTCTCAACTCCAGCACTATTGAATATTGGGGCTGGATAGGTCTTGTTGTGGGGGATTTTCCTGTGCATGATGGGATTTTTAGCCAGTGTCTGTGGCCTCTATCTTCTATGTGCTATTATAAGCACTTGCATACCACTCTCCCTAAGTTGTGGCTAATAAAGATGTCTTTGGTTACTGCCAGATGTTCTTTGGGGCCTACGGAGAAAATCCCCACCCCCCCCCCCAACGGAAAACCACTGCTGTGTATCAGACCAAAAGCTTCTCAAAGGACTGATAATGCTCTTCTTTCTATTTTCTGTGCCCAGTGAGAAGTGTTTCTTAAATCCTGTACATAGCCAGGGGGTGAGGGTTG
Source organism: Ochotona princeps (assembly GCF_030435755.1). Lineage (NCBI taxonomy): Eukaryota > Metazoa > Chordata > Mammalia > Lagomorpha > Ochotonidae > Ochotona > Ochotona princeps. The sequence continues at coordinate 14,508,300 of NC_080849.1, read as the reverse complement.
ATGCTTGTGGACTAGCTTCACCCTTGCTCTCGGCATCTCTTCCGTGTCTGGAATCCCTGCAGCACAAACACTAAAAGTTTGTGAGAACCTGTAGAGGATGCCCGGCAGGTGTGGGTGGACTCTGACTCTCTGCCTTTGCTATCACCATGACTTGCTGTGTGAGCCTGGCTGACTGGCTGGCTGCTTAGCTTCAGTTTGCTTTTAGATTTGAACTGGGGATGCTTGGGTTGTAATGAAGTTAAATGGGATAACGTATTTGCAAACATTTATCACAATAAGTGTTCAGCACATAGCAGCTTAGCGATTGATTCATACATTGGTTCAGCATATATTGAGTGCATATCGTAAGCTAGGCCCTAAGCCAGCAGCAGTTGGAGAGTGCATTGAGCACAGACCTGTGCAGTGGGACCTGGCTTGGAGAACTTCCTGCACTGATGGGAGAAGCCAGGGAGCGCTTTGTTATGGGATGGACCACGTGGGAGCAAGTCTTAAGGAGAGAAATGTCCTGCAGAGTCTTTGGGAAGGCTCTTGCAAAGAGAGACAGGCTTGCCGTCCTGAGGAATGGTGAGGAAGAACATGCCAGGCCGAAGGCAGCACGAGCAGGTGTGGGCGTGTTGCAGAGGCGTGCCGAGAACCGTGAAATGCGGGCCATCTGGCGGTGCTGGGGCGATTCGAGCCTTTGTGGATGTGGAGGATTCTGAGATGCAGTGTACCTCACTGCACGGAGCCCAGGTGAACTGAGGCATTTCTCCCTTTTATTTTGTCAGTATTTACTCGAATCTCTCTCTCTCTCTTTTTTTTCTCACCAACTCGGCTTCCCAGAGTTTCACCTTGTTTGTGTTGGTTTGTAATTGTGTTTCGGATTTTGCAGACCCAGGAGGGTGTTTTCTAATTGTGTTTGGAGATTTCACAGTTTGTTTCCTTCAGTTGATTTCAGCTGCTTGGATGGGTAACCTCCTTCGGGATACAGTGAGCTAGGTGTTGGTATCTCTTGCCGGGGAGGGAACAGCGCGTGTGCTGTCAGCTCTCCGCCGCCGTCCTCTGAGAGGGGCAGTGTTCATTTGGAAGACAACAGTTGGCGCTCTTTGTAGGACCTGATTGCTGGAAAGGTCTGTGGGAAGGAGGACACGGTCTGTGCTTGTCCCTTTGTAACTTGGCTCCATGAGAGGAGTTAACAATTTCTTTTGCGCTTCTGTCATGGAAGCTTGATATTATCAGTCTTCTAATATAATATCATTATTATTATTTGGACATTATTACTTAAGCACTGCAATACAGTAACACGTGGCCTTACAAAATATCTTTTGAAGTAATTTTCTTTATAAAAGGCATGATCCAGATGTTTTATTTAGTGCTTATAATTTAGTTTTTTGGGTGACTTACATTTTATTTGTCAGGTAAAGTATAGTACAATAGAAACAGAAACCTTTTATTAGATTAACTCTATGTATTTTTATTGGAAAAGCAGATACACAAAGAGAAGGAAAGACAGAGAGGAAGATCTTCCCTCCGCTGACTCACTCCGCCAGTGGCTACAACGTCTGGAGCTGAGCCAATCCAAAGCCAGGAGCCAGGAGCTTCTTGTGGGTTTCCCATGCAGGTGCAGGGTTCCAAGGCTTTGGGCCATCCTTGACTGCTTTCCCAGACCACAGCAGGGAGCTGGATGGGAAGTGGAGCAGCTGGGTCATGAAGCAGCTCCCATATGGGATCCCGGTGGTTGTAAAGTAAAGATTTAGCCACTAGGCTGCCTCTGTGCTTGGCCCCTTAGTTTATACATTTTAATAAGCCAATTAATGAAAACATATGAAAAGGCAGGAAATTAGATGAACTTTGTGGTTCCCCAAGTATTGTCATTCATACCTAATCATGAAATCTCATTTTGAGATCAAATATTCAAGATAAAAGCATAGTAAAGTGTTTGATTCCAGTGAAAATGGATTCTCTGAATAAGCTCATCTTACCCTGTTGTTCTGTTAGTGTTCAGTAGCAGCAGTGTAACAGTAGAGGGCGCCAAATATCCATTTTGGCCCTTCTCTAGTTCCGTGCCCCTCCCCGTCACCTCCTTTCTTCCTTTTTTCTTAAATGCTTAATATAGTTCATAATGAAACCATATTATGAATAATTTTAATAGGTGATGTGTTTTGCTCTTAGCTAATTTTAGAATATTTTGTAAGTACAATTATGATATCAATTTGTTTTTATTCCATGAATCTTTCACATTTAACTTTATGTATCAGGACTTTAGAAATTCTTTTAAGGACTTTTATGTATTAACATATCCTATGTAAAATTGTGAGTAAAGTTGTTTGATATCTTCTAGCTAAATGGTATAAGGTAATAAACTAGCCTTTTAAACCATTCCTAGGAATTAATTATTTAGGAGGTACATTTTAAAAATGATACCTACAGGGCCTGATGCAGTAGTTTAGCAGCTAAAGTCCTTGCCTTGCATGTGCCAGGATCCCATATGGGCAGTTCTAATCGCCTCGGCGCTGCTTCCCATCCAGCTCCCTGCTTGTGGCCTGCAAAAGCAGTTGAGGACAGCCCAAAGCCTTGGGACCCTGCACCCACATGAGAGACCCAGAAGAAGCTCCTTGCTCCTGGCTTTGGATCGGTTCTGTTCCAGCCTTTGTGGCTGTTTGGGGAGTAAACCAGTGGACAGAAGATCTTTCTCTCTGTGTTTGCAACTCTCTGTATATCTGCCTTTGCAATAAAAAACTTAATATTTTTAAAAAATGATACCTACATAATTACTTTCTAAAATAGGATATTAAGATATATCAAATACAATTTTTTTCTTGCAGTGTTTCTTAGGACTCAGTATTGATTTTTCTAGACAAGTAGGTGTGTGAAAGAAAGGAAGAGAGATTTTTCTGAGCATTATTCTTAGTATTTTAATCTCTGGGTTCAAAACAGATTCTGGTTTTTATTTTTTATAGCTAAACAATTTTTTGCTTTACAGTGCACATTAGCATAAGAATTGCTGATGTCTGGAATGTTTTGCAATCTTAAGTAGAAATATGAACCTTTTGGTATCTATATATTGGACTTAGTGCTCATTCAGGAAAAGCAGTAAATTACTTAAAATAATTTTTCAAGGGCATTTAATAGGCTTGAAAATTTGGAGTTAGAAATGCTTCAGAAATAATTTGACTTTTAATTCAGGTCTTTTAAAGCACATGGTTAAAGATGAAGAATTTTTGCAGTGTTTTAAATTCCCCTTACTTATGACAAAATGAAATACATTTAAAATATTCTTGTCATGCTGATTTTAGAGGATAATGATGTTGGATAATCTCAGCAGACATATTTTAACCTGGAATATCTTCAAATACATAGCACTGGTAAGCACTACAGTAAGTGTACACCAATCTTTTCTTTTTTCCTCTGCAGATTCTGTTATTGCCTTTTTATTGCTGGAGGCTACTGTATATATGGTGTGTGTGCGTGCGTGCGTGCACGTGCTAAACACACCCGTGCTGGAGGAGATTGAGCTCATGGCCGTGGTTCTGTTGCTTTCCTGTGTTTTCACTTGGGAGTCAGTTTTGCCTGCTCTTCTTAATATGGTTCCATCAACTTCACTTTCAGTATTCAGTTCTCCTTTGGTTGCATTTCTACAATATTTTAAGTCAAATTCCTTATTTAAAATCTGAACTGGCTAAATATGTACTTCTGCCTGTACAGAATATAGCAAATTAAAGGGCCTTTGCAGTTAATAATAATAATGTTAAATAACTCTCTCATTATAAACCTGTTCAGGGAGAGCGAGTGTCTGTGCATATACGTATTTAGCTTTGACTTTTATTAACAGATCAGAAGTCATTTCATTTGTATTTGCCTTCTGGTTTGGCTTCTCTTCTTGTCCCTTTCAATTAAGTTTTTAAACTATAAAGCTTTAGTTTTTCCTTGGCATTTTGCACGTAATAAGTACTCCACAAATATTTGTTGAGTGGCATTTAATCTTCCTCTATAATAGTGTGAAGATGAGTTTGCGAGCACAGATTCGTATTGTTCTGAATGAAGGCACCAATGCGAGCAGGGCAATATTTCTTTAAAGGCTTTCCTGGATATATAATCTGTATTTGAAATGGTTAAGAATGTAAGACGGTTTGAGTGAGTGAGTTTACTCTCAACATATGTATCTTATGAGGAGCCAGGAAACTGCCGGGGTTTGATAGGTGTTTTTGTTAATTTCCCTATGGCTAATCTTGACATGAAGTATTATAGTGATCAAACATGTCATTGATTAACTCTGTCATCTTCATGCATTTAGCCAAAATCACTATTCTTCCAGCTATTCTGAATCTTTCTGTTTTGCTGGACAATCCATTGTCAGACGTCAGAAGTTCTGCAGGACTTGGTGATGTCAGTAATTCTGGCTGAGCTACTGGATTTGAGGATGAGATGCTTTCTCTGATTCCAGCATCCAGGTTCCCCTCTGTTCTTTTGTTACGCTCTTTAACCTTCTCTCTTTCTGTAGATTGCAGAGTTTTTGCCTTGGTGACACAATCAGTAGCACTGAGTGCTTGTGATAAGAGGAGTCATGCAGTCACATCCAGATAGCCTGGCACCAGATCCCGGATAACCTTTTGTTTGTCCAAGTACCTGGAGACAGGAACATAAGCAAGTGTGGGCTAGCATCAGACGAGACAGCCCAAACGTCTACCATAGGTCCCTACCTTTGCCAAAAAGTACTGCTTCCTTAATGCCTTCACCAAGCATGATTGATTTTATGTTCTTTGGTATTTATGGTCTCTGTTTTTCTCCTAAAAGAGCTGTGCAGATCTTCACTGAAAAGACAGCTGCTTGCTGTTTTATCTGATGTTCTTACTTAGGCCCTCATTCCAGTGTCAGGTCTGTCTGCCTAATATTGATATATAAATGTAAGATGATGTGTCAGCTTTGGCTGCGTGGTACCCATCCATCTTGCCAACCTTGTTAGTGGGCAAACATTGATGTAATTAAATTTGATCTTGTTACTTCGTTACAGCCTTTACACAATAGCTTCTTAAACTTTACTGGATAGAGTCATCTGAGGCACGCATCAGGCAGATTTGGACATATTCCCTTTGATCTCAATTTGAGTTTGATCCCAGGCTGGGGAAACTATAGCATATACCTCATGATTCTGAGAAATGTACCGCTTCAGTGACTCCCCAAACTCTAGCTGGAAGTTCAGAAGCCGCCTTGTGCCCCTTGGCACGCTCGGTGCCCAGTGCTTTGCCTCCTTCATCTTCATCACCTGTGGCTCCAGTGCACCTGCTGTGATGATTCCTGTCCTTATTCTTTTTCACATCCAGTTGTCTTTCCTCCTGGAGTGTCCTTGTGTGGCTCAGGTTACCCCTTCATACTCTGTCTACGCCTTTGACTTACGACATGATTCATATAGCACATTGTAATAATTTGTCTACATATCATTCTTCGTTAGTTTTTAGCTCTATGATTACAGAAATCATTTCTTATTCACCTTTGTGTTTTCAGTGCTTTGCCCAAGCACAGGATTTAATCAAAGTAAGTGAATGCATAATACAAGTGTGAGATTCGGAAGGTCTTGATTTTTTTTCAACTTTATATTTGTGTAGTATATTATCACATTTCGTATGCACTTTAGCTTGCTTACTTGTACAATAGAAATACCTCATTTCCTACTTTCCTTGAAGTATCATTCATTCAGTTCAGAGCAGAAGTTTATACAAAAGAGATTGGTAAGATCAATGCGTAAAGAATTCCATACAGATAAGATGTGAAAGAACTGCCTTTGGGATATTTCTTGAAGGATAGGGAGAAGTAGGTGTGATTGGAATAACATTAGGGAGATTGAAGTGGTTAGAGATGAAATTGGAGAGTTGGGCGGCAGTATGTGCTGAATACTGTTTTGTACTTTGCAAATAAATTTGGGTTTCCTTGTTGTGTGATGAAATGCTGCCTGAGCTAGAAAGAAACATGATCAGATGGGAGGAGAATTGAGATAGAAGAGGGGCAAGTTAAGGGGATTTATAATATGATGACAGAAGAGTTGATTAGTAATTTAAAATAATTTTACAATATTTTTCTACTACGATGGACATTTGGAGTGATGGTTTAACATGCCGTTTGGGATGCCATACTTCACATTTGTAGTGCCAGGGTTTTTAAGTCCTGTTCTGTTCATGATTCCCACTTCCTGCTAAGTGGCACCCTGGGAGGCAGTAGTGAATGACTCAAGTACATCTCTTTGGGGACCTGGACTGGGTCCTGGGCTTCTGGCTTTGGCCTGGCCCAATTCCAGCAGTTGCAGGCATTTGGAAAGCACACTTCTCTGCCTTACAAATAAATAAGGATAAATACATAATTGTATTTTTAAATCTAATTTATATGAAAGGCGGCGGGGGGGGGGAGAGAAAGAGAGAGAGGAGAGAGAAATCGCATTATCTTCCATCTGCTGGTTCACTCTCCCAATGACCACAGCACTTCCGGTGAGCCAGGTTGAATCCAGGACCTCTGAACTCTCCAGGTTTCTCCTGTAGTGACTGGGTTTCAAGTGCTCTAGCCCTCTTCTGCTTTCCCAGGTGTTTCAGCAGGGAACCAGGGGTCCCAGCCTCCGAATGGCACTCTCAGGAGTTCTCAGTGTCACAGCTGATGACTTTACTTGCTATAGCACAAAACTGGTTCCTTAGAAAGTTTCATAACATTCTTTGTTCATTTTTCTAGGTACTCTGGTAGACTTAAGGTTGTTTAAGTAAGATGTAATAATTACTCCCAGATTTTGAAATGGCCTCATAGTATAAAATGTAGATATTTGAAATAACTGATTACACAAATATGGCAAAGGCATAAAAATATGTTACACACAGTAGATATAATGTATTATTGAAACTGGATTCCTTTTAGACTAAACTTCTTTGGAAGAATTCACATCTTTTTCGTCCCTACTTACTGAGATTCAATTGACAAATATTGTGTATATTCATGTTGTGTAATGTAATTTGATAGACATACACTGTACAACATGGAACAGCATTTGATATCAATCTGTACTAGGCCATGGGCATTGTGCCAAAGAAGTTTACATTTATACTCCCTAGCTTCATTTTCTTATTACGAAATAGCTATTGGTTATATATAAGAAAGAAACACAAAATGTTCTATCACACAGTAAGCAAATGCTATTAGCACGTTCATCTTTTCTTTCCAGTTCTCCTCGCTTGCTCATCTGTGTATCTAAACATTAAGCAAATGAAATTTGAACTGGATGGTACATGTGGAGGTGTGTACCCATGCATTACTGTTTTTCTCAAAATTTGAAATAACCCTTTGTCCTGGGGGTAATTCGTACCAAAAAGCCATGCTCTGTGATGGCCTCAGTGTTCCATGCTCTGTGATGGCCTCAGTGTTCCATGCTCTGTGATGGCCTCAGTTTTCCATGCTCTGTGATGGCCTCAGTGTTCCATGCTCTGTGATGGCCTCAGTGTCCCATGCTCTGTGATGGCCTCAGTGTCCCATGCTCTGTGATGGCCTCAGTGTTCCATGCTCTGTGATGGCCTCAGTGTTCCATGCTCTGTGATGGCCTCAGTGTCCCATGCTCTGTGATGGTCTCAGTGTTCCATGCTCTGTGATGGTCTCAGTGTTCCATGGCCATGCTTGCCTGCCTAGTTATTGTTGCTAGATGACCATGTTTGTTTCTTAGCTGGCGGACTGGCTGCCGTTGGTGGGTCGTGTTGTTTGTGTTTCTGTATAGGACAGGATTCTGGAAGTAGCTGTACTGCATCAAAACACACTGAATGCAGGCCCCAGGGGTGTCTAGCCAGGCCAGCCCCCTGCATGGCTGTTTTTAAATCCATGCCTGTGTGTGTGGCTTTTATTTTCACTCTGCTATTGTTAGCGTTTAGTGTTTGCCAGCTTTGTCACGGAATCTTGTGCTCGTTTTGACTGCTGGTGGAGCAGACTTTCCCCAGATTTGTTGACTGTTCGTTCCTTATACTTTGAATTACCCTTGACCTTTTTTTTTTTAAAAAAGATGTGTTTATTTTTATTGGAAAGGCAGATGTACAAAGAGTAGAATTAAAGAGGAAGATCTTCCATCTGATGGTTCACTCTGAGCAGCCACAACGGCTGGAGCTGAGCCAATCTGAAGCCAGGAACCTCTTCCGGGTCTCCCACGCAGGTGCAGGGTCCTAAGGCTTTGGGCCGTCCTCGACTGCTTTCCCAGGCCACAAGCAGGGAGCTGGATGGGAGGTGGAGCTGCTGGGATTAGAACCGGCACCCACATGGGATCCCGGAACGTGAAAGGCGAGGACTTTAACCGCTACGCTATCGCGTCGGGCCCACCTTTGACCTTCTACATTTTCTTCTTCCCTTCCTTTTTATTTGGGCATTAGTATCTCTCTTACTTGTTTTAAGAAATATTTATATAGAGCACAGTTCTTTGTCAGTATTAATTATGGCTCATTTTATTTCTACTTCTTACTTGCTGTTTAACAGTTTTTTTAATAGTGATCTTTACCTTGAAGGATACTTTTCATCTGAGGATCAAATGTTCATTTATAGTTTTGTTTTTCAGGAATTTCACATCTTCATTTTCTTTTGATAGTTCATTATGATGGAAGTTTATTTTTAAAGATTTATTTTTAAGATTTATTGGATAGGCAGATTTACAGAGAGAGGGAGAGTCAGAGGGAAAGATCTTCCTTCTGCTGCTTCACCCTCAAGTAGCCATAAAATTGCCAGAGCGGAGCCTATCTGTAGCCAGATTCTTCTGGGTCTCCCACAGGGGTACAGGATTCCAAGGGTTTGGGCCGTCCTCAACTGCTTTCCCAGGTCACAGGCAGGGAGCTGGATGGAAAGTGGAGCTTCTGGGATACAAACCCACTCCCATTTGGGATCCCGGGCATACAATGAGAGGGTTTAGCTGCTAGGCTATCGCATGGGGCCCAATGAAAAATTTTTGACAGAATGAGATGATTTGATTTGTGCTTCATGTGTCTCTGGCTTTGAGAAATAGCCTTGGAATTAGGCACCGCGGGGGCAGTGAAAGGATGGGGATTTGCAGCAAGGATGGGGATCCCACGTTTCTGGGATCAGAAGAAAGAGGAATGATTGCCAAGGATGTCCTGGTTCATGCGAGTGATGAAGCAGGAGGCACAGCACGCCTCACGGGAGGGTGGAGACGCCGACGGCACACACTGGGTGCCACAGGACACGCAGTCACAGGCAGGTGGAGACGACGCTAAAGCCTGTGGGGTCCTGCTGATGGCAGGAAGGGATTTCTGCACAGGGGGGAAATTTCTGGGATGGAGGATAATGAGTGAGGGCCGCTGACCACGAGGCAGCCTCGGCCAGAGCAGCAGGATGTTCCTTAAGCTGCTAGAGAGGGGCTGCTTTATTCTTTCTTGGACTTAGGTACTCTCTCAGCAAAAACAGCACTTGTAGACGCTGCACAGAGGGCCTGCGGTTCCCACTGGAGGAGTCTGTGACAGTCAGTAAATCTAGCTAACAGGGTGGCAGTGGGGGTTAGAGGAGAAGGGGCCATGGTCAGAAGAGAACCCCTTTCAGGATCTGAGCAGACTTGAGCAAGTTCTCTATTGAAGGACAGGGATCTGGCGACAGACCAGTGAAGGCTCGGATGGGGCAGTAACTTACAAGGGGCTGGAACTGCGATAGACCAGCTGTTCTTGCAGGTGGAACAGTAGCTCTTCCCCATAGACAGAATTTGCTTGGAAGTCATTGAATGAAATTTTAATCTGTTTTCTGAGTAAAACGGCTCTTGACTTCAAAACTACACTTTTGTTTCCTGACAGTTTGACAGTGGCTTTGGGGTAGAGTTCTTGTGATTGTGTAAGCGCCTACCTTTTTCAGCGTGTTGACTAGCAGAGTTACTTTGCTGCTTTTAATGCTGCACGCTCCTCAAAAAGCAGCTTTATAAGCATTTTGATTCTTGTATTTATTGTTCATTAATGAATATAGGAAATGAAACGCCTTTAGTGATAACCATCTTCTTAAAAATGTTTATTGCAGGGGAATTTACCTAAATATTCTCATAACCCCCTGATGGTTCAAGCAATAAAGACAAACCTGACGGACCCAGACGTCCACGTGCTCTTCTTTGATGTGGAGGCGCTGATTATTCAACTGCTGACCGAGGAAGCCTCCAGGCCGAATGCTGCGCTTATTTCCCCTGAGAATTTGCAAAAAGCATCTGGCAGTTCAGACAAAGGGGGCTCTTTCCTAACTGGAAAGCGAGCAGCGGTGCTCCTCCAACAAGTGAAGGAGACCATCAAAGAGAACATAAAGGAGCACCTCCTGGATGATGAAGAGGAGGATGAGGAGGTCATGAGGCAGAGAAGAGAAGAAAGCGATCCCGAGTACCGGGCCAGCAAATCGAAGCCATTGACCCTCTTAGAATATAATTTAACTATGGACACTGCCAAGCTGTTCATGTCCTGCCTTCACGCCTGGGGTTTGAATGAAGTTCTGGATGAAGTTTGCCTCGATCGCCTTGGAATGCTGAAACCCCACTGCACAGTATCCTTTGGCCTCTTATCAAGAGGAGGCCACATGTCATTGATGCTTCCTGGTTATAATCAGGCGGCCTGTAAGCCACCCCACGGGAAAGCAGAAGCAGGAAGGAAGCTGCTGCCGACAGAGGGCGTAGGAAAGGGCACGTACGGAGTGTCAAGAGCCGTCACCACACAGCACCTGCTGTCCATCATATCGTTGGCCAATACTTTAATGAGCATGACCAATGCAACCTTCATTGGTGACCACATGAAGAAGGGCCCTACCAGGTGTGACCATGATAATTTTATCCTTAAGCTTTAAGAAGGAAAACCTGGCATGTGTGTGTCCTTGTTTATTTATTGTCTGTTCTTTGCATTTCAGCATTTTAGTTCCATTTTAGAGATTGCACGTTAAATTATAGAACACAGATGGGTCTCCAGTTGCCTGGGTTGAAAACTTTTGTATGCAGGCGGATTACTTAGTAGCTATTGAAAGAGAGAGGAAGAAACAAAGCACTGAGGGATGAGTTAGGCCTATAGGCCAGCTCTTGAGTGTAATTAAAATACATGTTTTTGGTTGAAATGCCTCTTCTCATTGTAAATTTTATATGATAAGTCATACATCTTCAGTGATTGAGTTCAGAGTTTTCTGAAATACACAATAGATGTTTTAGTAGGGAAAGAGGAAAGAACTCTTTTTAAATCTAAGAGTACTATTTTAATATTTTTAGAATATATAAACTGAATTGCTGTGTCACATTACCAAATTTATGAAGATAGCTTTTCATTGTACTCCATCTGAGTGTTTATGACAAGTACAGCTTTTGTTTGTTTGTTTGTATAACAAGTACTTCTTTAGCCCTTGTTTATGCTGGGCTCTGTGGTAGGCTAGCACATTGGTGTCCTTAGCTCCTGCAGCTAGGTACTTTTTTTGTTTGTTTGTCATAAATAAGAAAAGAGAGACACAGAGGGGGGAAGTAAGTTGCCCAAAGCCATACAGCTGCTCAATGGAAGAACTGGGATCCATAGTATACCTCTGGTTACAAGATTGTTTAAGGCTGTGATGCCTTTTGAGATTTTAAGACTGAATCATTTTAAACCCACGTATTGCTCCATGAATTTGGACCAATGGTACTGGGTATTTGAAAATATCAGCATGCTGATATTTTACTTATGCTAAGTAAAATATTAATCCATTAGTGGTGGTATATTAAAATATTCATAAATATTTCTTAAATGAATATAAACGAATTATAGAAGTAAACTTTTTATATGTTCTGTGCTTATCCTTTGTTTTAGTATATTAATGTTTGAAATAGAAAAATATATATGTAGGTAGACAGCCAAAGAAAATATGGTTTTTGGAAGAGTAACTTGAAAATGTTTTATAGGTGTTTCATGATTCATCTGAAGCCAGAAAACTTAATATTTTTAATAGTTCTGGAATTAGGAAAATGTAAAAATACATATATGTATTTTTTATCTTTTTTCTTTAAGGCCGCCTAGACCAAGCACCCCTGACCTTTCTAAGGCAAGGGGTTCCCCTCCAACTTCCAGTAACATTGTGCAAGGACAGATTAAACAAGGTAAAATTAAATCTTATTAGGTAATTAACATGACATTTCAGCTCTAGAAACTGAGGAGGCTTTAGCTAATGTATAATCATAACATTTTGTTTGTCTCAGATTGTTAAAAGAGAGAAAAGTTGTTATATTCCAGATGTAAATATGGATAATTAAGATGCCAGTTAAAAATAAATCAGATTTATTTAGAAATTGATAAATGAGCATATTTCACATAATTTTATTTTACTGTCCTTGGCCTAATTTTTATGCATTAGGAGCACCTTAACTTGACAACACTGGTGTTTTAATTGTGTGTATCTTAGGTTTTAAAGTTATATCTGTTTTAAAGGACTGTGTAAATTCTTATTGAAGCTAATCTACCATTTCCATGTAGCTTTTGCATTGTGCTTAACCAATGGTAACCCTTGTTAGACTTTTCTTCTCATCTTTATTTAAATCATTAGATACTTTAACTTTGGTTTGTAGCTTTGTTTTTCATTAAGAGAAGGGAAAAGCATTGAAGTCTTCTTCCTTCATTATTTAGCACTATCTATTTCTGAGTATAATTTTTTATACATAATGTTAATTATTTCTGAATCTATCTCCTGTATTCTTCTCAGTACAAATGAGCTAGCTCCAAGAGCTGGGGAGTCACTTTTGCCTGGGAAACATTCCTTCAGGCTAAGAGTTGTTGTGAACTCTCGGAGTAGCAGAAGTGAGGAGGCAAGAGGAGGACCCAGTGAAGGTTCGGCTGGTGATGTCCTGGAGTTTTTCCTTTTTCCCTGGAGGCTGTTGTTTTCTTTTGTTGTTAGGTTGAAACAACAAAGCGGAAGAGCCCAGACACGAACCAGTGCCTGTATGGAATGCTGGTGCTGCAAGCTGAGGATTAACCAGTTGAGCCATCCTGCTAGCCCCTAGTACATACTTTATCATCCTTAAATGATATGGGTGGTTTTCCATGTTCAGCCCTGTCTCTTGGATCTGATTAAGGAAAATAAGCCCCTGCACATTGCTTTGCCATTCTCATTCCATTCCACGGGGTCGCTTGATGGCTCCTGACCCACCACTGATTCTGCTGGAACTCCAGAAGGGTTGGTGTAATTGTAAGTTTACTCTCCTTGCATGGAGTGTGCTTTCTTGCTTCCTGCTGTTTCTGCATCTTAAATTAGATTGCAAAGACTTGAATTTCACTCAATTGGGTGCTGAATGTTGTTTTTCCTTAGGAATCCTGTCCTGTTCTGGGGTGCAGTGGAGTGGCCTAGAAGTATTGTGCCCCCTTTCTGGTCTTGCCTTTGTGATTTGTTGGGTTAAGTTTGCAGTAATGCTTTGTTGAAGGCAAATTATTCTCCGCTACTGACGGTAGACCTTCCAGAATGTGCTACCCAGTGTCCCATGCCCATGAATCAAGAGGTTTCCAGTGAGGTGGTTGAAGGAGACCTTCCTACACGCATGCACTGACTAGTGCTTGGCTGAGTACTGGATGGTGACCCATTGAAGCCACTGTCTGTGCGGCTTCCAGGTGTCTGTCCTGCGAATTGTAACTGTCCTGTTTCCTGAGATGCTCAGCTTTGTCCCCTCAGTTTAGGGAAACTGCCATATGCCTGCTTGGTTCCTTTTGCCTTAATCTTGGTCTAGAAATGCTCCCTAGACAGTAAGTGCAGGCATCCACGGGGACATCGTGTTAGCCTCCTGTGTCTTTCACTTCACTGCTGGATCCCCAGTAGCTGGAAAACTTTGGTTTGGTGTATTTTGTGTTTTTGTTATTGGTTGTTTTAGACAGGATTATAATTCTATTTCCTGTTACTCCATCTTGGTCTGAAGAGAAAATTGTTTTCCTTTTATTTTAAAATGTCAAAAGCATACTACTACCATGCAGAGATTCTTCTTATGATATGGAATTTTAGCGCACAGCATTATTGTAGGATGAAATGGAAACTCGCTCACGTCGGTCTGTGACCTGTTTGGCATTTGGTTAGTGATGGTGTTGTCCTTTGGACATAGTCAGAAGCTTCAGATTCCTGAACCTGCACCTTTTCCACAACAGCCTGTGTGTATTTTTCTACATTAAAAAATATATATCTTGCAGGATATACAGAGCAGATCCATGGGAGGCGTGTTTCCCTTCTGCCTGGCAGTTGATGTTTCTTCCTGAATTACATGTGTTTTCCACCCTTCTCTGCTTGTACTCCTGGTAGATACAAGCGTCTCAATGTGTGACATAGTCATGATGCATTATCCGCCTTCGCTATGAGGTTGGATTTGCTCACCTGGCCAAGTCTGAGAACTTTAAAGTTGTGATGCTTTAATATTGCTCCTCTCAGTAAAATATTCGTATTTGCAGGATAGTGAAGAGAAACTGAGAATGGAGTCTTTTTCTAAGGCATCTATTCAAGGCACAGTTTTAGGAATGTCTATCTGAAAAGCACCTATGTTTGTCTCATAAAGTAGTGGAGATCAGCGGTGTGTACTGAGAGAACACTTCACATAGTAAAATACCTGAAGTTGCTACTATGAAACTCAAGTTCTATATAAATAGTGAGCTGAGATTATGATAGAATGTCTTCACCAAATATTTGTACATTTTTGTCATTTGACAACTCTTTGCAAGGTTAGAGATTAGTCTGGTGTTTATTTGTTGAATAGTTTATTTTTAAAAAATTTATTTCATTGTTATTTGAAAGGCAAAATTACAGAGATCTTTGATCCACTGGTTCATACCCAAAAGGCCATTATGACCAGAACTGGGCCCATCCTAAGCCAGGAGCCAGAAGCTTCTTTCAGGTCTCCTGAATGGTACAAGGGCCCAAATACCTGAACCAGCCTCTGTGGTGTCCTAGACTGTAGCAGGGAGCTGGGTTGGAAGTGGAGCAGCTGGGCCATGAACCAGGACCCATACCAGATGCCAGCAGTGTGTATGCTGCAGAAGGAGACTTGGCCTGTCCTTGTGATTCTCAATCATGGAGAACTCAGTTATTTATTTTAGATATCAGTAATGAGGGAGATCTTTTACAGAGTTACAAGCCAAGATAAAATCGTCACTGCAGAAATAAAAGAGCCAAAGGAAAATTATCATTGCAGCTGAAGCTGTTCCATGTTTAGTACGCTGACGCGATTCAGGGGAGATGTAGATGTCATTAAATAACACTACCGTGGCTTTCAAACATCAGACTTTGATGAGTTACTTTGCTGTGCACATATTTTTCTCAGAATGCTTGATTTAACTGTTAATTCATTCTGTAGTGTTGGGTCCTTGTCCTTCTGTCTCCTAGTGTTTTGTATGGTCCTACTGCCCTTACTTATTTGTGTTGTCTTCTCGCTGTGTTTTAAGGATATCCATTCTTTCTGACAATATTAGAACATTGCAATATTGATTCTGAATGGGGTATTTGTTTAGTGGTTCTGTATCTGCTTGAAAGGGTCCAGATTATTAATGAATCCATCATTTAAACAATGGCTTTTATACATATTTTCTGTATCAGCACTATGATGAATTGTGTGAATTAAGTTATAATATAAACAAATGATTTTTGTAGTACATATGTTGAACTTTCCTCTGTGTTTTCATTTGTTCTTCATAACAACTGACCATAACCACTGTGGTCATGTTTACCAACAGCATTACAAGGAACTGTTAGGGATTTCTTTACAATATGAAGAATGTCCAGAAATAACACTATAAGATTTCACAGAAACTCCAACTTTGAATAAATAGCTCATTCAAGATTATCATAGTTGCTGACTTAAATTATTTTTAGTCTTATATCCAAATTCAACTTCTCTTTTATGATCTATTATACATGTTTTACTCTGTCATTTCTTACAACTTTTCTACTGAATTTAATAGTTTGTTAGTTGTGTTTCAGGAGTAAAAATATAATTGAACTTCCTAATAGCAACCCAAACCAAGAGAGGATGAGGACAGACTCCTTAAAAATATGAAACAAAGGTTATTTTTTTCAGTTTACATTTCTTAATGTAAATTATCAAATAAAAAGGTAGATAATCTCATTTTCAGTCATTCATGGTCTGTGTGTAAAGTGCATGGTGGTTGGCTGTACCAAGATTACTGATTTTTTTGTTTTTTCCATGTTAACTTTTTCTTCTCTTTCTTGTCTACCTCCCTCTTTCCTTCCAGCAGTTTTTCCTCTTGCTTCTCCCAAACATCCACCAGTATACACTTTCCACCATTTCACAGTTTACTGAAAGCGATTCATCTTCAGTTTTATTCTTTGTAAAATCTTTAAGTATTGCATTTGTTTTTCTGTACATTTTGAGATTTTCTTTTTTCATATGCAATTATATTGAAATGGCCATTGACATATATGTTCTGGGTGTGTAGCTAATGAGATTGAAACCAATTGGTAGAAAGCATTTACCATCCAAAACATGTTAGCTTTGTCTCGTACGTGTCTTTAATATCACTCTAGGAGCTGGGGGGATTTGGAATTAGATATCAAAGGAGGTCTGAAATGCACCTTTCAGAACAGAAACTGTGGGTGTTGTTACACTACACACCTATGTATATGCTGTCTAGGGAATCCATGCCAGATGTGTGCAGATGTGTGTTGTCACTGGAATTCATTTTTTTTTCTATGTGAGAACAAGTAGTTGATGAGGCCCCCTTAGTTACATAAAGAACACTGCCAGGTGAAATAATAGAATTTGTGGTAGTTCTGCAACCATTTTGAAGCTATGCTTTTATTCTTTTATTGGTGATGTAGAAATTTTGAATGCATAGCAAGTCTGACTGCTTCATGGCTTTTACAGTGTTCTTCATTTGGAATACTTAGAAACATTACTAAATAACAAGGGTAAATGCCTTCTTTCTTTCTTTTTTTTTTTTTAAAGATTTATTCATTTTATTACAGCCAGATATACACAGAGGAGGAGAGACAGAGAGGAAGATCTTCCGTCTGATGATTCACTCCCCAAGTGAGCTGCAACGGGCTGATGCGCGCCGACCCGAAGCCGGGAACCTGGAACCTCTTCCAGGTCTCCCACGTGGGTGCAGTGTCCCAATGCATTGGGCCGTCCTCAACTGCTTTCCCAGGCCACAAGCAGGGAGCTGGATGGGAAGTGGAGCTGCCGGGATTAGAACCGGTGCCCATATGGGATCCCGGGGCTTTCAAGGCGAGGACTTTAGCTGCTAGGCCACACCGCTGGGCCCTCTTTTTTTTTTTTTTTTTTGTTAAAGATTTATTTATTATCTCTATTACAAAGTCAGATATATAGAGAGGAGGAGAGACAGAGAGGAAGATCTTCCATCCGATGTCTCACTCCCCAAGTGAGCCACAACGGGCCGGTGCGTGCCGATCCGATGCTGGGAACCAGGAACCTCTTCCGGGTCTCCCACGCGGGTGCAGTGTCCCAAAGCATTGGGCCATCCTCCACTGCTTTCCCAGGCCACAAGCAGGGAGCTGGACGGGAAGTGGAGCTGCCGGGACTAGAACTGGCGCCCATATGGGATCCCGGGGCTTTCAAGGCGAGGATTTTAACCGCTAGGCCACGCCGCTGGGCCCAATGCCTTCTTTCTATATGAAGTATTACTTAAACAAGACTCTAAAATTTTAGTAGCTGCAATGGGTATTTTCCTCTTATTAAAAATAGCTATGGGCCTTGTAAGAGGCCTCATTTGAGGGTATTTTAAAAGGAGCAACCTGAAATTTTTAGCTAGTAGAATAGCAGCTTGCTGTAAAATTATTATTGTGTCCTGTATTAGTTAAGAGAAATAGTCACCTTTCAGTAATCCCATCACTTGTAACCATTCTCACAGAGTTATAGTAGGTTAAAAAGGCTGGCATGTTTTAAAGGGCATTTTAATTTGAGTTTTAGTGGAATTGTTTAATTTGTTGATTATACACACAGAAGATTAGCATTCATGAACACAATAGCTCCAATAACATGTGTAGAAATTATATACTGGATTACCTATTCAATTATTTACTCAAAAAGATTGTGTTACATTCTTCCTCTAAAAAAGAACTGTATAGTGACCATTATTCTGTCTGTTCTAGCAGTTCTGCTAGCAGCATCTCTTGTTTCCTTTTACATTTCTATGCCTGTACTCAGGATTATACTTTCATTGAATTTCCTGATTCTCTCTTTCTAGTGTCCTGTAAGAATTAAAGGTAAAGTCGCATAAAGTTATCATAGTTTTTTGAGGGCTGATAATTTTCCCATTTTGTTTGTTTGTTTGTTTGTTTAGAAAAATAAAATGACGTGCAGGTCCCAGTATTTAGATGCCACCAAAGGCACTTTGTGAGCATTTTGGTGAATCAGTAGTGAAAATTTGAAAATCTCCTCCTTGTCACCCTTTCTGTATGGGGAGTGGATCTCTCTTTGTCACCCCTGCTGTCTGGGGAAGTGGATATCTTATAGGTCATAACGGATTTTGTAAATAAAAATGATAGAAAATGGAAAATACATTATTTAGTGTTATACAGAAATGTTGGAGTTCTTAGATCTTATAGAATATATGTCTAAATACAGCTCTGTTTAATAATTATAATATTATAGTGTAATTATAATCTCATAAGAAATTTTAAAAAGTCAAAGCAGTAATGCCTTTCTTTCCAAATACAGGTTTCATAAGTGTAAGATGGGCTACTTAGGGTTTATGTAGTTAGATGTCATTTTGGGGGGAGGGGTTACTGTTCATAGTATATTTTTAGTTCTCCTGTTTACCTCACACGTGCCTGATTGACATTATGATGCATTCGTGTGGAAATTATGAAAAAGTTGTTTTCATGCAGCTGTCCTATGGTTACAAAAGAACTTCACTGCATGAAAAGCAAACATATCATTCAGCAGACAATGGCTAATCTGTTCAGGAGCCCAAACCTATTGCTGTTCAATGACAGAAGAAAGGAGAGGGATTAATTTGAAGATGCTTGTGCATGACATATGGTAATTTCTCCATAGGAAGGAAGTGTCAAATGGTGACCTCTAAATCTTAGCCTTGACCTCTAGTTGTAGAATGTGTGTGCCATACGGTCCTTCTGTGTTTTCATATGGTAATTTAAGCTGAAACATTTTCCTGGCAACATAACTTTTTTGGGGGGAGGGGGCATACAGAGGCTGGCATGTGTATTGAATAAAAATTATAAAAATTTGCAATAATTAAATTTCGTGTATGTGGCATTTATACTATAAAACATTTTTAGCAACAAATGAAATTATGTTGTAAAAGTTGGTGTATTTTAAATTGTTTTTGTACAGTGAGTCTGGAAGATTTAAAAAACAGCAAGTAGCAGCTTGAGGTGTTTAAAGTAATTTACATTTAGTGGCAGTCAATATATTATTCGGATAAAACATAATTAGCAATATGAAGACCAGAGTAAACTTTTTGGTTATGTGACATACTTACAAAATTGGAAGTACAGTTTTGTTCATGTATAATGTGTTACTGGTTTTTAATTGTTTCAGAGGTATGTCTTTCATAGCCTAAATAGCATTTGTTTATAATGCTAGATAGACTTTAAGAGGAATTGTGACTATTTTGTAAAATTCCTTATTTCCTTGCCAGCATCTGTAGTGATAGTAGTCTTCTGATTGAAGCATCATTTTTTTTTCTATTTTGCTTTCACTATATTTTGCCAATTCTGTTTTTTCATTCTTCACTAATACTGACCTTTTTTTCAGAAACTGCTGTACCTCAATTCTCTCCTCTTTCTTTCTTCTGTCTTCCCCTGCAAAGCTGCTGCACCTGTCGTTTCCGCTCGGTCTGAGGCTGACCATGCCGGCTCTGACCCTGCTTCCACTGCTGCTTTACATACCTGTTTCTTAGTAAATGAAGGTATTCTCTCTCAACTTTCTAACAACTTCTTTTGATCTGAGCTTTATTTTAATTGACATGTTCTTTTGTCTGACCTACACATTCATCTCCTTTGTTATGTATTGGATGCTAATGGTCCCATTTTATGACTTTGCTAATATCAATGGCAGTGATTCCTGTAAAATGCTGGTAAAATAGCAGGTCGATATTAGAAGGTGAATTGCTTCTCCTAAGGATGTTGTCATGTGGTCTCTACTATTAGTACTAATGAATTTATTTTGTATCATTGCTCTGTGACAGATACACTTTGCTGTCTTTATCCAGTTATTTGCCCTGGCTAGAGGGGCTTATGAGGGAGTCTCAATTTACATTCTCTTTTGAAGTGCATTCAGATTGGTGATTGGCAACGGTGATTATAGACTGGCAGGAATTCATGTATTTATCCTTCATACGATTTGTATTTTAGGTGAAGGCAAAAGTTCATCATTTCAGTGTTTGAGATCTAGTTAGGCTGCCATTTTATTCTTGTAGTATTTCACAAACAGGAAGTATTTTTGGAACTTTGAAAATGTCAGTGGGGTCTACAAAGCCTTGTTCCCTAAGACACATCTAAGATTATTTTTACTGCCTGGAAGCTTATAAGAACCTGTGAGCTCTGAGTTACAGCCACTGTGTTCTCTGTGGTCTCGATCTTTGTCTAATACATAAAGGAGAACATTTACCGAAACTATAGAGTATAACATAGGATGGTTGTGCTCTTCACTAATGTTGAGTAATGTTGTATGGTGTATGTTGTAGGAACCCCTCCTTTGGAGAGAAAACCTACGAATCTAGAAGTGTAATTCCATTGTTTATTTTATTTCTCTATCCTAAGACTCTACTAAAACTGAGACTGGATTTTAGCAAAAATATTTAGGTCTATATTTGTTAAGATGTTGTGACTGTAGTGATTTGGTAATTTGAAAAAAGCTGTCCGATTTTAGGCCTTGGTGAGAATCATCATCTTAAACCTTAGTTCATAAATATACTTTGCATTTCTGTGACACATTAAAAGACTTGTCAGAATTACCGGGCACTAATGTATACACACGGGCATACATGCATCTCTGTGTTGTAAATGAATTACAGTTTTAAATGTGTGTGCCTATCATGTTAATGATTGTAAGCACATATTGTCAGTTGATGACAATTTTCTCACTGAGAGGATACATCTTTAAATAACTGGCTTCTTTAACTGTCTCTCTTTTTACCTAACTGCATTCACTCCCTTTTAACAATCTCAGTGATCGTTGGGTTTGATGTTAGGGCTTTGTTGTTATTTTAGGGTCTTTCAGGACACTGATTTTCTGTCATCACAGAAAATTCTATGTTCACAGATAATTCATCTTGTAGTATTGCAGTAGACCCTTTTTTCTTTTTGTATCCGTTCTTAATTATTTGTTTTTAAACATTATCCCCAGGAGGGTAGTGATAATTATGTGAGTTGTGGCCTCATACGTAATTTGGGAAGAATCAGGCATTTATTTTGAATAGATTTTTTTCAGTCACCTTTAAAATGGAGTTGAAATGATTATCTGAAAATGTGTCCTAAATTTTAAAAAATATTGCAGTGGTATACAAGTGCTTTTCATATAATGAAGTTCCATTTTATAGGTAAGGATTTTGAGACAAGTAACTCATTCTCGTATATTATAGTGAGTGGTGTTTAAGATTTGATGCATTTTGAGATGTCAGGTTTTTACTTTGTAGACTATCTGAATGCAGTTTCTTCTGAAAATTGGCATTATGTTACTTATTTCAGTTATGATTGTGATTAAACATCTGATTCATTTTGTAAGAAAAGGGATCAATAACTCCCTTAATCAAAGACCCTCTGACAGAGAAGGGGTGACATCTCTTTTGGCCAGCACAATGGCACACCCAGATGGCCCTGTCCTCAGTGACATGCAGCGAGCTTTGGAGAGCTGCATGAATGACTGACAGGATGTTCAGGCACCAGGACATGTTTATTTCCAGACTTTCTCATCCCTTCATGTATGCTTAAACCTAGAGGCACTGTTTGGAAATGTGTTTTCCTTTTTAATTCAAATATAATCTGTCTGGCAATGAGTTTTGTTTAAGATGTTGAGAATTTCTTACAGGTACCAAATACATACTTTAAGAAGTAACACATTTTGTAAAATTCTTTTTACAAAATATGATATTGTGGTGAAACCATTTAAATCATATATAACACTATAATCATTTATAACAACAGTCAGCCTGCCTGTTGTTGTTTTTTATGTATTTTGGTTAAGAAGAACTTTCGACTTAGGGAATGCTAAAGTGTTTAACATATTTGTGGCATGTTGCATTTGAACAGGATGGAGTCAGTTGGCTGCTATGCATTGTGTCATGTTGCCTGACCTGCTGGGACTAGATAAATTCCGGCCTCCACTTCTAGAAATGCTGGCTCGAAGATGGCAAGATCGATGCTTGGAGGTAAAGTAGAGGTGATAGGGGTACAAAACAGCAGCATTGAAAAAGCATTGGTCATAAAGAAATTTAAAGCAAAAAGGGTTAATGTTTATTTGTTATGTGATAGAAAATGAGGAATTGTGATACCGCTGTTTTTCTCTTAATTTACTTTTTTTTGTATACGTTATGAAACTGTTTCTTAAACATCAATGTCTATACCAATCATGCACACACATGCACATGCGCACATACGCCTACTTTACCCAAAATCACACGCCAGAATAATCCAGTCAATCAGATTCCAAGCCAGTGGCCATCTTGCAGTGGATGCTACTGTGTTATGGTAAAAGGCTTTAGAATTAGAAGAGAGCTGGGTTTAAATATCAGTCCCACCAATTATTAACTTTGTGACCCTGGGCAATTTACTTAACCTATTGCATTCTCATTTGTAAAGGAAGGATAATGATATAGTCCTCCTGGGATTTCTGTCAGGATCAAATAAGATAATGCAAGTAAAACAGTGAGGCTAGAGCTGCCTGACACATGGTAGAAACCCCAGTAAATGGTTGCTAGGATTTTGTGTTAATGAACTTTGCTGCCTGAGTTATTATTTTAAAATTTAGTATCACTGGCAACTTGGGAATGTTACATATTTTCCGTATTTTGTCATTCGATCTGTGCACTTGTACCCATGTAATAGTTTTTTATCAGTCCAGATTGTTAATTATCCAGAATCCAAATAGCATATTTGTTTCTTGGTGTCTTCCCTTCACTCCAAGTGAAATTGCAGCATACTACAATTCTCCTGAGTTTCCACTGAATAGTAGTTGAATTTACTTCAAAAGCCAGTCATACAGAAACACAATTGTCTTATTCAAATTCCAACACCAAGGTTATCTCCTCAGTGATAAATAATTAAAAAATTGATTGGTACAGCACTTAATAATTAACTAGATTTCTTCTATTTTAAAGGATTTATTCATTTTTATTTGAAAGGTAGATTTTGCAGAGAGAGAGAAGGAGAGACGCAAGAAGAGATTTTTCCATCTGCTGGTTCACTCCCCAAGTGGCCATAACAGCCATTGCTGAGCTGATCAGGAGCCAGGAGCCAGCTTCCTGCAGTTTTCTTATGTTGGTTGAGGGGCCCAATGCCTTGAGCCATCTTTCACTGCTCTTCCAGGCCGTAAACAGGGAGATGGAGCAGAAGTGGAGCAGCCAGGACATGAAGTGGTACCCATAGGGAACTAGCTTGCCTGGCTTCGTGTCTGGGATACTTTTGCCAAAATAGAACTAAACTTGGAACAGAAAAAAAGGTGTATGCCACATTGGAAGAAGTGTAAAATTTCAAAAAATGATTTTAAAAGTTATGCCATTACATAGTAATGGACCTTGTTATTTGTCAGAACTTATTAAAGCGTATCTAAAAAATGCAAGAATCATGTGGATTTATTGGTTTGTATACATAATACTGTCTAGCATATAAACTGTAAAGAAACTCATTAGATAGAACTACACTTTGTCAGGCTAAAAGGAACATTTCATTGTTCTGACAGTGACTTTTTACAATAGTTCTTACTATGTATTTGTTGTTAATCTGAGAATCAGAAAGAGAAGAAGAGAGAAGGCTGTCTTCTGCCAGCTTATTCCCCAAATGTCGACAGTGGCTAGAGCTTGGCAGAGTCTGGGGCCGGCAGCTAGGAGTATAATCCCTGTTTCTCACATGGCTTACCTGAAACCCTGTTACAGAGACAGCGGGTAGCTGGAGCTGATCGTTGAGCCCAGGCAATCCAGTGTGGTCCATGGGCACCCTGTCCAACAGACTGAACATCTCTTCAAAAATAAAATTAAATGAATCCTAAAAAAAAGGAAACAATGTATAATTGTACAAGAGTGCTTTGACAGATAAAGCAGTGAACCCAATGCTTATTAAATGTTCAGACATAATCCTGTTAGTTATTGTTAAAATAGTTTTTAATGAGATGATTAAAATGTCTAATATGCTACCATCCAGTTTATTCCATTTCTAAGCATTTAATTCATTAGATGGTTAGTGATTTTTGTTATTGTAAATAAATATGGTTTTTGGGCCCGGCTTAATGGCCTAGTGACTAAAGTCCCTGCCTTGAACGTGCCGGGATCCCATATGGGCACCAGTTCTAATCCCGGCGGCCCCACTTCCCATCCAGCTCCCTGCTTGTGGCCTGGGAAAGCAGTCGAGGATGGCCCAAAGTTTTGGGACACTGCACCCGCGTGGGAGACCCGGAAGAGGTTCCTGGTTCCAGGCTTCAGATCAGCGCAGCACCGGCCGTTGTGGTCACTTGGGGAGTGAATCATCGGAAGGAAGATCTTCCTCTCTGTCTCTCCTCCTCTCTGTATATCTGACTTTGTAATAAAAATAAATAAATCTTTAAAAAATATATATGGTTTTTATGGTTTCTACTTTTCTTTCATTATGGATTTCTAATTTATAACTGTTTCCTTTACCAATTGATATGCCTTATGTATTTATTTTTTGCCCTTTGCATCTGTGATTGTCCTAGGTAAGAGAAGCTGCCCAAGCCCTTCTTCTAGCAGAGCTGAGAAGAATTGAGCAGGCAGGCAGGAAGGAAGCTATCGATGCCTGGGCCCCTTATTTGCCTCAGTATATGGACCACGTCATATCACGTAAGAGTTCCGGTGTTTTTGCGTGATGTTTTGTAGGCTTGTGGACAAAGGCGTGTGTTCTGAGGAACTTGCATGCTCTTGCCTGTCAGCAGAAGTGAGTCTTTAACCAGAGAGTTCTCAACTTCTGCTCTTGTATTTTCTCTCCAAATTCTGCCCTCCACAGTTTGGTTTAAAAAAGAAAATGGAGGTTGTTTAGTATTAACTTATTCACTAGTGAACGGATCTCTTGTAAAATTAATTTCCGATCAAAAAGAATCCTGTGCTGCTGGGTAGTAGCCTCTGTCTGCCCATCACATTGTGGTTGGGGCTGCCAGCTTGCTGGATACAGATGTGATACCATTCTAGCAGAAATGCAGGGGAGAGTCCTTTCAAAACAAACATCTGGAGAGTTAAACAGTGTACTTTTGAAAATAAAATTATTAAGGATTTTGATGTTTGGTTTCTAGAAAAACTACGACTTCACTGGATTGGGAAAATTTGTCGAAATATCTGGTTTTTGTTGTATTTATTTATTTATTTTATCATTTGTATTTTTTTTGAAAAGTACAACCGTTGCAATCATGCTGCAAAGTTGTTGCCTTGAGGAAAAGTTATGTTGTGCTCTCTTGTTTTTGGTCCTTTGAAAAAAGTAAGCTTTATAGTTTCATTAATTCTTTGTTCTTCTAACAAATTTAGAATTAAAATTTTAGACTAAATTATATTAATTGTGAGATAAATTTGTTTCAGCTTTTTTTTTTTAAGTTTTTTAATTGGAAAGTCAGATTTATAGAGAGAAGGAGAGACAGAGAGAAAGATTTTTCATATGCTGGTTCACTCCCCCAGCAGCTGCAACTCCTGGAGCTGAGCTGATCCAAAGCCAGAAGCCAGGAGCCAGCTTCTTCTGAGTCTCACATGCGGATGCAGGGTCCCAAAGCTTTGGGCCGTCCTCGACTGCTTTCTCAGGCCACAAGCAGGGAGCTGGATGGGAACTGGAACGGCTGGGATTCAGCACCCATGTGGGATATTGGGTGCATGCATAGGGTGAGGACGTTAGCCACTAGGCTACCACTAGGCCCATTGTTTCAGCTTTTTAAAGGTGCAGTTTCAATGCAACTTACGAAGAACTTTTTAGTATGCAAATATGGTCTAGGTTTTAGATAGATTGATTTTAACAATCCTATTTGCCTATTTGAGGTATTCTTGGTGATAAAATACTCATAATACATATCAAGATAGAAGTGTAAGATCGTGCAAGAAGGAAAATGGAACCAAAATCCAGAATTGGTTGTGACTGTTACCCCTGGCCCAGCTCACCCGGAAGGTTACTAATGGTGACTGAAGTGGATGTTTAATTAGCATATGACTTTAGGCATTTTTTAACTTTTTTAGTTTTATCACATAAAAAAATGAAGATGATAGTGGGACTTTATAGAGTTAAAATGAGTATGGAATAAGTTTATATTTGTTAAGTTCATGAAACAATACCTAACCCAGAGTAAGCTCCATTTATATGTTAAATAAATAGGGATGGGTCAGGTGGCACAGATGGTTAGGCCACTGTTTGGGACACGTGTGTCATCCCATGTGGGACTGTCTGGTTTAAATCCTTTTACTGCTTCTCATTCAACTTCCTGAGAACGGGTCTGGAAGGCAGAGGATGTAGGCCCAAGTACCTAGGGCCTTGTCATGCTGGAGAGCTTGATGGAGTTCCTAGCTCCTGACTTCAGCCTGGGCCAGTCCTTGCTATTGCAGGCGTTTGGGGAGTGAATCAGTCATTGGAAGATCTCTCTGTTTCTCTGTCACTATGCCGTTCAAATAAATGTATAAATCCTTAAAAATACTTTATAATTATAAAAGTGTAAATGTGTAATTGTAGCAGATCATCACACATTAAAAATAAAATCCTTATTTGTTGGAATTATAGCATATTTAATGAGTTCATATTGGTTTTCATTTGCTTATTGCAAACTCCATGTAAGGTATTTGGATCTTTAAAATATGTATAGGAAAAAAAGAAAATAAAATATGTATAGTGTTAAAAAGAGTTTCTATCATTTAAAAAATGTCAGCAAGTAATATTGGGTTGAAAAAAACTGCTTCGGAGTGTGTTCATGAATAGTCTGAAATAATATTTGTGCATAACTCGTGAGCACTAACTTTATGATATTATAGAAAATATTCAGTTAATCATAAACCTTAGTAAATAAAGATTCCCAAAGTTTTGGGGGGACTGTCATTATAGTATTATAGAATAGTCTGAAGGTTAAACCAGATAATAGTAAATTGATAGAGATTCTCTTAACAGGAGAAAGCTATTGTGAAAATGTTGAGAAACATTTAATTAGAATGAACTGGTGTGGTAAAATGGGGGAATAAATTTAAGTAGAACACATAGTCAGAAGGCTGTTATAGAGGCGAAGTTAGGACCCAGATTTAAATGTAAATAAGGTAGAATAAAAAGAATTTCTAAGTTTTGGTGACTGCTGGCATATAAAGGCCTAAGAAAAACATCAACATTGAATGTGGTGTTGCATTCTTGACAGTCGGGGAGGGAGGTACCATTGTGTGGTTGCCATTTGTATTCTGGAAAGTGTACAATGACTCAGCCACAGGGAAAGCTTAATGTTGCCACAAATATCTCTCTGAAGCAGCAGTATTGGGCAGGGTGTCTGTTAGTTGGGTCCAGAACGGAATGAGGATAAGTGAAATAATATAATGGTAATACCCTCTCATTAATTGGACACCTTCTCTTACCCAGACTGTTGCTTCCTGTTTGATCTGTATTGTTTCATTTAACAATTGAACAATGACCCTGTAAAGTAGAGACTCTTGTCCCCATCCCCATGTCTCTTCCCCAACACCCTTTTTTTTTTAGTGACTTAACTAAAACTGGGAGAGATTAAAGAACTTCCCGAGGGTGCCTGAGTCACTTAGTGACGGTAGGAGTCTGAAGCTCAGGCTTTTAACCACTATTTCTTCTCTCCTGTTTGCTGCCAGCAGGCTTAGTTCCTTAATGAGAGTGGAGTTGGAAGAACGAGGAAAGATATTGGGTTTAACTTTCACTTTGAGACAGTGTCCCTACCAACCATATGTCTAGTAACAGCCAGAAAATGGAGCAGAAATATTACTGCTGAAGTTAGAAAACTGTTCTTTTATGATTTCCATAATTTAAATAAGTATAAACTAGGTATTCTTAGGTCAAATTTAAATCTGTCCAGTTGTGTAATTAAGTCTTTTGTATTTACAGGACTCTGCAGTGCTTTATAAATTAATTGACTATTACCCTGCTTTAAATTTTTAATCTTGTCACTTATCATACTTTATTTTCACAAAGAAAAAAACCCAGCATTCATTCTACACATAACTAAAAATTTACACACTAACAGCTCTTGGTATACCATACTAATGTATTCTGGAAGTCTTATATTGACTTGAGTGTAAAATTAGTTTTAGTTTGCTTTCCTGGGAGCTTTCTGTTTTAATAAAAGGATGTCAAGCTAAAGGAGCGGGGATTCTGAACGTATGAAAGGAGAAGAAAGCATACAACAAATGAGGAATGACCACATAGGGCTCTTGAACAGATTTGCTGTCCGAAAGGATCAAAAGGTTATGGAGCCAGCTGGTGGACAGCCCACACCTGCCCTTCCACGTAGTTGTAGTGAAATCGCCTCTCCCTTTGTCATTAATGCTTGACGATGTAAAAGTTACATCAGGAAATATTCATAGAAACTTAAGTCTATTTCCACAGTATAGGAATGGTCTTAAACACTAAAGTAGGCAAAATATTAAGCTGCATCTGGTAAATACACCATTCATTGTACTTTACTCGTTCTAAGCACTTAGGGATATTCCTAAACAACATGAGCTATTCCTTTGTCAGAAAGCCCCTGAGCTGGCGGACTACAGGAGCCCCTTCAGCTTAGAGATGAGGAGTCAAAGGTTTAAAGTGGATACTAACTTTCTCTGAGTTCACAGGAAATGATTGGGCTGGGTTTAAGCTGACAACAAGTCAACTGGTCTTATTGACTGGGATCTTTCATTTAAGTGTGTTGTATCATAAACAGCCTTTTGCAAGTTTGAAAATATAAAAGAGAGCAGTGGACCTGATCCAGTTGTTTCTCTGTGGACTGTTGAGGACAGTAAAAGAGAAACTTCTTATAAAGTATCCAGCCCAGTGCCTAATAGACATAGCGAGTGTGGGCTGGCAATCTCCTTTTGTTTCCTAACCTGGTTTCTATAGTTCTGTTCTCCTTATTGCTGTCGCCTCACAATTTACTTTAATTTGTATTGCCCAGAAATTCTGACAGTAGACTGAGGTCACTGGGGAAGGAACAGAAGCTGTAGTCTTAACTGAAAAACCAGCTGACAGCTTTCCCTAGAGCCAAATCCCGACTGAGCTGTAAGAGAATTTTGTGTTAGGTAATGGAGGACTACTACTGAAGCATTTAGGAAACAGTATTTTCATCCTTCATTCATTTTGTGAGTATGCCAGGTTTTGATACCAAATTTCTGATGAGAAAATTTGAAGAAAAGTACATTGCAAACACATACTGTGTGCTTTGGAATACTTACATGAATATTGTAAATCTTTTTCTGAATCTGCAGTCTGTACCTTTTATATGTAGCCACACGTAGGTTTGAAAAAAACCTGAAAAATTCTTTGCAGTATTCTCACTGTATAAGGATTCATGTTATTTGTGAATCTGTTGTGTTGCAATGCAGATGAAGATAAATCCTCCGAGTTTATTTTGCATTGAAAATGTTGTGCAGAGCCCTGTTGGATATATTATTTGCGAGATGCTACCTGTAGCATTTGGATAATTGACTTTTTTTTATGAGGTCAAGCACCTGCTAGTTTATGAAATATACCCACAGTTGCCGTTCACTGCATTCAGTGACTTCTCAGAGGTAAATGCTGTCTATTCCTATCTCCTTTGCCCTGCGATGCAGAGTGACCTTCCGGGGCATGAGGTCAGCAGTGTAATTATTTCTCGTACATTGTATCCTGCTTGCTTAAGGCGGCTCATCTCCTCTTTTAGTTTCAGAGACATTAATACATCGATGTCAGCAGCGTTATATAAATCAAAATCTCTTCTCAAAGAGGGTGTCGTCACAAATATATGCAGTTATAACCAATGTAGTATTAATTTGCAAATTCATCATCTCGGATATTGATGGAGGCATGTGTAACACATCGTGGTTAATACGTATTGATGTCATCAGAAGGCTCAATCCTTTGTTCTTATCGAGTCCCTGCCTTTTTAGCTTCCTTTTGTGTTAAGGTTACCAGGGTTAGGCTCGTCTTTTTGTCCCCCTTGAAAACAGAATAGGACTTCTTTGTTCAATGAAAGACACTCCTAGTAAATGTTTGGGGTTTGGCCCTCCAGAAGCCCTGCCATAGAACCTAGTTTAACCTGGAATTGAAGTCGCTTTTCTGATGATTGTAAAGTAGGTGGTCGTTCTGAGCACAAACGTGGAGGGACCGACAATGTGCAACCAGGTAAGGTGGAACTGTGTGTCATGGACGGTGGGGAAAGCAAGTGTCAGCATTAGTTTCTGCTTTGGCAGGCAGGTGTTTTCAGGGTGTGATGGTGGGAAGAAGGATGAGGGGTGGTTATAATATGACGTAAGAGCCCGCTCCCCTCTGAAGGCCGTGAACACACAGCACTCCTGATTTTTTTTCTCATCTTTTATATGTTCCAGTTACTTTGAACTTTGGGGCGTAGTTGTATTTAGGGAGGGATGTCTGGATCAGTGAGGCGTTTGCATTCACAATATGCCTAGATGGTTTTAAAGTGATGTATTTTTTGTTGTTGCTGAAATATTTCAAGCCCTCACTGGCTGTTTACACGTTGACGTCATCAGAGTTGTTTTGGCCATACTGTAAAATGGCATTGTGCTGACTGAAGCCAATGGATGTCTTCATCTGAATGGAAGAGTTTCCTCTCACATTTCGTATCATTTTGAAAAATAATTTTCCTTCCTCCTTTTTTTTTTCCTCAAATGAGTTGATTGCTGTTGGGTTTTTCATCTCACCTCTTGTAATTTCCATCTTGATTTCCAATTTACTGTTGCCAGTGCTATGTGAGAGTAGGTGCCAGAGAACTGAGTTCCCTTGAGCTAAATATGCAGTGAGAATGAATTGACTACGAATAAGAGCTCTCTGATGAGGGAATACCTAAAGTCCAGTGTCAGCACTGTGGGGTATCCTTGTTGCTCCTCATTGCTTACTCGTCTGTCTCTATATCTATCCATCTATCTATCTATCTATCTGTCTATCTATAATATACTCTTACACTCTACCCTGGGTACCACCTACTTCTCTCTCTCGGCAAGAATAGTCTCATTTAAATTGGGGCAAGAAAATCATCTCATTGCTCACGAACAGATAATCCTGAAATATCCTTCTTGTCATATCTGATTGCGATTCAGCTGATCTACACGAATGAAATTTCCTCAGAAATGCCCGCGAGAGGGATCTGGCATTTTCACCGTCATTGGTCGTGATCGTGCTTAGGAGAGCAACTGTTACATTATGACTGATTTGTGTAGATAAAAACTACTTCTGCTGTGTGAATTTAGACTGCAGGTTGCCAAGCACGCTGTCCACGTTGCGTCTCTTTGCAGGGTTTCTTTAGGACCTGAGCTTTTGGTTCCTCTTTTTGCTTCCAGAATGTCTGAGCTATTGCACCTAATTTTCGGTGCTTGAGACTGATCATGCATTTAACAGCATTAAACTATTCTTTCCTCTTTTGGCCACTAACCTAATGAAATTTCTTCCTTATCAGCCACTATCTAAAAGAAAAATCTAAAAAGCAAATCTTTTCTGTGTGGCCTGAGTGCTTTTAGATGATACTTAAAGTTGTCATGATTTCCCCCTCCCACTACCACCCCTTATGTCTTCTTAACAAATCTTAGAAACTAGAGTGGTGAAGTAGCAAATTAAAACTGAAAGCATTTCTGAATGGATATGTTACTGAGACAACTTCCAAGCAATCAACAGAACACTCCTAGTGTTACCAATGCGTGTCCTAGGTTGGGGACATCCCAGGATTAAGTCACTTCATGCTTGCTGGGGCGCCCCTCTGTCTAAGAGGTGCTGTAACAATAGAGCAGCCATCTGCTAGCAGGTCATCAATACAAGGCCCCTGACAGGTTGCCACTTTGTAGGACAAAGCAAGGAGGGATGCGTAAGGAAATCACATTCACTTGCTCCTGGCATGGCAGTAAGGAAATGGGGACTCCAGCAGGTGTGGAATTCCTGCCTTGCTGCTTTCCTGCCAACTCTGCTTAGTGCACACTGGCTGCTCTCCCAGGACTGCTGGGGCCTAAAGGGGTTGGGATAATTTCAGCCGTTTTCTTGTGCCCCAGGTTCCTCTTCCACAAGTCTCCTCCTATCTGTCGCTTTGACACAAAGAAATGTTGCCTCTCCTCCACTTGTAGTTGGTGGCAAGTCCCCTAGGAGGCATAACTGACTTTCTTTGAGGTGTTTTTCTACTTACTCTCTGGTTAAGAAGTTGGAGGTCCTTAAGCCTATAAAGACTGTTTCATAAAAGAGAAATAATCATTCAATCTGTGACACATTCCTTTAAAAAATGGTGTTCAAATGGAAATGCCTGATGTACCTTTAGCTGAGGCTCCAGTGCCCTGTGCTTTAACAAATTACCTAATATGCGTTGCTCTGAAGACAGTTATATTGATTTGTGCCATTATTCTCTTGCTGATTTGCTGAAGAACAAAAATTTATAATGCTAATGGAAATAAAGTGCTTTACAAAACACTGCACATGCATACCAGAACAAGTCTTTGTCGCAGAACATCTAGTAGGCTTTTAAAATATATGCTTTCTTTATTCTGGTACAGATGTTTCCAGCACAGGTACTGGGAGTCCTGTTCAATCTGTTATTCACAGAGCAAAAGATTGAGTTGAAAATCTTGCAATGTTTTAACTCTTAAGACATTGAATTTGCTTGCACAAATCCTGTTTTGATTGGACTGTGAGGCATTTATAGTGATGTACCATATTACTGCCTCTGTGTGTTGATTAGATATTATAAATATTTGCATTGTTTAGCTTTGTTGTAGGCATTTAACAGGAAACATCTTAAACTTTGGCAGGAACTTAAAGTTACCGTAAGCAACTGTTGTGAGCCTGTCTTACCTATAATTTTTTTTGATGTAATGGTGATGCTATACTTTGTTCAAATATTGTATGTAAATTCTGGGGATAGCACAATCAAATTATTCTAAAATATTTTTGCTTAAACCCTGCTCTCACCTCTTCCTCTTTCTTTGCTAGTATGTTTTTTACATATTTCCCTGTGATCTTTATAGTTATGATTTATTAAATTTACAAGTTTTTATTTAGCAGATTTTGCTGAAAAAATATATTTTAAATATGGCACATATGGCACAATCTTTACAAATTGCTTCATTGTGCATGACATTTGCCGACTTGGTTAATATTTTAGCACCTCTGGTCCACAGACGTTAAGGGAAAAGAAATTATTTTGTTTGTTTGAGCACCTGGATTGACCCCAGTCAGATTGAGATTGATCTGGTTTCTTTCAGCCTGGTAAATGCCAATCCAGTCATCTGTAACAGTACTTAGTATTTTTATAATTTGTCTGTATGTATATTCTGTGTTCTGTAAAAATTTATTCATCACTTGAAAAGCTTTTGCTTTGACTCAGAGATGAAAACAATCACAGTCACCTACTTTGTTTTTAAAATCGCTCTCATTGTCAGCGTCAGGGCCATCAACACGGCCCTTTTTTGTAAGCATTATGAGAGGACTTCATGTTTTTCTGGGAAAAGGTGATGAGACTTTCATTTAAAATATGCTTGTAGCAAGGAACATAAAGCTTTGGGGACTGGAAGTGAAAGGATTAGTATTTAGCCTTTGGATGTTCTTGCTGATTTTAAAACAGATCACTAAAGCACATTATTTTAAGAACTAAACACTCTGAGACAACCAGCTGATTTCTGAGGGAAACTTTGTGTCTTAGCCAGGAAGTGCCCCAGGTGTTGTTCTTAGGCGGTGCTGGGACGTGGCCAGGAGGTCATGGCCAGGTTAGGTTTCGATTGTTTTTGTTTTCTGATAAGAGAAGAGTCACTTGGGGGAAAATATCAGAGAAATTAAACTAAAAGAGGGGCTCTGATTTCCAGGTGAGAAGTAGAACATTGGGCGTTTGTAGTTTTAATCTGAAAAATAATGATGCTTTTCGTAAAAGATTTGTATATGATTTGAAGTGAACTGTATAATCTCAGATACCACCTATTTTAAAGGTGTGGTTGGGATTATGGGGCCATCCCATAATCTTTGTCTGTAGAGAACAAATGCGTACTTGGGGCGAAAAGCTTTTCTCTTTCAGGTCATCACTGCTCATTTTTCTTCTTCTTTTAATTAGTCATCACTGCTCATTTTTCTTCTTCTTTTAATTATTTTATTTATAGTTGAAAGACAGAGGTACAGGGAGAGGAGAAGAGACACAGAGATTTTCCATCTGTTGGTTCACTCCCCGAATAGCCACAATGGCTAAAGCTGAAACCAGGAGCTGGGATCTTCCTCCAGGTCTCCCATGGGGATGCAAAAACCTACGGATTTGAGCCAACCTCTGCTGCTTTCCCAGGTCTTAGGCAGGGATCTGGATCATGAACGGAGAAACCAGGACACGATCCAGGCCCATATGGGATGCTGACACTGCAGGAGGAGGCTTATCCTACTACACCACGGTGTAGGCAGGAGAAATGAGTCCAACAGGCAGTTCTCTTTGACCTTACTCCTTCTACCCAGGTTATATATATATGTATATGTGTATATATATGTATATGTATATATGTATATATGTATATATTTAAAGTTTCTTAAAGAAGTGACAATGTTTACGGGAAATAATAAGTCTATTTCCTAAGAATTTTTAAAAGAAGGGTATCTATGCAAGGTACTAATTTTTCTGAGTCAGTTGATTGGTTAGGAAGTACAGTAGAAAGAAAACATCAGATCTGGGCTTTGTCCTTCCTCCCCTGCAGTAGTTGTAACCCCCATGAGATCACGCGGCTTCACCCTAGCCTTGTTTGTTTCACAGCTGCTGCTTGTTCTCAAAGGAAACAAACAAACAAAACAACAGCAAAAAAGCAAAAAACTTTATCGGGTCCCTAAGTTCTTTTTCGTTCCAACAAGTAATTTTTGTATTTCACGCAGAAATAGTGATGGGGTAATATAAACATTCCCTTACTGTTAGGACAGTGGCTAAAATCTGTTATCGTGCAGGGCAATTTTCAGTTTTTCTATCATTCTTACAATTCTATGTGGCACTTGGGAAATTATTTTTGTTTGTTGTTGTTGTTTTGGAGGGGTAGTTGTCTTATTTGAAACAGAGGGTTACAAAGAGAGAGAAACACACAAAAAGAGAAATCGTCCATCCAGGTATCCACGGCAGCTAGGTCTGGGCCAGACCCAGCCCAAGGGATGCGTTGTGACATCCATATGGCAGCTTTACCTGCTCTGCCGCAATGGCAACCCCTCGCTAAGCTGCTTTCTTTCTGTACCACATTTGCAGGTGCACAGTGCTCCAGTGTACGTGGTATGGGGCACTGTTTGTATATCCAACTTTATTCCTGTTTTTTGACATTATGTATGATTAAACATTCCTTTAAAGCTTCATTTATATAGCTGTTTGTATTCCATTTCATGCATATACCATCGTGTATGTAGCTATTTTTCTACCATCAGGCAGATTTTATTATTGTTGCTGAGGTGAAAGAAATAATAGATGTCACTTCTGTTTAGAGCTTACTTTGGGGGCAGAAAGTGAACCTGCAGAATCTTGGGAGTGCACAGCTTATTCAGATGGTAGATATTTGAAAAATTGTAGCTGGTAATGCCAGTGAATGAGTATCAAAGAAATGTATTCAGAAAGTAGTAAATAAACTCTTGGGAGTTTGGAGCAGTTTGCCTTGTGTAAACTTAAGACGACTGGACTCAGACTCCAGCCACAGGATAGATCACCGGATGTATGGTCCATGTGCATGCATTGGGACCAGGCTGCTTCAGTTGCTGATGCCTGTGTAGGGGACGCCATACCCACGTGCCCCTAGGGGACATGACAGCCAACACCTCTAGGTCAGCAGGGACATTGACTGCCTGTCAGAGGATGGAAATCAGAACAGGTTGGACAGTTTTCCTGGCAAGCTTTGAAACGTTTTCCTACATTTATGGATGTACTAAGAGAGACTTTGTCCACCAATAGATCTTGGATTTTTTCAACTTTGGAGCAATAAAACCAACAACTCAGAATTATCAAAACCACTCAAGTAACACTCTTGGAACACACTTCCCCACATGAGGGTCTCTAAGGTTTCATCAGATGACCATCCTCCATCCCTGGGTGCTGATGCAGTTTGACAGCCAGGAGTGGCCCCTTCCCCCCCTCCTCCACTACAGACAGGAGAAGAAAAAAAAAAGCTGAAACTTTTGTCCCACTCACCTTTCTCTGTGCTTGGCCTTCCCTATTCCTAGTCAGGGGCCACATGGGCGTGTACCTGTCTCAACTGTGTAAGTAATATTGGAAAGAGAATAAACAATTTTAAAAGCCCATTCAACCTTTAATATAAGTTGACAATTATTTTTACAAAGTAATAAAGAGGATAAATGAATTAAGATGATGATACCTTAAATATTGAGATCACATATTTGCATGTGTTTTATTTGAGATACAGAGAGAGAAAGGCAGAGAGTAAGAGAGCACCTATCTGTTGGTTCATTTCCCAGATGCCAGCAATGGCCAGGACTGGGCTGGACCAAACCCGGGAAGAACGAGCTCAGTCTAGGTTTCTCGCTTGGGCAGCAGGGACACAATTATACGAGCCATCATCCCTGGAAATGGGAGGCAGGAGCTGGTAATTGATTCCATGTGTTTCATTATGGGAAGTGCTGTCTTAGCCTCTAGGCTAAAAACTTTCTCACTATTTGTGTTCTTAAATATAATATACTTTAGTTTTACTCTTTTTTTAATTTATTCAAACTGTGATATTTGAAAACTTGTTACTGACAGTATAAACATATAGTTACTGACATAACAACATGGATGACAGTATTTTATGTGCTGGGAAGATCTTAAAAGAGCTAAACACACATTTGTTTTAGATAACATTTACTGAAGTGTTAATTGCATATTAATCACTTCTTTTTTATAAGTGGTTGGAACTCTTATTCTGCAACTAGAAAAAATATGTGTAGTTGACTAAAAGGTTTTTTAATATTGTTATTTTTCGAGATACAGTTTCACAGGCATAGGGATTTTCCCCCTCCTCCTCCCATCCCTGACCCCCTGTTTTCCCCCAGATTTTTACAATAGTTCTGCAGCAACAGACACAGTGCATCATTCTACTGTGTGAGTGTATCATGACATTGAAGGTATAGACAATGATAGAAGGTCCAGCATCCTATTG
This sequence comes from Ochotona princeps, assembly GCF_030435755.1. Taxonomy (NCBI): domain Eukaryota; kingdom Metazoa; phylum Chordata; class Mammalia; order Lagomorpha; family Ochotonidae; genus Ochotona; species Ochotona princeps. The sequence goes on along the minus strand of NC_080849.1, from coordinate 14,470,933 downwards.
TCAAGATATATTGCCAGTTTTGTGGGGAGTTCATCTTTTATTCAGGAGTGGAGAGGTATACTACAATGTACCTTCACTTCTTGGTGTGCTAGTCTCCATTATACAGTTCCTGTGGGTGAATATATATACATACATGTTTACCTATGTATCTATTTATCTTGTATTTTGCATGAAGGCTGCCTTATGTTAGAGAGAACATGTGATTTGTGATCTTTGGGGTTTGGTTTATTTCACTGAGCACTGTGGTCTTTACTTGGTACCATTTAGCTGCAAATGGTAGAATTCCATTCTTTTTTTTTTTCCTTTAATATTCATTTATTCATTAATTACATTGCATTACATGACACAATTTCATAGGTACTGGGATTCCCCCCCCTTCACCCCAAACCCTTCCCCCATCATGAATTCCTTCACCTTGATGCATAACCACAGCTCAAGTTCCGTTGAGATTCCCTAATTAAAAGTTTACACCATACAGAGTCCAGCATCCCACTTGTCCAGTTCAAGTTCAACGCCCTCTTAGGGAGGCCCTCTCAGGTTTGAAGGCAGAGCCAGCAGAGCGTCACCTCGATCAATTAAAAGCTCCAACATATCATCAGCAACAGTTCCATTCTTTTTAATGGCTGAGTGGTATTAGCTGAGTAGTATTCCATGGAGTAGATGTATCAGTTTCTTGATGGGCATTTCAGCTGTTTCCGTGTCTTCACTATTGTTGATTGTAGTGCTATAAATATAGGGTTGCAGGTGACTTTCTCTCGTGCAGGTTTTGCTTCCTCTGGATATATTCCCAGGAGCGGTATAGCTGGGTCATACAGCAGACCAATTTTCGGTTGTCTTAGCACTCTCCATGTTGACTTCCATAGTGGCTACACCAGCCTATATCCCCACCAACAGTAGTTAAGATGCCTTCCTCCCTATATCCATGCCAGCAAGTGTTGTTAGTATATTTCTTATGGTAGGCCCATCTCACTGGAATTAGATGGAGCCTCAATGTGGTTTTAATTTGTATTCCCTAATACCTAGGGAGCCTGAGCATTTTTTCATATGTCAGTTAGCCATTTCAACTTGTTCTTTTGAAAAATACCTGTTCATTTTCTTTGCCCATTTCTTCACAGGGTTGTTTGTTTCGCTGTGGTTGAGTTTCTGGAGCTCTTTGGCAATCCTGGTTGTGTGGAGTGAAAAGATCTCCCATTTTGTTGGTTGCTTTTTCACTTTGTTGATCACTTCCTTTGCTGTACAGAAGCTTCTTAGTTTAATATATTCCATTTGTTTATTTTGGCTTTGTGGAAGTTTATTTAAAACACTCCTTAAAAGAGTAGTTAGCACATAGTAAGCATTAAGTTGATTTTTGTTATTTCATTATGACTGTTTTTATCATATGGAAAAAGCATTTGAAATGAATATATATGTGCCTCTGTGCTGACATGTATGTATATACCTACTTGTCATGAGTTAAATCCATTTAAAATATGTATTGTGAAATACTCAAGCTAGTGATAGCTCTTTATTGTTGGCATTCTCTGATAGAACAATTTATCTGTCTACTTTTGTTAGTGTTCTGAATTTCTTTAGTGTTACGTTTTTTCTTTCCCACAAGCTCATACAAAAGTAGAGAAACAAATTGGAGTACTACTCCAAGAGTGGCTGCCTAATTAAAAATAAATAAGTAATACAGATAAATAAATAAAATAATACAGTAATAAAAATACAGATGAATGTAGAAGGATTGGGTAAAAAATGAAACTTTATATTCTCTTTATACATTGCAGCATTTCTGTTATCCTTAGTTGTCTGACTCATTTTTCATTCTTTTTATAACTTCGTTTGAAAGTTAATTCTTTAAATGTTATGCCAGAGGCAGTGATTGGTGTTCCCTTAGTTCAATCAACTTTTCATTGTCATCTAAATCATTGGCTAGATATGAACAGTCTTTAAAATGAGTTGTGAGATTTAATCAGTGTAATGTAGTGGAATAATGATGTGCTTCTATAGATGCATTATGCTCATTACAGAGTATGGGCATTTATAGCTGCAGCAGGTGTGTGCCACTTTGTCATGTTTCCATGTTGAAGCATATATATTTTATTCAGCTACTTGCTTAGTTTTCCTGAGGATTATCATTTTGCTACTTTTTTCATGTTCCATGTTTGATTATATAGTTATAGTCTTAAATATAATAGTTGTAGTTCAGCGTGACATTGAGCCACACAGTTCTCTTCACACAAGTACACTCATGCAGCAGGTGCTGCACTGAGAGCTCTTCTCAGCTCCAAGTTCTAGAACCAGTTCTTCAGCAGGCTATTGTTAATGACTATTGAAGGAATATCGCTAATTAGTTACTCAGATTTCCCCTGCTGAACCATAGATGCTCTTTTCAGTTCCAACTCACTTGGATAAAAAGTGGCTAAAAAGTGATAAAAATACTTTTATAAAAATATCTATTTTCTGGCACCTGCTTCTGGGCTATGTTGCAGTTACCCTATGGCAGTCTTGGAATTGGCCATTTTTGTGTAAGGAGGCCTGGTTTCTCTAAGTGGAGGTATAAGAAGGAAATACCTGACTGTGAGATAGGCTTTACTGCCCTGCACCCACCTATGTGTGATTGTCTCTGCATCCTTTTTTCTGGGTGTGTATTTATTGAAAGAAACTTGGTTTTATTCTGACATCTCCCATTTCTGTCCAAATCCACACGATTCAGTCTGCTCTTTGTGCTGATTTCATTCTCTGGGTTTGAGAAATGGGATTCTCTGTATCTACAACAGATTCACTTGCTTTTTCTTTTCTTTCAACCCTAATAGACATAAACAGTATTTTAGAATTGTAAGCCACACCTTTTGCTAAAACAATTTACCAACTGGAGCATACTGTTTACAGTTTTGTTTGTCTTTAGCTTTTCACTAGCCCATTGTTCTGTTGTGTTCTGAAGTTATTAGGCCAGTTCCTTCTTCCTTTCCATCCTTTAGTAAGATTTTTTCTGCATTTGTCCTGCAGTTGAGTCATTGAGTCTGCAGTTTATTCTGGGCTTCCCTCGCATTCTCGTTAGTTACTTTAAAACTATGCCTTCATGGGCTGGCGCCATTGTTCTACAGGTTAATCCTCCACCCTGTAGTGCCGGCATTCCATACAGGTACCTGTGTGTGTTCTGAGCTGCTGCACTTGCTATCCAGCTTTCTCTTTATGGCCTGGGAAAGCAGCAGAGGATGGTCCAATGCCTTTGGCCTCTGTAATCACATGAGAGACCTGGCAGAAGCTCCTGGCCCCTGGGTGTGGATCTGTTCAGTTCCAGCCACTGTAGACATGTGGGAGTGAACTGCAGGCTGTCTCTACTCTGTAAATCTGCCACTGAAATACAAACAGACAGATTTAAGGGAAAAAAATACTTACAGCCAAGGTTACTGTTTTTGTAAGATATAGGTCTTTTGGATTTGACAAATTATTCATTTAGATCCCTGTATCCACCACAGCTGTAGCATCAGATTTTCACCATCTCAAGAAAGTAGTCCCTTTGAAATCAGACTTCTTACCCCAGTCATTTGTTTTCTGTCCAGAGAGTTTGTCCTTTCCCCCAAACTCCAGACAAATGGAATCATCTAACATGTAGCCGTTGTGTTTCAACTTCTTTCCCTTAGCCACATATCTTCAAGGTTCATCTATACTGTTTCATGGATCACTTGGTTCATTCCTTTTCTATTGCTAGCATTCCTTTATGTGGTGTACCAAGTGCGTTCATTCATTCACCTGTTTAGGGACATCTGGGTTGTATGCAGGCCTTGCTGCATATGAACAGTACTTCAATCATGGTAAGATCTTGTGTGAATATTCTCAGTTCTCTTGAAGAAATATTTAAAGTAATTGAACTGCTGGATCATATAGTAAATCTAACTGTTAAAAATCTACCAAAGTATAGGCCGAAGTTGTACCATTTTACATTCCTACCAGGAATGAGTCATGTATCATGTTACTCTGAATGTTTGTTAGCTTGTGATATTGACAGTTTGTTTTAGATATGAAATGACACCTCACTGAGATTTTAATTTGTATTTTCCTAATGAGTAATAATGCTGAGCACATTTTTCATGATTATTTGCAAACCATATATCCTATTTGGTGAAATATCTGTTTAGATCTTTTGGCCTGTTTTCTTTATTAGAATGCTTATTTTCTTTCTGTTGAGTTTTACATTTTTTGTTTCTTTTATATACAAGTGGGTACAAGCCCTTTAGCAGATATATTAATTTTTGGATTTATCTCCAAGTCCCTGGCTTGTTTTTCATGAACTTAACAATATCTTTTACAGAACAATAGGTTTTAGTTTTTATAGAGTTCAGTAACCAATTTGACTCATCGCATTGATGTTGGTTATATCTAAAAACTCAATGGTAACTACCATATCCCAATGTGAAGATACATTGCAATATGCATCCCTACTTTGAAATCAAAGATTGACTCCCAATGAAACTGTTGTACATATTAGATAATGGGATGCGGACTGTCTGACATTATATGTGGGTGGCAGGGATCCATGACTTAATCTACGCCTCCCGCCTCCCAGGGTACCCATTAGGAGGGGGCTGGGCCTAGAGGTGAAGCCAGGCTCTAATAAAAGGAACTTCAAGATGGAATGTATCCCAAGCAGTATTTTAACGTTAGACATCTCTATGCATAGCATTTTTTATAAATTTCCACCCATCTTACTGCTTTTCTCGTTTTCTATGGAGAAACTATATATTTTCACATAATAAAATCAGAGCAAATCACAATGTTTATCTGAGTTTTTATAAGAAATTACTGGCCAATAGCTGACGCTTTGAAGTGTGATTTCGTGTTCTGCTTGCTGCCGTTGTTTCATCTACTAGGGTAGTACTAAGGCCAAATTCTTTTGTATTTATTTTCACAGTAGTTATTCACTTAGTGTGAACAGGATCAGAGTCAAAGCCTTCTTGCCTCTCTGTGCGTTGATAATTTGAAAATAACCTGTTGGTCAATGACAGAGATAATATGGTTCTCTCAAATGAAAATATTCTAAAATGTTTTGCTTTATGTGGTTTGTGTACAAATGGATCAGGTAAGAGTCTTTAAAAAGACTACATAGTTTCATGAAAAGGAGAAAAAAGCTAAATAGTGTATAGTTTCTGGTAGGTAGTAAAGTGCTTCCTGGGAAAACAAAAACTAAGTACTAATAAGCGAAAACAAATGACAGTGAAGGCACTGTGATGCCTTTTACTGAGTACTTACTGTATCCGAGGCAATGTGCTCAGCTCAGCTCCTTCTATCCACCATCCGATTTAATATGCAGCAGTTCCCTGTCTTTTATCTTGTGCATGTTGGGTTGTATGCAGAGACACAAGGTAGCCTAGTTAGATAGCCAAAAGCGACTGATTTAACTGTCTGCTTCTCTGGGACTGACTGCTAGTATAGATCAAAATCTTTGCTTTTATAATTGTCTTCAAACAGCTGTGTCTAGCTCTACCCAAGCTAATTCTTGAACCATTCTGATGGCCAGAAAGAGAAATGATAGGATTATCTTTCCTTGTCCCCATATAGCAGTTATTTTAAAGTTACTATGTTATTGTCACTGCAGTCACCAAACCTAGCAGCTCTGTGATTCTGTCTGCTGACTTTTCTGAGCTATCTACCCAACGGTCACAAGGTGTAGCTTCAGGCGTTAAAGAACAGAAATGTGTCTGTCCTGCTTCACATCTTCTGTTAGCACCCAATGTTCCGTCACCGTTGGCACTCTGACCTCAAGGTCATGACAGGCTTCTTTCCCACCTCCCTCTGCAGCGTTCCCTCATGCAGCCTACTTCCGTAGCTACATCAGGGTTGCTTCACATCTTGTCTTTCCTCCCTGGAATGTTCCTCACTTAATGTCATTCCCATCATGAATTCTTATGCATATTTTTAAGATCCAACTCAAGTATCTTCTTGCTAAGTTGTTTTTCTGAAAACTTCTGGAAAAATGTGTTTTATGAATGGGATTTGTGAATCTTTATACTGCTTTTGCCTTCTCCAACATGAGGTATTTGTTTCCCTACCGCTTCAATTTTATCCTTTGCCCAGTATTTTTATCTCAATAATCATCATTCCAAGGAGTTAAGTAAATGATTCATCTCATTTGCCATTCATCATGTCCAGAGAGCTTTTTTTTTAACAAAAATTTTTTTAAAATTTACCACAATACAGTTTAGTGGGTATAGGCGTTTTTTCATTCCCCCTTTCCCTCCTCTCATCCTATTCTGTCCTCAATACTCCCCCAATTATAGTAGTATAGTCCTTAACTTAGTAATGGTTAAAGATTAACTTTCTGCTGTTTAACTGTAACATGATGTGCCTTCTTTATACATGTGGTATCTGAAAGTGGTCCTTGATTTTTCTCCCCATTTATACTAATCTTTTTTTTTTAATTAAAGAACTAGATCAATAGTTTTCAAATATTTGTATGTGATAACCTTTTGTCAAATGAAAGCAGTAGAATACATGTATGTGTGTATTTACCACAATGAAGAAGAGAGCTAGGTAGCCTGGAGGTCACTTTTCTGGTAGGAAACCCGTATGGCTCCAAGCAGTGCGATTGGAAAACCATTGCCTGGCTGTTACCTTTATTACTGAGGCTCCCCGTGTTGTTCTTTTGACAGTGTTTACAATTTAATTTATTTCAGATACAGTTGGCTTGCTCCCTGGAAGCCCACTGCAGGCAGGGATGGCCCAGGCTGAAGCTGGGAAGCCAGGAACTCCATCCAGGTGTCCTATGTGGATGGCAGGGACTCCTCCCGCCATCTGGGGGCTGCTCTAGGGTGCGTCTTATAGGGCAGGTGGCATCAGGACTAGGGCAGAACTTGACTCCGGCACTCTGGCCTATGATACAGGTGTCTCGTGAGTCCTCTTAACCCCCAGGCCAAACACCTGTCCCTGGCGCTCTCAAGTCATCCTTTAAGGTGCTGCAGCAGCCATCTTTCTAAAACACAGGGCAAATTATTTCTCAGGCTCAAATTAGATCCTCCATCAACTCAGCTGATATGTGAGCTTCTTGGAAGCTGAGGCAATGTCTTTTGGTCTTTATGGCCTCACTGCCTGGTATCCTGGGTACCCTGTGAATGTTACAGATATCAAGGGACTTTTCATTGCTACCCATCTTCAGTGTTCCGGTACTTTATGCATATTGTCAATGCCTGCTTCTCTCATTCATATTTATTCTGTCCTTCAGTTCCAACTCGTATCTTCACTTCCTTATTTTAAATCCATCAGCTTTAAAGCCTTCATCAGCTTCTTTGTCTTCGGTTTCCAAGCATGTTACTGTTCCTATAAATGACAGCCTACTTCATTCATTTCGTGCATTTATGCACTGGTTTTTGTTACCTCTTGGTGATATAGCTGCTTGAATAATTCTTGAATGTGTGGGCCTGGAAGAAAGAAAAAGTACTGTCTTAACTAGGAGAATATGCCTTGAAAAGTTGAAAAGATAAAAAAGCATGCTTACAATTTTGGTTCCTAAAGCACCCAGAAGTTATAATTTTCTTGTAGGATGAACAACTGAATTCTTTGTTTCACTTGTCTCCTGAAAACATAGTTGGTGTTAAGTCATTTCATAGCCTGCAAATCAAATAGAAATCTTCTGAAAAGTACATGCAATGAATTAGAAGTATTTAGTGTGATTTTACCATGAATTATTTTCGGTTTCTTTTTGAAGAAGAGAAATACTAACGCTTTATATTTTCACCATTATGTCTATTGGTGTGACACCCTTGCTTGGTTTCCTATTCCTAGTGTCTTTCTTTAATAAACATATCATTCTTTTTGCTTTCAGAATTATTTAAAATTACATCTTACGTGACAGCTGTTTTGGAACTAAAACTAAAATATCAAATATTTCTTAGGAAAAGTATATCTCATTTCTTTAAAAATTAAAGAGCAAAGCTCTCATGTTACCACATAATTATTATTTTCTTCTTCAAGCTTGAAAATGTTATGCTTCTTTTTAATTGTGTGTTATTTCTCCAGTTGTGGCCTTTAGTAAGTAATTGATTTTTGATTCATTGAAATGATCTTTATTTGGTGTAAGAGATAAATACCCTCAACATTTCTTAAAGGAAGATTTTTCTGCAAGACAACATCTATACAGTTACATTTTGTAGTTTTGATGTTACTGCAGAAGGAAACGTGGATACTGTGTCTTTAATGGAAAGCAGAAGGTTATCTTTCTGTGGCCTTTGTGTGTATGTGCTGATGTGGATGGAGGCAGCCAGACAGGCAATGTGTGCAGAGAGACTAGGGAACCAGCTGCGGATCGATACAAGTGGTGTGAAGTGAATTAATGTGAGGCAGGCCGTCTGTCTGTCATAAGGATTGTGGGGAGTGTGGGGCAGGGTTGGTCAGTCACTGCGGAGGTCTGCTTCCAATAAATTCAAGACTCCTGCCTGAAAAGCAACTACAGATACCCGCACACTCCCATCCTTATTGCTAAATTTGACTTCATTCAAAGTAAATGTTCCATTCAAATTATTGCCTGCAGTCTACTTTAATTGGACCGCTGAAAAAGCACAGTTGTAAAACCTGATGTTCTTTCGGATTCATTTTTCCAATGTCAGTGGAAATGTAGATTACACTAAGAAGAGAAAATATAATTTGATTAATATTTATAAGTAATCTAGCATTTACATTCTTAATCCTAATAATATTGTGTATCAGTTCCGTCTAATCTTCAATGAAGTAATAAGATCATAATAACCTGAAGTGGTTGCATATTATGAAAAGGGTTAACATGCTGTACTCTTACTTTAAATGTTGGTATATTTGAATTTAGTATTCCTGATTTTCAGGTTAATCATGTGACACTGTAGTCTTCTGAATTTGTACTATGTATTATTGCTCGGATTTTATTAGCCAGTTGGCAAAAAGGGTTTGCAATTTATCAGCTTATGAAACATCACTTTTGGAATAATCAAGCAGATTTTATGGGTAGGGATCGTTGAGTAGAAACTTACTTTGTTGATTTTGAAAACTTCATCTCCTTGTTTACACACTAAAATGATTTTTAAGTGATTACCAAAAATTGCATATGATTGGGGACAGGTGTATATATAGAAACCTCACAATGAAAAGTGCTCTAAAATTGTGCCAGTTTTGATGGTGACTTGTCATCCTTTTTCTTGACCTCCATTTCTTTCTTTTGCTACTGTGCACAGTTCCCCTTTGGCCTCCTTGTGCTGTTGTGTCTACGTTTAAACCAGTTTTCTGCTCCGTTCTTTCTCTGTTTCCCCCTGATTGTCAGTGTAGCACCTAGTTTTTTTTTTAATTTTTATTTTGAATTTTGAATTTATGGCACAATTCTGTAGCATCTGGAATCCTTCCCCGCCAATTCCCACCCCTGGATGGATTTTTTCCCATATTGTTACAATAGTATAGTCCTTCATAAGGAGTTATAATTCCATCAGTCTGTTGTTTAAGTGTGTAGCTCCAATTAAAAGAGCTTTTTTATTTGACATAATGTAGGTTCATGTTTTAAAACTTTATGAAATCTGAATTTTGGGACTTACTATGATGTTAAAGTGTCTCACATGTTTCTGTTATGTTATTATATCCTTGTTTTATCTTTTTACTCTCTTTATATCTTTTTACTGTATCTCTTTCTCCAGAATGCACTTATTGGTGTTGCTATGAAGTTTACTGTTATTTTCTAGTACATTTATATACTGTGGATGTGTCATGAGTTTGAAGGTATTCAGTTCTCTTCAGACTATATTTATTGAACCTTTGTGAGATGTTCAGTACTTTTATGTATTTGGGGCTACTTTGAAAGTAAATAACATATCTTCTAAGATTTATTGGTGTAATTTGACAGATAAACTCACTCATGTCAGGTGCATAAGAAAATGATAAAGTGTCCCCTCATTATTGACATTTACAATTTTGATTGTCAGTATTCGTTAAAGTCAAGTTTCTACCTAAATGTTTTAAAAAGTAGCCTCTTTAAAAAATTTTTCTAGATCATTAGGACTTGGTTTTCATGCTTTGCAAAGCTCAGACTTTTTATATCAGAAAAAAGTATAATAGTTTTTTTCTTGTCTATTTTAATGAAAACTGCATTATATTGTGTCATAATCTTCAATTTTCTTTTGTGACAATGATGCAGTGTATTCTTTTGTCTCTTTTTTGAGCGTTAGGCTTACATAGGTGTGGTTTATAATTCATAAAATTCATCTTTTCTGATATGTAGTTTTGTGGTTTTCGAATAAATATAGATATTCACGTACCCACATCCATAATCAAAATGCCAATTATTTCAGTCATTCAAAAAATTTTACTTTATCAATCCTTAGCTGGAAACCGCTGAGTTTATTTTTCCTCACAGTCTGTCTTTTATGTTTGTTGTGTGCACTCCCTTTCATAACAAGTAATAAAAGAATATTAAACTAAATACTGTGAAGATTATAAGCAGCCAAGTTATGGGTGGGAATTTTTAAAAAATTTTTATTCTTTGCTTTGGAAATAATAGCTGCTGCATTTGCAAGTGTTAAAGGATGGTTTCTATGGCTCTTTTGTATGATTGTATGGTACAAATTGAAAAAGATAAGCATTCAGCATTTCCATAAATAATTGTTAAGATTGTTGTAAATTAGCTAGACTAGAGCATTTGAGCTAGGGCATGCCAATTTGATCTTTCTCATTTTCAATATTTCTTCCTTTTATCATTTTCCTGAAAAAAGATTCTGAGGTAGTTTGTTACCATCACAACATCATTGTTAATGGGAGTCAGGATATTTGGTTCATGTCTCAAAATATTAGTTATAGATATATATTCATTCAGATTTCTGAGTAGTCATTGTAGATTGAAATCAAGAATGAAGTTTAACTTTTTAAAAATTAAAAACAGAACATCCTGCCTTCCTAATACAAGACATACCCATCGGGAGTTTTGCTGCTTTCCGTGCACATGTTCCCTGTGCCTCCTTCACCTGTTTTGTCTCTGGATACATGACTGAAGAGGTACCGAAAGGATACTCAGAGGTTACAAGGATGCGGCAGTTGATCTGAAATATTAGGAAACCAATACTACTTTAAAGTAGCTTTATTGAAAAGTGATTATCTTACCAGTATATTCACTCTTGAAAGCATACTGTTTTTTGCCTTAAAGCATATTCACAAAGTTTTACAACCATCCCCAAAATCAATGCTGGAACATTTCATTTCCCGTAGTGATTTCTTGATACTCATTAGCGTCATCCCATTCCACGCTTCCCATTCCTCTTAGCCCTCAGCAAACCTGCCCGTCTGCTTTCTGTCTGGACAGATTTGTCTGTTGTTGAAATTTCATACAAATGGAAGCATACAGTAATATATTGTCTTTTGTCACCGGCTTCTTCTTATAGCATAATATTTTCAATTTTGCAGCATATATTAGAATTTTATTTCCTTGTATTGATGCAGAATGATGTGTCAGTATGTTATAGTTTATCTATTCCTCAGGTGACACAGTCAAATCATGCCATTCCTGAGCTTTTATGGCTATTTCTGCTGTGAACACTCTTGTGCAGTTTGTGGTAACTAGTAACTACATATGATGACTATATAACTGTTTAGTGTGTTTAAGAACTACCCAGTTGTTTACTGTTGAGTTTTGAGAGCTCTGTGTACAGTTGGTCTTCTGCTCCATTGTGAGGCATGTGATTTGTGAATGTTTTCTCCCAGTCTGTTGTATGACTCCTCATCCCCCTTCGTAATGTATATAAAACAAACATTTAAAACTTTAATGACATTCACTGCACAGATTTTTCCTTTTATGAAACTGTGTCTTGGCATTTAGTCTAAACTTGATTTCAAAGATTTTCTTCTAACCTTATTTTCTGTAAGTTTTACGATTTTATGTTTTACAGCTCAGTCCATGATCCATTTTGAGTGGATTTTTTATGTAATGTGGAACATTAGATCAAGGTTCTTTAGTATTGTAATGGTGACCAGCCTTTGCTAAGAGTTTCTTCATGAGGCATTTTTTGCACCTATATGTCCATTTTTAGGTTTTTCTCTTTCGTTACGTCAGTCTCTGCCAAACCCATGTGATTTACTAACTTTATGGTTTAAAATGGGGTAAACTGATCCTTTTTAAAAAATCTTCATTCTTTCTCAAACTTGTTTTATGACAGTTTCTTTCTCTTGGCGTATGATTTTAGGATAACCTTGAATGTATTTACAGAACCAAATCATGCTAAGATTTTGATAGAAATTGCCTTTAACCTGTGTATCATTTCATGGGAAATGGACTTCTTTTACCATGTTGATGGTGATATTTCTCTTCATCTCATTTGTTTCTGCCTTTTTTGGTTACTTTCATTAGTGATTTTAATTGTTGGAATACAAGTCTTGTGGACCTTTTTTTTTTTTTTAACGTCTAAATAGTTCACTTAGGGCAGAGGTGAGAGGGAATATTTTGGCAGAATTGGCTCACCCCTTCATGGGGGCTGAGAAGTTCAATGCCATACCATCTGCGAGCTGGAGAGCCAGGGATGCGAGTAGCAAGACTCAGTCCATGTGTGAAAGTCTCTGAAAAAGAGATGCTGATGGCCTAAGTTTCAGCAGAGGTAGAAGGCCTGGGAACACACGGGCTGCAGTGCAGGTCCAAGGTCCGAAGCCTCGAGATCCCAAAACACTGATGTCTGAGAGCAGAGAACAAAAGGATTCCTGGAGAGGAGAGAGAGAGAGAGAGAGAGAGAGAGAGAGAGAGAGAGAGAGAGAGAGAGAGAGAGAGAGAGAGAGAAAGAGAAGACGAATTCATCTTGTCTTTGACTTTTTGTTCTACCTGGACTCCGCTGATGGTTGGTATCACTGTTTTCTGGTAGATCTTCCAAGGACTCCCATTCGAGTTTCATATGGAAATCAATCTCTCTGTCTCTCTCACACACCTAAAATTAGCCAGTCATACAGGAACAAATCACATTATTCTTTCCAAAATATGTGTACTATCCCCCCTTTTTTTGTTATTGCTGCTTTGTTGAATAGGTTAAAACTTGCAGTGCTATTTATTGTAAGAGTGGAAGTATGAATCATGAATGGACATTTAATTTTTTCAAATGCTTGGTATGATCACATACATACAATTTTCATTTATATATATTGTTGTATTCTAGTTGTTTATGTTTTGTTAAGGATTTTTGACATTATACTTAGGAGACATATTGATCTGAAGTTTTCTATGTTTTCTTCTTTCTGCCCAGGATTTCATAACCTTTATTTTAGAGGATGTCATGAAAAAACCAGTTTCAGCATATCTTGTTCTAACCTTAGATGCTTTGAAATATAGGTGCGTGCTGCTTAAGCTCAGTCCTGAGCCACTTTGTGCCCTGAGTCAAAACGTCTCTCAGCACAACAGAGGAGCTTCAGGGAGGGCTTCGCAGTGTTGACTCCAGAAATTTCCAGTTTTCTGTGATGTTCTGTGATAACTCCCATCTGCCCCCAGGAACTCAGTGCCTTGAAAAGAGACAGAAGATAGTGGAAGTTTGGACTCCCAAGATATGCATCTTCATCCTGGCTCCTGAATCTGTTATCTACTAGTTGAACAGTTACTGCAACCTTTCTCATTAAGTTAATTAATGCACGTGGATGTGTGAACTTGTTCCAGTGTGAGCCACAGCTTTATATTCATTGAATCTCTTAATTTTACAGAAAAGAAAATAGTAATAATATTATTACTATCAAACTTTTTTTTTTCTCTCTTTGTTTTTCTGGCCTTTTAATAAATTACTTCATTTGGTTTTTTTACCTGAAAAGTAGGAGAGATGGACAGATCTCTCACATCCAAATGCTTCCAATAGCTTGAACTGAACCAGGCTGAAAATAGACTCTGGGAAATCAACACAGGTCTCCATATTTGCCAGCCCCCTCCCACTGCCCCCCACCGTGTACCTTAAGAGAAAGCTCGAACTGGTAGTGGAGTTGCATGACGTGAGCTCAGTGACTGACAGAGGATGGCACATCCCAAGTGCTATCTTACTTGACTCAACAAACACCTGTCTCTTCTGTTCAGTTCCAGTATTATCAAATGTAAAAACCAGGGGTGAGAGATTTCAAAGGCTCATATTTTGATTTGATGCTAAGAAATGATGATATTTGGAGTTGACGTTTGTGGTGCTACAGGTCAAGCTGCTGCCCCCAACACCAGCATCCCTTCAGGAAGCCTTTGTAATTTCTGGCTGCTCCACTTCTTATCCAGTTGCCTGCTAATGTGAGGTGGGAAAGAAGCCTAAGGTGCCCAAATGATTAGGCCTCTGCCACCCAGGTCGGGTACCTGGATGGAGTTCCTAGTTCCTTGTCTTCCACGTGGCTCGGCACTGGGTGTTGTGTGCATTTGGGTAGTGACCTAGTAGATGTCTGTTCGGTGCCTCTTTTCTCTCTGTTACTGCTTTTCAAAATAAACAAAGAAATAAATGAATCAATAAATCTTTTAAAAACAAACAGATGAATAATGACCTTTGAGTGTATATTTGATTAGTATCAATTTAGGGATTGGTATTTATCTTGTATCTTCCTTTTTATGATGATTTTAGAGGGAGAGACAAAAAGATCTTCCAGTGCACTGGTGTTCTCCCCAAGTGACTGCAAGAGCCGGAGCTGAGCCAAGCAATTCTGAATAAATTATTATGTTGTATTCTCTAAATTCACATCATTAGGACTTGGAACTATTTACTGGTAGTAAGGTGGACTTAGCATGGGTGTGGGTCATTCACAATGGCTAAATATGTTCTTTCGTTAATGGCTTTGGTGAACCCAAAATAGCAAGATTGAATTTGAAGTAGAAATATTTAAGTCAATGCATATTGGAAGAAAATAAGTCTTTGAATAATTCAAGTTTTTATATTTTAAAATGTTTGAATAGATCCTATATAGGCAGTTACTAATGTATTTGTATTTGTTTAGACATTCAACTTCAAAACAAATTTCTAGTGGTGAGAATTTTGTCTACTATGATAGAGCAATCCTGTTGATAATCATATCAAAGTTATTGATATACTCTACTCTCCAACAGTAATTTAGAAATAATGTGGTAGATGCAAATTGACAACAAAATAGATCAAAAGTAGCAAGGCGGATGAGCAAGGAAAAGGCATTTGTATGAATTAGCAGGTTCTCAGGTGTTTTAGCTGGAAGCTTTTGCCTGTCCCTCTTCCCCTGATCCATTTGCCTGCTTGCTCCTGTCAGTTCCTTTCAGTATGATAATTATCTCACCTCCTGCCTAATTTTTTTTGTACAAGGGCATGTATTCTCTGAGCAGTGTGTTTCAGAGCTCAACCTTAGAGCCAGGGCTAAAACCCACCTTTTGTCAACATCCTTTCATTCCTCAGCTTGTAAACAGCCCAGGATTAAAGTTTTTAAAAAGTTTTAAAAATAGTCATTCACTTGCTAGGACTCCCCACTTTGTAGCACTTTATGTCCAGTTGAACTAAAGCAATTAGTGAATACATCAAAAGGGATCAAGTAAAAATGCTGTTAACTTCAGCATTTGTTTCTGTTTTTCCAAGAGGTAGGGTAAAAGCAAATATAGAATATACTCATGTGTAGTAATACATGTGAACATATAGAGCACTTCGTATGTTTTTCACTGCTTGGACTTGCTGTGTTTTTTGTGTGTGATGTATTTGCATCTTATAAATAAACTAAAAATCCCCAAGTGTCTTGGTGCACCTTTGGTTGCATGGTTCTCAACACAGCATTACGATTTTTGTTTGTCACAGCTGGGGTCACAGCAGAGGCCATGCAGACACTGCCTGCCGCCCCCGACGCCTCAGGCCCTGAAGCCAAGGTCCAAGAGGAAGAGCATGACCTTGTGGACGATGACATCACCACGGGTAAGTGTGACCATCTTTCACATGACCTCAACGGGACTTTGTCCAACACTGCAGAAATGGTTTTGAGTTGTTTATAATGGAACTAAGAAAGGATGGAAGCTTGCACTGATGGTGGATTCTGTTTTATGGGACTCATTCATGTGATTTTTGATCTTGGGGAGAAAAGGTGACATGTTTACTTGGTTCAGGTTTGCTTCCTGTCACTGTAATAATGAACCTGCTAACTGTGTACTTGACTTTCTGGGGACTTTGTAATTCAGAAGGTGGGATCATTGCTAATGCCTCGGAGCGTGTCCACTAGGTTATGAAAGATTTTTGTTGTTGCTACACGTACACTAAAGAATACTAAAGCTGTAATAGCAGTATGTACAGTGCAGACTGCATAAGGTACTCTTTATAGTTATTTTACAGAAATGAGAAAAATTATTTTTTGGATTTCATTTTTATGTGCATAATAAATAGATCTCCTGTATTTCACATATGCAATTTTAGGCGCTGGTACTTCCCACACTTCTTCCTTCCCTCTTGCCTTCCTTTGCTTTTTTTTCTTTTAATTTTTGTAGTGATATGGTTTCTCTTTATAATTATCTGCATTTTCTATCACATAGGCATAAAATAATTTTAGAGAATATGATAAATATTTAGCATTTTGTTTTTGACTTAAGCACATTTTAATTAATTAAGCACATTTAATTTAATTCAAATGAATATACAGAGAAAAAACTTAGTTTTAATATTTATACTGCTATTAAATATGTTAAAAGTTTGCTTTTGAGAAAGAGAAATTTTAAATCTGTAGGGTCTGTTATTATCATAAGGCAATAATACTAATTTTAGTAAGAATGCTTTATAAAGAAGCCAACCCGGAAGATTCAATAAAAATTTCAACCAAAATTACAGGAAGGAAAGTAGTAAAACAGAAAAAAACTTTTTTTTTTTGGTTAATTTTTCATTTTATTTCAATGGCAGCAAGCTAGACAGAGGTCATTGCTCATGAGTTGGATCGCACCACAGGCCTCTGCAGCAGCCAGAATGGGGCCAGTGCAGAGCTAGGAGTCAGGAACTCGGGTCAGGTCTCCCGGGTGGGTGGCAGAGACCCCAGTGTGGAAGTCAGCAGCTGCTCCTGGCACTCCAGCAGGCACTGTGAGAAGTTGGGAAGGTGCCCCAAGCAGCAACACCTGCTTCTGTTTGGTTTTCTTTTTAAGCTGTGTGGCTGGTGTATTGCTTTCACCACATACCTTTTCCTTTTTCCTGCAGTTCAAGAAACCTAATGCTTTCCCTGAAATATATATTCTTTTTAATTTTAAAAATTGTTCTGAGAGTCGAGACTCTCTCTCTCTTTTTCTCTCTCTCTCCCTAAATCACGGTAGCAGCTGGGACTGGGCCAGATCAAAGCCGGGAGCCAGGAGCCAGGAGCCAGGAGCCAGGAGCCAGAAACTTTCCTGGTGTCCCATGGGGGTGTCACCTTCTGTTGCTTTTCCAGGTCCCTTATCAGAGAGCTGGATCAACAGCGGAACAGTCTGCCTGCCCCCTCCACTCTCTCCACCTAAGTCCCTGCTCATTTATAATACATGCTTTTGTCAGTTTCAAACATTGTAGTGTCTATTTCTTTGTGATGCCTGGCTTTGGTGCCTAATTCCAGCTTTCTCCTAATGCAACCCCTGGGAAGTAGTGGTGAAAACTCAAGTAATTGGTTTCCTGCTAACTGGGGCCTGCATTCAGTTCCTGGCCTTCCATTTTTGATGCAGCTGACCACGGCAGGCTTTCGGGACATGAACCAGATGATGGGAGCTCTCTCTGAACCTCTCTCCCTCTTTTTTTCTCCTCTCTCTCACTCTTGTCTCTATGCATCCCAAGTAGATAAAACTTTAAGAAACTGAAGTGGGCGAGCCTTGTGCCACTGTGAATACAAGCTGCCACTGAAGGTGCTCTCCTCCCATGCTGGAGCGCCTGAGTCCAGGCTGCTCGGCTTCTGTTCCGGCTTCCTGCTGGGCACACCCAGCGAGGCACCAGCTGATGCCTCAAGCGCTTGAATCCCTGTATCTCCTGTGGGAATTCCAGAAGACATTCTGGTCTGATCCAGCCGTGGCTATTGTGGACATTTGGGGAATGATTCAGCAGGTAGAAAAATCTCTCCATCCCTTTTTATTGTTTTGTCTTTCAAAATAAATTTTAAAAATAGACAAAACGAAGACAAAAATAACACACCTCTGACATAGTCTTTTAAAGCAGGCCTTGACTAACTTGGGGAGCATTTTGTTTTAAGTAAAGGTGTTGTGATGATGGTGACTATTAATGTCTTCTTATTAGTTCATTGATTTAAAAAATCATCTAATTTAAATATAATTGATTTCTAGAAGCTTCAGTGTTTCCAGAATTGCGTGGCACTTCATACTTGTAGAAGTGTTTCAGTGGCTAACTAAAAGAATCCTATTTGGGTTGCAGACTTCTTATTTATTAATTATCAATTTTTATTTCCTTTGAAAGGCAGAAAATGAAAGGGGGAGACATGAGCAGACAGGGAATGAGAGAGAAGGAGATAGTTTCCATCCACAGATTCATCCATGGCTGCAACAGCCAACATCCAGGCCAAGTCAAAGCAAGAAGCCTGGAACTCATGAAAGTCGAATTATGCAATACCACACTCATGAGCTGGCATTAGAACCCACAACTGACATTATGTTTTATCGATAACAAAAATCAAGAAGCTTAAACTTGCAAGTCTAGGTTAGAGAGTCAATTAATGCTGCGTGTATTGTATTTTAATCTATAATAGTTTGGTTAAACATAGGTGATAAATGGCTTCATTAGTTGCTTTATTCATTTCATGACGCAAATGTACTAGAGGCAAGAATGTTTAATATCCAAAGAATTTAAATAACTAAAAAAGGCTTCCTTTACGTGTTGTCAAAGCAACTGGCATGCTGCAATCAGCAGCTCATACAGCCTGCCTGAGGATGGTATGAGTTGATGAAGCTGTGGTGTAGATTTTTGTGAAAGTCTAGAAGAAAACCATACTTCTTTCTGTTGACTAGGATCCTGTATAAACTGCATTATGAAAACTATGGGAGATGTTTTGCTAGAAACCAGTTTCTAGCATGACAGTCTTATGTTGAGGAAACCATTGTTGTAGAGCTACAGTTCTACAGAAGGAAAGCTTGCCAGCTTAGCCACTCCCTTTGAAAAAATCTGCTTAAAATTGCTCATTCATTTAAAAGAAATCATGGTGATATATCCCTTTATGAAATAACTACGAATTGCGTCGTGACAGGTGCTTGCCTTTGTTTTGAAGGATTTCTAATTTGGGACATACAAATAGGCACCTATGTACATAGTTGTGTTAGTTTATTTTTGTCATAACCTAGGACTTCATTCTAAGAAACAGGCCCTCCAAGACAACAATTAAAATGTCAGGTATCATTTAATGATTGTGTGGAAGGTGGAGCCATCATCTACAGTTCGTTTCCTTGGAGTGAGGATGAATGAGGCATTGGAAATGTGGTCTTGACGTCTGAATCGCACCTAGCAGTCTTTGTTAGTGCGTGCCTTATGAAAGTAAAGAAGCGTGGATGAAGCTGTGCGAGTGTGAGTTCTGATCAATTGGAACTAATTAAATTTGTTTGAAACGGAGAGTCCTCACTGGAAGAGAACAGCTGGAAAAACTGGGAGGAAAAAATTGGGTCTTGATTGGGACAATTTAAACCTTCAGTCTGTCATTTAAAAAATATGCTGCAGCTTCTTGCTTTATCTTTCTTTTTCAAGCTAATATCTATTGATCGGTGCTACAAAGTAATACCAGTGAGCGTTGGTCAACGTACACATTCGGTTTCACTTAGCCTTCTACTTCAAGGTTCAGCAAATTCTTTCCTTTGACTAAATGCTTTAAATTGCATGTCATAGGCATATGAATATTAGCCATATTGATGGATTAATATTATTTTATGTAGAAAATATTGAAACATTTTCTGTGTTTTAAAAAATATTGTGCCATAAGCATTGAAAATGTATGCTCCTTTTTGACGAAATTGCTTCAGGTTTTCTGACATTCTGTATACTTAAAGTCTGCTTTAACAACAGTGATATTTTTATTTAAAGTAAAAACTGTTTAGAAAAGATATAAAGTAAGAATGGGGCATTATGATTGCGTCTAGATTATAATTTTGGCGTCACAAGGATGTTGCTGTCTACCTGTATCATTGCTTTTATATATGTTTTTATTTTTTAGTATTAGGAATTCAGGGCTATATAGACATAATTTAGCAGTACTTGTAAATAATCTATTTTTGTTTTTATTATGATGTCAGATGATCTTAAGTAATCAGTGTGACAAATATCACTAAAAAAATGTGTCGATGATTTTATGATCTCATATTTTCCAAGCAGATCTTTTGTGTGACTTGGTTCGTTCTCCCTTATGTGGCATTCTCCGTGGTAAATACTGACATGCAGTTTGTGGATGAAGCAGCATGTCCTCCCAGTCTTGCTTTTCATAACAGGCTTTCCCTTATTGCAGGAAAAAGCAGATTTTGGAAGGGCCACATTCACAGAGCTGTATGTGTTCCTCTGACACAGTCAGGAATTGTTCTGAGAGTCATGCTTCAGTGTCTTGCCCCTCGAACAATGCAGCAAGGACAAAAACTGACCACATAAGACTGCTGAAGGGTCAGAGAGTCACTGAAATTGTCAGAAAGGACAGCTTGGGACTACATCAGCAATACAGTTGACAGATTCAAGTACTTACAACAAAAAATACAGTGACCCATGGATCTGAATGTGTCGTGTCGACTGTATTTGCTTGACTTTCTGATGTGCTTTCATAACATTTTATTTGGATACATTTTAATGACTACTTCAGGACAAATCAGACTCTCCCTTTTCGTGATTAGTAGATGCTCAGAAGGAGTGTGCTTTGCTCTTGCTGTGTGTTGGTGCTGACAGAGCCTGTGTGTGCCTGGCTGCTCCCCCGCCCCTCGGGTCTGTTCTTCACATACATATTCTAGAGCGCATTCTTTGTAGTTGTGACTTTTAGTCATTTGAAATTTCAAGGCGATGAGAGGGTATCCTATTTTGTAGCAGTTCATACTCAGTTTTCTATCATTGTATCTTTATTTAAGGATTGTGTAGAAACAAAGGCCTTCTATTATATACAAGACCTTAGAGAATGTTTTTCTTACACTTTCATTTTAGAATCAAATAAATTAATATTTTTTCTCCAGCAACTTGCATGATTGATAACCAATTGTGAGACATTGTTTGACTACTCAGGTGGAAGAATCAATATAATATTACTTAACATGAAAAGATCTTGTGATGATTAAAAGTAATATTGTATTGTTTTCATTAATACTATGCAGCAACCTTCTTGGCCCTTAATCACTCTGTAAATAATTTTAGAGAATTCTAGTGCCAGACGCTGTTTATTATAAGTGACTGAACAAAGGAAAAGCAATATTTGTAGTCCTGGAGTTATGTTTTAGTGAAAGAAAGAATACAATAATAATATATAATCAAATATATACCATGCTAAAGGATGAGGAATACAGTGTGAAGAAAAGAAAATAGAAATGGGTAAGAAAAATGGAAAATAGTATCAATTGTCAACTTTCTTTATATCAAGACTATTTACAAAATTACTTTACAGTAGATACTATTATTTTTTCCAGAAAAGTAGATGTGGGGACAAGCTCAGAGTATAAGTTTCATAGGGAAGCACACATAGCAAGTCATTGACACTGAACAGCAGTAGTCCCACCCAGTTCTAGAGCTTATGTGTGTGCGTGCATATGTTTTTAATATTTTTTATGTATTTGAAGGGCTGAGTTACAGAGAGAGAACAGAGACAGAGAGATCTCCATCCACTGGTTCACTCCTCAAATGACCACAACAGGTGGGGCCGGGCCAGGCTAAAGCCAGGAGTGAGAGCTTCATCTGGGTCTCCCACGTGAGTGCAGGGCCCAAGGACTCTCGCCACCTCCACTGCTTTCCCAGGTGCAATAGAGGCAGCTGGATTGGAAGGGAAGCAGCTAGGACTTTGAACTGATGCCTGTGTGTGATGCTGGCATTGCAGATGGTTGTTTAACCTGTTATACCACAATGCTGGTCCCAGGCCCCATCTGCTTCTCATTTGCAGTCAAACTTATTAAACATAGAAGTTTTTCATTTGAAATAAGAGGTATTGTTGTACTGTACCTATATTGCTTATAATGTCAGGTAATTTGCTGGACATCGCATCTCATTTTTTAAAAAAAATTGAAAATGTTTTATTCGTTTGTTTGAAAAGTAGAGTTATAGAGAGAAGGAAAGACCAAGAGATTTTCCATCTGCTGTTTCACTCCCTAAAAGGCCATAGTAACCAGGGGCGAGCCAGGTGGAAGCCAGGAGTCTGGAATTCCAGGCAGGTCTCCCATGTGGGTGCAAGAACCCAAACACTTGGGCTACCTTCTGGCGCCTTCCCAGGTACATTTAGCAGGGGGGCTGGATATGAAGTGGAGCATCAAGGCTGGATCCAGTGCTTGTATGGTAAGCTGGCATCACAGGCAGTGGCTTAACCCACTGTGCTGCAGTGTTAGCCCCTGTGTTATTTAAAATGCAAACAACTTATTCTAAATTTATCCTAGAGATTATCTGTTGGTTTTTTTAATCATATATTTCCTCTTCAACATTTTATATATTAGGATTGTTTTAAGACTGTAAGTAGCAGTATTTTCATTACTAACCAGGCATTTTATTGCACACTTACAAAACAAAATGTTGCTTTGTTCCAACTTTTTAAAGACGGCCATATAAACTGATACCTTAGCAAATATTCATACACTAAAGACAATATCTTGAGTATATTAAGATTGTGCTGAAAAGGACATCTAGTCTGAGACTAAATGCAATGACTTGTGCATTTTCCTTCTTCCTCAAGGCCCTGTTCAAAGGATGCTCAGACATTTACTCTGTCTAAAACATAGATAAACACACACCTATAAAGAGCAAACTACGAGAGGTTTTGTACTCAAAACCCAAAGTGTCTTCCTGCTGGGCTGAGACCTCCATGATTAGCCAACCTGAATATGGCTCTGTCCTTCCCTTTGCCTTTGTCCTTTACTGAATGGGTGCAACGGTCTAAGGATTTGAACTAGCAATAGTGTGAATTTTAAATCATCTGTTCTAAATTATCACTGCCCTTGCATTTTGTCTTCAAAATGCTAGCTACTACAAAATAATATGGATTTATTAGACTCTTGGTTCATTAAACATTACTAACCGTCATTTACTTACTATGCAGTTTTCATGCACAAGGATATTTTTAAAATGAGATTTACAGTTTTCTGAGTGAAGCATGCCACTTGAAGTAATTTATCTTTTATACTTTTTTTTGATCTGAGGGAAGAAAATGTAAATTTAAGTATTATGTTTTAAAGCTTAGCTTCTATACTATGTTTTTAGTATACATAGAATGCTTTTTAAAAACTTTTTGGTTTTTAATATTGTTACATAAAGGATGCGCACTCATTTTGTCCTCAGATTAGGGTGGAGAGAGTCAGGTATGGAGCCAGGTGGGTGGGACAAAAGTTTCAAGCTTTGTTTCTCTTGTGTCCACAGAGAAGAGGGCGGCCTGCTCCTTGCTGTCAAACTGCGTCAGCATGTGGGGGTGGGGGGCATTTGATTTGAATGGTTCAAAATCTGGTGTTCGAGAGTGACACTCTCAAACATATGTAAAATATATGATTTATTCATTTATACACGGAGTGCATATAACTGATACTCTGTAAAACTGGCCATTTTATTTTCTCCTTTTTCTCTCGGAGTGTTTTACTGTTCTTTGAACTAGCTCCTAATACCAATGGCCCCCCAGCCAAGGCTTCTCTTCCAAGTATGTGATTCATGTGTTGTTGCTCTACCTGATACCTGGTGGCAGTGATGATGCCAGCAGTCACTCTGTATCCCAAACTAGAAATCCAGAAACAATCCTGGCTGTGCCGCATCCCAGAATGTCTGCATGGAGTTGGTACAAGTCATTGCACAGTGTGGCTCTGAGGTCTACTCCACTGATTTTCCTCCTGTCCATTTCCAGGGAGGATTTTGAGGCCCAGACCTTGGTTTTTGCTGCCTTGGGTCACTGTGACATCCTGTACATACCGTCATCGCTCAAGTTCTAGAGCCATCTTCTTGTCTCTGTTCCCTTGCCCCTCCTCCAGCCCCTTCTTCTTCACCCTGAGTTTCAGATGCCTCACTACCTGCAGCTTACTTATTTCTTTGTTTTTAAAGATTTATTTATTAATTTGAACGTTTGAGTTCTAGAAAGAGAGAAAACCCTTCTATTTTCTGGCTTACTACCCCGATGGCTGCAACAGCCGGGGCCGGAGACCAGGTCTCCCATGAGAGTAGCAGAAGTCCACACACTTGGGCCATCCTCTGCTGCCTTCCCCTGACTGCTACCAGGGAGCTGGAATCGGAAGTGCAGCAACCAGGATGTGAACCAGCACCCGTCTGGGATGGCGGTGTCGCAGGTGGTAGCTCCGCCTGCTACACTGTAATGCCCACCCCGTTCCTGCTGCTTAAAGACTTCCCATTGCCGATATCACAACAGTGTAACACTGCAGCAAGATGCTCAGGATCCATCAAGGGCTGACTCCCATCTTTGCCTGCACTCCATGCCTTCTTTATTTGAAAAGGAAGGAAGACAGGAGAAAGAGTGTGAGCAAGTAATGCTCCCATCTGCTGGTTCACTGCTCAGATGGACCAGGTCTGAACTGAGGCTGGTGTGGGAACTAGTGACATAATCCAGGTATCTCACATGAGTGGCAGGGATTTTCAATTCCTTGAGCCAACAGTAGGACGTCCCTGGGTCTGCAATGACAGGAAGCTGAAGTCGAAAGTTGAGCCTAGGTACTCCAGTGTAAAGTGTGGGCATCTTATTGACTAGGCTTATTAACACCTGCTACTTGTCATGTGATTTTGACTTCTTTATATTTCTTGAGACTTGGTAGAAATGATTTCTCAGAAAATGTTAATGAATGAGTGAATAAATCCAGAAGATTATATATGTTTCAAATTGTATTTTTTATATCCTGTGTATTTATGTTTACAGATTTACCATACCCTTCCTATCCTTATATGGCATTTGTCATCTTAACTATCCTTCTTGGTGGATATTTAATGGCTCAGAAAATGTGTGCAACAGTTAGTAAGGCAGCACTGGCTTGTTTCCAGTCAGACTGTCTCTCCACGTTGTTAACAAGAGATTTGCTATTCCAAGAACAGAACTAGCTCTATTGCATTATTCACTGTTGGCAAATAGAAATGTTTCTCTTTTTCTATTAGGAAAGAATATGAAACATACACTTTAGATGAGAAAAGATGGGGACAAATACCTAGAGGCAGAGGGCTTTGCAGCTTGCCTTGAAGGAACAGATAGAGGGTGAGATGTGCCTTTGTGGGTTGCACAAGCTGGGAGCCAGAGTCAGAACTCTGAGAGAGCCCTTTTTCCGTTCTGTGTGGGCTTGCGCAGGTGGCGATGCGCGTGTGGATCATGCCCTGGTGTCTTGTAAGTCTCTGGATCCCTGCCCTGCTTGGCTGTTCTCTTTTCAGTCAGGCTGTTCTTTCCTGAATGCATTTCGCCCACCTTGCTGTGGAGACTCGACCACTCTTTTCAGACCTTGGCCCTGTAAGGGAAAACCCAAATTTTTTTGTGGCTTTCCTGGAGCTGGAGGTACCAGCCTAGTGTGGCCATGAGTCTGAGGGCATGGGAGCCCCGTGCAGCAGAAGCAAGGTGGCTTGTGTGGAGGGAAGAGAAGGGAAGGTGGCAAATGCCGGGAGGAAGTGCTAGGGGTCCTGACATTTCAGTGCATGCCTCTGAGGACCAGAGTGCACAGTGGCCTGGTGTTCCTGTGGGTGGATGCAGTTACTGAGCACTAAGAAAAATTGTTCCGAAAGTCGTCACTCACATACTCACATTTGCTGTGTTCAAACTTTATGTGAAACCTTGTGTGGGGGGACTTGCTTGCCTGAGAAACAGTAGAAGAAGTAGCTGCCAAGAGCAAGACAAAATTGGCTAACAAAGCTAATAAATGCCATTTAAATGTTTTCTTTCTGTTTAGATGAATTTTTAGGCTTTTAAATATTTGTGCGGTTTAACCAAAAAAACTCTTAGGTGTTTAAATTATTTGATTATTATATATTATCAGAGGTGGTATGGCAAATTACTTTAAAACAGCTGTTTTCTTGACTCTAAACCTTTTTTTTTGTTGTTAGATTAAACAATTTTTTTGAAACTTATTTAACTTGAAGTTTGGAGTTACGGGATTGGGGAGAGGGGAGAGTGGAGAGGAGAGATCTGAGCTGATCCAGGAGCCAGCAGTTTCTTTGGGGTCTCCCATAAGCTGCAGGGTTCCAAGGACTGGGACCATTCTCCAGTGCTTACCCAGGCCACAAGCAGTTAGCAGAACGGGGAAGTGCAGCAGCTGGGACTAGAACCAGTGGCAATGTGGGATGCCGGTGTTGCAAGGCTGCGAATTATTAGCCAGTTGAACTACCATGCTGACCCCATAAAAAATTTTTAAGGTATTTATTTAGTTATTTGAAAGGTGGAGTAACAAAGGGAATAGGAGGGACAGAGATCTTTCCTCTGGTTCACTGCTCAAATGTCTGCAATAGCCAGGAAGGAGCCAGGAGTTTGTTCTGGTTCTCCTACAGGTATGCAGGGGCCCAGGCACTTGGTTCATCTTCTGTGTTCCTGGACATGTTAATCAGAAATAGAACACTCAGAAATTAAACTAGTGCCCATATGAGATGCTGTTGCTGCAGGCCATGGCTAATACATCATAGTCTCAGACCCAAGAAGATTAGTTTATTTATTTGAATGGCAGAATTACAGAGAGAAGGATAAGGAGAGAGAAAGGGTGAGAAAGTGAGAAGCAGAGGGCAAGGAAGAGAGTAGGGGAGATTATTTTTTGGACTCTCAACTGGACCTTTGGACTCAGAACTCCAACCACAGGGAAAATCACAGTATCTGTGGTCTGACCATGGAGTGCATTTATCAGAACTGGGTCTCCTCTGTTGTTGAAGCCTATGCAGTGGATGCCATGTCCAGAGGCACATGGGGACATGACAACCAGTTCACTGAGGCTTACAGAGGACATCTAGTACCATGGAGGACAGAACAAATGGGATAGCTCTCCCAGCCAAGCTTTGACAACGAGTATCTATGTGTAAAGACTCTAAGGTGGACTGTGTCAGCCAATGGAAATTGGAAGGATTTCCTCAACCTTGGAGCAACAAAATCAGCAGCATCTCAGAACTATCAAAATCACTTTAAGCATTGGGGATGCTGGGATAGCATCAGGTGGCCAGCCCCATCCCCAGGTGCTGATGCAGTTGGGCTGTAGGAGCGGCCCTCATTGCTTCTCTCCCCACTTGCCCAGATACAAGCGAGACGGTTGTCTCATGCACTTCCCCCCATTTCTTGACCTTCCACACCCTAATCGGTGATCTACATGAGCATGTATCCTTCTTAACTATGTAAACATCATAAAAACTACATATATATATATATATATATATATATAGAGAGAGAGAGAGAGAGAGAGAGAGAGAGAGAGAGAGAGAGAGAGAGACGTTTTCCATCTGCTGATTCACTGCGCAAATGGGCTCAAGGCCCATGCTAAAGCCAGGACCCAGAGCTTCATCCCAGTCTCTCATGTGAGTTCTGGGGTTCCGGTACTTGGATCATCTTCCACTGCTTTCCCCAGCACATTGACAGGGAGCTGGATGAACAGTGGAGCAGCTGAGACTCAAACTGAGAGCCTTATGGGAGGCTGGCATTCCAAGTGATAGTTTAGTGAGCTGTGACACAACACCAACCCACCATAACATCTTTATGGTGAAATTCACAGTAAGAAATCTTTTTTTTTTTAATATGTATATGGAAGGAAGTTGCCAAGTAAATAACTGAAACTGTCATAGCAAACTCATATAAAAGAACATGTTTTTTAAACATCGGGAACTCGGTAACTGTCCTGGAAAGCCCTGGACTGTGCACCTGTGTGTGCTCCCCATGGTTTTCCACCTTTACAGGAACTTACAGTAAGTCTTCCTTATGACTGTGTCTGTTTTGCAAGGCAGAAATAACAAATGAGGCAAAAAAGGTATTTACTACCTTTGCAAGTAAAGCCTGCAAACAGGAAATGACAAAATCAGGGCCTGAATCGGAGCTGTTTGCTTCAACATTTGTACTTTTCAGTGGGAGCAGTTTGTTTGAAACCAGGTCACTTGAAAAACCCTAAGTGGAATGGGGATGATCTAACAAAGCACCGCTTGAGAGCCCCCTGTGTCGCATTTTAGTGCTGGTCTCAAGCCCTGGCTCTGCCCACGTGAAAGGTTTCCATTTCCTGATTTCAGCCGGACGTAGCACTGACTATTGTGGGCAGGTGGGGAGTGAACTAGCAGGTGGGAACTGTATGTGTCTACTTCTCTACCTCTCAAAGAAATCGGTAAAAAAAATGTCAAAACGATATAACAGAATACAGAAGGAAAGAGATTCATTATGTATGATTTTTGTGTGATGTGGAAACTTTCAATTTGTAATGTATTTTAAGCTTTTTTAAAATTTATTTTATTATTATTTTTAATAATCTTACCTAGTTGATTAGGGTAGTTTATTAGGATGTGGTAGTACAAGGAAATAATGAAAATGTGAAGAAATGACTTGCTGTTTTTTAAAAGAAAAACAAGAAATTCAGTATATTAAGATAATTTTGTAGATAAGTTAGCATTTCTATTTTTGATCATGTAAAAGAATTACAGATACACTAACAAAAATAATATTAAATCACAAAGGCTTAGTTTGATTTGCAGACTTAGTAACATTAATAAATTTAATACATTTTACTATATATTCTTTTTTTAAAATATGGATCAGATGGAAAAAAAGCATAAATTTTAAAAAATATTTATTTATTTATTTATTTTACAATCTTGACATAATTAGGGTAAAAAAGTTCAAGCACTACAGGAAGATGGGCAACACAATTAGTTCCGTATTGTTTCCTTAATATATCTGATGTAAAAGGGGATTTTAAAGGAGAAGCCGCACCCAGTCACCCACCCACCCCAGGTCCCAGATATGGGGCATGCTCTGAGGGTCTTGCTCAAAGTGGTTTTGATAGTTCAACAGTTCTGAATTGCTGCCACTCTCACCACTCCAAGCACGATGAGGTCGTTGGAGAATCCACTGATTGACATAGTCCATCATAGAGTCTCTGTTTGCCCAGTATTTTCATTTCCAACATATAGCTGAGGTGGTTGATTGACTTGTTCTGTCCTCTGTCTTTTCTTGGTTAGGGTTCTGAGTCTGGAAGCTCGATTGGGGGGATCCCCAAAGAAACTTGGTGTGAGGTGTTCCCAGACCAGATTCTTGTATGTACTAGCAAGTACAGGGCCCAGCACAGTCCATCACCCTGATCAGCTGGTGGTTGCAGTTGCTGTGTTGGTTTTGTTTTCAGCCCTGACTTCCCCTGGAACCAATGGGTGTTGCAGTCCAGCCTGGTTCTGCCCAGCACATACTCGGCCCTCACATAAACCAGTGGGAGCTGCAGCGTAGTCGAAGCAGCCCATAGTAACCCCACCAGGCCAGCCCCCATCCTGATTTGCCAGTATGTGTGGCAGACTAGTCCAGTCTGTCCCACATCCCATTCTGCTCTCATACATGTCAATGGGTATTAAAACCTTGTTCCATCTAACCAGCTCAACTATCCAGCCTTCACGTATGTTGTTGGGTGTCTCTCTGTCTAGCCACCCCAGCCCCTGTCCTAGTTATCTATTGTGCCCTCCCGTGGAAGTGGAAACCCAAGAGGGAGGAGCCCACTATTTCCCTCCCAGGCCTTTCCCACTCCCAGATTATGCACTGTCTAGGTGGTTCTGTGGTTTGACGTGACAGAATTAAACCCCAGTGCCAGCTTCTGCCAGCTTCTGCCAGCTGATGCTGTGGCTAAGCCCCAACAACCCTCACCCACTCTAATTTTGTTTGCACCAGTGGGAATAATCAGCCCAGCCTGGCTTTTCCCTGATCTAGCCCACATGAGGCGCACAGGTGTTGCAGCCCTGTGTAGTCTGGTCTGCCCCCATCCCAGCTCACGCTCTCCAGTGGGAGTAGCTGTCCAGCAAGTAGCTGCCGGTTCTGCCCCCTCCCTTCCTGATTCTCATGTGTGCTGGTTGGGTGCTGTGGTCACATCTAGCACAGGCAGCCTCGCCTTGGCATTCCGTGTTGTGTACTGCAAAAAGCATAGATTTTAAGGTGACAAAGGACAAGAGGGTTGCATTTAGGGGAGAGGAAAAGATGCTTTTTCTGTGAGTGAATAACCTTCAGGATGAACTTAAAATTTAGTCTTTGCGAGATGTGTGATAATACCTCATAGAGAAGAATGAATTGCATTAGATTGTGGCATACCATTATATATCTGTATATTACATGAATTGCTCTTATAATTGATATCAAACCCATATGACCAAAAGTTGTAATTCACAGAAGTAATGACAACAGTGTCTCATAATTCACAGACTTTGTGTCACACCTGTGAGTGATTACTTTTACCGCACAAGCCATGTTAAAGGGGAAAATGGGATTTAAAATGGACGTCGGGCTTTGAAGAGTCCTCCTTCCTCATGCTGTGGAGTCGGTTGCAATACATACAGCGGTTGTTAAATGGACTAGCAATCTTGAAATGTTCATGCTTTCGTGGGTTAAAATTACATGGTCAAGCACAAAGGTCTTAACTCTTTATTTGAAGTTGCTAATCACAAATGAAATGTGTTGAGTATTTTAAACGAAAGTAATTTTGGGTGTAGATTTTGTTTTCACCTCCTGTGAGGTACTCAAAAGGGGATTCCTCATTCACAAACACCGTGAAAATCCAGTGAGCTTACTGCTTGCGTCACTGCAGAATGGCCGTCTTCGCGATGGACAGAGCCAGTCAAGCCAGCCAGGCTCGGGTGGATCCAGGGACCCTAAATCCATTCAGTTACTTCCTCTCTGCTTGCTTGCTCCTTTTGTGTGTATGTGTGTGTGTGTGTGTGTGTGTGTGTGTGTTTATTTACTTATTTTTCCTGGCCTGATTAGTATCACTTCAAAGAAGTATAAAGAATATCCACTTCTATTTTAAAAAAATCATCATAAACTCCTTATATTGTCCATGAACACATTCTGTGGAGGATTTGATAAAATAAGCCTCAGGTCGAAAAGCTGCCCGTGTAGTATCAGAAGCAGTCTATTCATGTGTGCTGTGCACAGACACGCATGCACAGCACACACCTGCATCACGGTTGCTTCCCAGGACCATGTAGTAGGCAGCTGCATCTGAAGCTGAGTCTATAGGGCTTTTAAAAAACGGCACTCTGCTATGGAATGCAGGTGTGCCAAGTGGTGGCTTTTTTTTTTTTTTACTTGGAAAGTCAGATATAGAGAGAGGTGGGAAGATAGAAAGATCTTCTGTCCGCTGATTCACTCCCCAAGTGACCGCAATGGCCAGAGCTGCACCAATCTGAAACCAGGAGCCAATTCTAGGTCCCCCATGCATGTGCAGGGTCCCAAGGCTTTGGGCCGTCCTCGACTGCTTTCCCAGGCCACAATCAGGGAGCTGCAAGGGAAATGGGGCTCCTGGGATACGAATCAGCACCCATATGGGATCCTGGTGTGTTCATGGCGAGAACTTTAGCCACTAGCTACTGTGCCAGGCCCTTGTCACTCTCTTACCAGCTCAGTTTTTAAGTTAAAAATTTTATAAGATTTATTTTATTTATTTGAAAGGCAGAGTTAACAGAAAAGAGAGGAAGAGAGAGTGAGACTGAGGGGGAGAGAATGTTTTCATCCTAAAATGACTGTGGCAGTCCAGATCCAGGAGCTGCTTCTGAGTCTCCCACATGGATATCAGGGGCCCGAGGACTTGAACTATTTTCTTCATTTTTATTTTTTTTACTTTTTTTTTCAGTTGAAAAGATAGATTTGCAGAGATACGGAGAGACAGAAAGAAAGATTTTCCATCTGCTTGTTCTCTCCCCAAATGGCCAGAAAAGCTGGAACTGAGCTGACCCAAAGGCAGGAGCTTCTTCAGTGTCTTCCACATGGGTGCAGAGTCCAAAGACTTTGGGCCATCCTCTACTGTTTTCCCAGGCTACCAGCCGGATGGGATGTAGAACAGCTGGGACAAAAATCAAAGACCTGGGCCATTTTCTAGTGCTTTCCCAAGTGCATTAGCAGGAAGCTGGATTAGAAGTTGAACAGCTAGGACACAAACCTGTGCCCATATGGGCTTCTGGTATTGCAGGTGACAGTTTTATCTACTTTGCCACAATTTATTATTATTTTTTAAATAATACTTTATGAGAGAGAGGGAGAGAGAAAATTTTCTGTCCATATGGCTCCTTTCCAAAATGCCTGTGATTGGCAGGGCTGAGCCAGGCTGGAGCCAGGACTTGAACTCCAGTCTAAGCCTAAAGTAGTAGCATAACGTAGCTGAGCTGTCGTTTGCAGGCTCCGATGGTATGCATTTACAGGAAACTGAATCAGAAGTGGAGGAGCCAGGCTCTGATTCAGAATTGAGCATCCCAAGCGACATTAAGCATCCTACCAAACCATCTCATACCCCATTTTAAAGATTTTTTTAGAAGATTTTTTATTGGAAATTCAGATATACAGAGAGGACGAGAGACAGAGAGGAAGATCTTCATCCAATAATCCACTCCCCAAGCAGCTGCAACAGCTGGAGCTGCACACATCTGGAGCCAGGAACCAGGAGCCTCCTCCAGGTCTTCCAAGCGGGTGCAGGGTCCCAAGGCTTTGTGCTTGCTTGACTGCTTTCCCAGGCCACAAGCAGGGAGCTGGAAGAGAACAGGGGCCGCCGGGATTAAAACTGGCACCCATATGGGATCCTGACACATGTAAGGCAAGGACTTTTAGTTGCTAGGCTACCATGCTAGGCCCATCCATTTTTAAAAGGATGTTTTCCAAAGTAAAATATGGGAAGTGGAATAGAGACATTAAGAAATTCAAGATGCCAACAAATATATCTCCCATGTTCTTTTCTTGAGGCGTACTTCATTAAATACGGTAGTAAACTGAGAGGAGGATTGGGACCCAGTGACACATGCACTGCAGCTTATGCAGCCTGGCTCCGCCTTTGATGTTTGAAGCTGCATCCCACAGTTTTCATCAATGGCTTTTCAGAATATGACCCACAGGGACCTAGGATTTTGAGGACTGCCTGGGGAAGGAAATCCACAGACAGGGCTAGCAGAAATGACTGGCAGGGTATGTAGCAAGTTTGTACAGCACCTCCCAAATGCAGATTCTCAGTCAATAACTGGATTGAATTTGCCAAGACTTCTGCAGTTTCCCCAAGCTGTGTTCCAGATATTGGACAAGTGCCAACTGTTAGATCTTCAACGCTTGCAAGATTTTTTTGGTAACTGTCTGTATCTATTGCCCTATATTCCAAGCCTTCCACATTCATGTGAGAATTTCAGGGTGAATTCTTAATACTGGTGGAAAAGCAGAACAAAAGATAGTTATTAGTTTCAAGGAGAGAAGTAGTACTAAAAAAGTTATTCTAGCAAATTATATGGTTTATTTGAGTTGTGGCTAGCATGCAAGTGGCGTGAAAATATGAACATTGATTGTGATATACTTTTAATAAATGTGATAAATTGGGAGATAGAGGAAGAACAAGTAGGGGGCATTATATGTGAAAGCAACGTGTGTGTGTGTGTGTGTGTGTGTGTGTGTGTGTGTGATGGAAAGAGGTGGCGAGACATTGGAAAACACCAATTGATATGAGTGGAAAAGTGAAAATAACCTAGGTGTTTAAACATGATGATGCCTATGATGTAACAAGCTGCTGCAGGGGTAGCATGGCCCTCCTGGCTGATTCTAAAAGAGAAAATGTGGAGACTAAAGATGAAAGTCTGCAGATATTCAAAAGTCTGTGCCGTAAATCCCAGCAGTCGAGCTATCTCATAGGGAGAGTCAGCAGGCATGCCAGTAGCAATAAGCACAGCTTACTTACTCCAAGCTGCCTCGGGGCCTGTACCAGGCATCTCTGGTGCTTGTGATGCTAAGATGTGTACTCACTCACATAGGTTTCTGGGAAAGTTTTGCACGTTCCAGCAACCAAATGCTCAGACGCCCTGGCTTTTGTCACGGCACACATTTTACTATCAGATGTATAGAGGGTAATATTCACTCTGTAGCACAGGGGTTTGTCTGACAGGTGACTACCCTTCTAGAAGCATGCTTCTTAGTGCAACCTGGCTGAACTGTACATTGACCAAGCCTGGGGCAGTCCCTGTTAGGGTTCTTGATACATTAGGTGTGTATCTTTGATCTTGATGGATTAGAGAGACAAAATGGGGAGACGGGAAGCCTTTCCAAGTAGGAGCTAACAGCTTAGAGGGCAGGTGGGCATACTGTAACCCGCTCTACCCGTATCTTCCCTATGTTCTTTAACATTATCTGATATGATCGATCCGTCCCATGTGGTTTATCAGCGATGCTCCATTGGACTTGGCATATTCACCAAGCAGATCACACCAACCGTTAGCAAAGTATAGCTTTTTAAAATTTGAATACTGTAATTCTAAAGCTAAATTGCTTTCCTCTAGAGGGCGTCCCTTATTTCTGACTACTACTGAGTCTGGTAACACTTCAGCTGCTAGTTTTATAAGAGATGTTGTTAATTTGTCTTCCCAACTCAGAAACAGGACTTAGTCTTGCATAATTTGCATCTTACTGGCTTCAGTCCATTCCCTAGCTGGGAAATCCTTTCTCCTAGACCCGGTGTGGTGGTTATTCCTGCCAGCTTCATGCCTTTTGTGAATGTGAGGAACTAGTCTTCCTTTGTATCTAATTTGGCTGGTTAATTACAGACCAGGCCTCAGTGAGATTTTTGTAGCGCCTGGGCTGGAAGCTACTCAGCCATCTCACCGGCTGCTGCCTTCACTCTGGAGATGCACTTGCCCAGCTCAAAACAATACAATATTTTTGCCATATCCCAAAATGGTCTTGTCCATATTGTTCATAATAATGCTCCAAGAGATTTATTCTTGGAGCTTGCTGGAATCAGAGTAGATTGTATTTGTGGATGACAGGTTTAATATCGTGAACTGTGGGCCTGGCGGCGTGGCCTAGCGGCTAAAGTCCTCGCCTTGAACACCTCGGGAGCCCATATGGGCGCCGGTTCTAATCCCGGCAGCTCCACTTCCCATCCAGCTCCCTGCTTGTGGCCTGCGAAAGCAGTGGAGGACGGCCCAAAGCTTTGGGACCCTGCACCCGCATGGGAGACCTGGAAGAGGTTCCTGGTTCCCAGCTTCGAATCGGCACAGCACCGACCGTTGCACTCACTTGGGGAGTGAATCATCGGATGGAAGATCTTCCTCTCTGTCTCTCCTCCTCTCTATCTAAAAAAAAAAAAAAAAAAATCATGAACTGTATATTTGTTTTATTCATGTGAAAGGGTTTTTAAAGATAATTCTTGAAGTGCCTTGAGTTGCAGGAACATTGAAGATATGTAATATTTAAACTGGCACACCAACAGCAGCAATCATCATCAGCATTTTCAGGTTCACCTGAAGATATATTGTTACGTGACAGAACAGGAGCGAATAGTGTCTGTCCATAGGAATCAGGAAGCTAGGTGTATTTCAGCAGGTGACTTGGTTTCCCTGGAAATTTTAAGGGTAAATCCTTACTGATGCAGTATTTGTAAGAATACGTGAATTTTTGACTTTAAAGTTTTGTTTCACCATGGTTTTTAAAGTTGATGAAAAGTAGAGCTATACAGGTAGATATAAAATGACTCATGTACTATATTATCTTTAAATATAACTGTAAGAAAAATCTGATTTCTAATTTAAAAATTGGAACCAATTTGATTAATATTTAGACATTTGCAGTTTGAATATGATTTGTGATGGAAGGACCTTTCATATTTATAATTACTGATTTTTCTGTTCATTCCTTTTACTTATAACATGCTTTCTTTAAAGGTGTATGAGTTTAATTTGTAACTAATATTTGTAAATTAAATTGTGAACTGATAGTAGTATTAATTGAAACCTTTGTATGTTGACCAGTTATATTGTTAATTTATAGACCATACTGAATGGCTAAAGCTAAACGGCTGTTCCTTATTCTCTTCCCATTGGAACTGTTTCTTTTTCAAGTAAGTGGCAGGTGCGCTAATAGTACCTTCCTCTTATTTCTGGCCAGGATGCACCTAAATTTTGGTGACAAGTGAAAATATACAACAAATGACACCATCTGCCATTGCCATCCAACTAGTACCAATCCCACCTTTGGGAACCATTTGGGATGGTAGAAGGGTGGCCAGGAATCAGACTCTCTTCAGGGCTGCTGGTGCGCCTCATATCCGAGTGTTAGGGCAAGATCCTGGCAGCCCAGACTCTGGGATTTGACTCTCTCATCAGCTAACCTCTGGGAGATTAAAGAAGCTTTTCATTTGTATTCAGTTACTCTTAGGGAAACTAGCCATCACATCCTCCAATAGTCTTTCTTAAAAACACACCAACATGGGCCCAGTGTGGTAGCCTAGTTGCTAAGGTCCTTGCCTTGAGTGTACCAGGATTCCATATGGGCATCGGTTCTAATCCCAGCAGCCCCACTTCCCATCCAGCTCCCTGCTTGTGGCCTGGGAAAATAGTCAAGGACGGCCCAAAGCTTTGGGACCCTGCACCTTTCGATGAATTACCCGGAAGAGGCTCCTGGCTTCTGGCATCAAATTGGTGCAGCTCTGGCTGTTGCAGCCACTTGGGAAGTGAATCAGAAGATGGAAGATCTTCCTCTCTGTCTCTTCTCCTCTCTGTATATCTTTCCAGTAAAAATAAATCTTAAAAAAAAAAATCCAACGTACATGTGCCCTTTTTAGAAAGCCAAAACCGCCATAGCCTCTTCAATCGCTAATTATAAAAATACTCATCCTTTCTTGCATCTTTGTTCTTTTCTATTTCCATAAATTGTCAGTGTTGGAAGATAAATATTAGTAGAAGGACTAGTGATTCTTTGTACTGATGATTTTCGTTGTTTTAAAAGAAACCTTTCAACTAAAAATTTCTAAGAAGTTTGAACTTATTTGTCAGTGGAAATTTTTTTATGTCAGCATAAAAATTCAAATTATGTTAGTAGCATTTTCAGTGATACTGCATTTTGTTGGGATTTTAATAGGATTATAGTTTTGTGAGTGTATTATTTTGTTTATTTTTACACCACTAACAAAATACTCACTAAGTATCATATACCCAAAAGTGACTTTCCAAAGCTGTGACTGATAGCCATATGTCACACAACGAACTCCTAGAAGCAACTTGTCCTTTGTGGAGTGTATGTGTCGACATCTGCTCGAATGACAGACGTTGGTGCAGTTGAGATGCAGCTTGATTTGGGAATGTTAGCTTCAAAGAGGCTCAGATTTTAATCATGTGAATTTGAAAAACAAATATGGCTGTTGCCGTTAATATAATTGACTCGTTCCTTGTGGCAGGAGCATGAACACGCAGAACCATTCAGTTCTGGCTGTCTGTGGTGTGACCTGTGGAGAGATCTCAAAATTAGTCATTGTGGCCATTTTATGAGCTATTGTGACCAGTGAGAAAAGGCGACGATCGATCAGTAATGGCTGACATTTCAGAATGGCCATGCAGAAAAATGTTATCGGGTTTATTAGTGTTTCTCATCAGCTGTAATCACCAACAAATTTCAGGAAAAATGTCACATGCTGCAGCTATTTAATAATTTGCTGTTGTGAAATTTTAAACAAGTTTTCCAATTTTGATTAGTATATTTAAAATGCCACTTTATTAAAATCATTATGAGTGGACTTTAAAAAAAACAGGAGAAAACAAGAGAAAAAAACAGCTTGAAAATCAGTTCAGATATTGAAGACTTGATATTTTTATTGAGATGAGACTCAGATAGCCATTTCTAAATGATGATTTGTTTTACTTTTAAAATAGAAGAACACTAAGAGCTGGCGTACTGCTGTTCTCTTACAGGTATGTTTTTATGTTAGTATGAAATGAAAAAATTTTTTAAAAGGTACATTTCTCTTCAGAAATCATATACATTTAAGCATTTTCGTCCGCATTAGCACCAAACAGTACAATATGATGGTCAAATGCAGAAAAATTCCATGTTTGCATGGAACTCAACAAGCGTTTAGCATAGGCTAAACTTTCTATATCATGATAGTTTTAATTTTGCTTGCTCTGGGAAAGCATCGGGGAAAGCCTGAGTTGATGGACCCTACACCCACATGGAAGACTTGGAAGAAGCTCCTGGCTTTCTATTGGCTCAGCCTCAGCCGTTGTGAACATTTGGGGAGTAAAACGGTGACTTGAAGATCTTTCTCTCTGTCTCTCTTTTTATAAATTTGCCTTTCCAAGAAAAATAAAATGGACACAGCTGGTTACTCTGTGGCCTGTGATGCTGGTGTCCCGTGTGGACACTAGTTTGAATCCTAGCTGCTCCACTGCAGACTCAGCTATGCTAACACAACTAGGAAAGCAACAGAAGATGGCCCAGCTCCTTGAGCTACAGACCCAGATGAAGGTCCGGGTTCCTGCCATCAGCTTGGTCTGGCTCTGGCCCTTGTATCCACCGTGGGAGTCAACAACGTAAGAAGCCTCCTTCTCTCTCACTTTCTGTAACTTTCCTTTCAAATCCATCAATGCCCCCCACTACCCCAAAGGGTGCTTCTTGACTAAATTATTTGGTGCTAATTTTAATTTGGGTACATGTACTCTAAACTGCAAAATAGTTACCCCTACATTAGATTTTAAGGTCATATATATATATATAAACATAAATACACACACACATATATGTATACACACAGATTCTTATGATTTTGAGCTGGAATGATAAGCACCTACTACTTTCTGGCTGTGTATTTCACTACTATGAGTGCCTCATATATGTGGAATCAAGTTAGTCTGACTTTTTTTTTTCAGATTTTTAAAATTTTTTTTAATTGGAAAATCAGATATACAGAGAAGAAGAGATACGGAGAGAAAGATCTTCCCTGCATTGATTCACTCCCTAAGCGGCCGCAACAGCTGGAGCTGAGCTGATCCAAAGCTAGAATCCCAGAGCCTCTTCTGGGTCTCCCACGTGGGTGCCGGGTCCCAAGGCTTTGGGCCATCCTTCAACTGCTTTCTCAGGCCACAAGCAGGGAGCTGGATGGGAAATGGGGCCTCCAGGATTAGAACCGGGAGCCTATTGGATCCCAAGGCTTGCAAGCAAAGACAGCCTAAACACTTGGGAACCTGCAACCACATGGGAGATCTGGAAGAGATTCCTGGTTCCTGGTTTCTGATCGACTCAGCTCTGTCCATTGCAACTGCTTGGGGAGTGAATCATTGGACGGAAGATCTTCCTCTCTTCCTCTCTGTATATCTTACTTCCTCCCCCCCCCCAAAAATAATAATAATAAATCTTTTTTAAAAGTGTTGCTTTTAAGCTAGCAAAAAACACTAGATCTTCAACAATTCCAGAGATTATGTTAATGACTTCTCAGTTATTAAAAAATTAATGTCCCCTCTTCAATATCATCAAATATCATCTATGCTAATGTAATCCAAACCTTATAGCTCCTTCTTTCTAAATCACATGTACATATCTTTTCCACTTTTTGAAGTTACAAAGTCTTCCCTCATTCTACTATTTTACTTGCTTGGTTGTTTTCTGAGTGCAGAAGTTATTGGAGCAGGGCCTGGGTGCAGTCTTGATTGTGACTGTAATGTCATTGCACATAGCAGTGTTTGAAAAAGCAAAGGTGTTCAATAACAATTTGTTGATGATTGAATAAATTAATATTCCCATTATATTTTGGCCAGCTATACATAGATTAGCGTGTAATGCATAGTGTATTTTGACAACTGAGTAAACGGCTTTCTTAACTTTTATTTTATATTGGTCAGTGCCATCATAATTCACCATTTGCTCAAGCAAAAGTGTTGGAAATAATTCCCCAACTGATCTTGGTTTCACCGTTCCCAAATCAGGCTGGTCGTGTATTCTATTCTTTTCTATATTTCTGTTCTCTGTTCCTG
Source organism: Ochotona princeps (assembly GCF_030435755.1). Taxonomy (NCBI): domain Eukaryota; kingdom Metazoa; phylum Chordata; class Mammalia; order Lagomorpha; family Ochotonidae; genus Ochotona; species Ochotona princeps. Next base: position 14,430,998 of record NC_080849.1, on the reverse strand, counting down.
CACCCCTTCCCTTTCCTCACTTCATTGCTTGCTTACTGCTTATGGCACAGCCAAATTGTCACTGCTGTTAAAATAAATTTTATCACTGTTACTCTCCTGTGTCCTGTCCTTCCGTGTGGTCGAACATTGTGGCACACAGGTTAAGCCACTACCTTCACTGCTGACGTCACATTTGAGTCTAGGCTGCTGCACTTCAATCCACCTCCCTATTAATGTACCTGGGAAGGCAGTGGAGGATGAATTGAGTGCTTGAGCCTTGTCTAGCCATGCGGAAGAACTGAACAGAGTTCCATGCTCCTGCTGGAACTCTGACTAGGCCAAACCCACAGCTGCTGTGGCCCTTCGGGGCTTAAGCCACCAGATGGAAGATATCAATTCTCTCTCTTTTTCCATCCCCCCCTCTCTCAGTAACGCCTTCAGACAAACAAACACGTAAGTCAAAAAGTCAATCAACCAATCAATCTTTAGAAGTATTCCTTTGATGTGTTCTTCATGCCTTGGGATAAAATTAGATATTTCTTAGAGTTTCTTATGTGCCACTCTGCCCAGCTGCCTGATTTCATTTCTCAACCTCTGCCTGTCTCTGCTGTTCACTCGCCATATGTGTTCATCTTTCATTCTCCCGTGCTTGTTCACCTGGGTTTCTCTTTGAACCATTGTTCTCCATTCACACCCTCTGTTGTCCAATTATTTCCACCTCTTCTTTCAACACTTGGTTCTTACATCTTTTATGAAAAGACTGTTCCTGTCTGACCCCATAACACACTCTGAGGCAGGCTCTCACTATGTTCTGCCCTACCTGTATCTTTGTTCTTACATGGCCATATTGTATTATCTGTCTTTTGTTTATCACCGTTTCTATAGTTCGATTTCCTTATATTTTGACCACTTAGGGAGACTGCTGGCTTGTAGCTACTCAACAGTTATTTGTTACATTATTTGACATGCATGTTTGTCTTAAGGTTCTGAACTTGAGGCTTCAAGATGGGTAAGATGGCTTACTGGAGTAATGGGTTGCAAAATGCTAGGGTTCTATAGCTGTAGAAGTTCTTTGGAGATATTGTGCATAACTAAGATTTTTAAAAGAGCCTTTAAGAATCCCCAGTGTGATCCCTCCAGACAGCTTCAAGTGTGTGAGTGGTTTTCCCTCCTTCCTTGCTCATTGTTAGCACATATACCTTTTCTATAGCAATGTCGCCTTCTTGCTTTGGAAAAATTTGAAATAGTAGATTTAGTAGATACTCCTGTTGAAGACAGCCTTTACCCCAGATACAGGGGGAAAAAGTGGAAATAATAGTCTTACCGACTTTCCTGTAGCCCTTGACCCTTTGTGCCCTAATTAGTTATGTAAAGATTGCCAAAAATAAAGAAAAAATGTGAAATTAGGCAATATTTCATAAGCATACAACGTAGAGAGAACAGTCCCAGAAAAGCATATATCAGATATCATTAACGTTAGTGTAAACAGCCACAGATACATAGCATATTCTTATTCACACACACACACACACACACACACACACACAAGAGCACACAAAGGTACTTCAAAATGATCATAATCATATCATTATTTTAAATTATTACGAAAAGATAATTGCATCCTAAAATTCTTTCTAGGCAAAGCTTTTAAAAACTATGCATTCAAGGGTCTTCAAAAAGTTTATAGAAGATTCTTACTATGAAAAAACCGCATTCATTTCAAGTTTTTGCACCAAAACAAAATTATGTGATATTTCTATTTTTCACAAACTCTTTGAAGTGTCTTGTGTATATGTCTGTGTGTATATACATGTATGTTCAGATTTGTGGCCTGGGAAAGCAGCATTGGCCAGAGCAGAGCGGATCCCAAGCCAGGAGATTCTTCTGGTCTCCGTGCAGGGTCCCAAGACTTTAGACCGTCCTCTGCTGCTTTCCAAGGCCACAAATAGGGAGTTGGATAGAAAGTGGAGCAGCTTGGAGTTGAACTGGTACCCATATGAGATGCTGGCACATGCAAGGCAAGGATTTAGTCACTGGACTAAATCCAGCCACTACTCTGCCTTTGGCAAGAGAATCTAAATTAGTATATTTACAATCTGTCAGTTCATTGATAAATGTCATCTTTAAGAAGACATCTGGAGTATATAATAAAAAAGAGTAAAACCTGAGCTTTGTGTCAAGTATATTTAATGTAGTTAGTATATGCTGAACATACACAAAGGATAAAGGGCTACAGGAAAGTCAGTAAGACTATTATTTCCACTCCCCCCCCCCCCCGTATCTGGGGTAAAGGGGGAGATAAAGGGAGAAGCTCCACCCAGCCTCCCACCCATCCTAGGTCCCCGATGTGGGGCATGCTCTGAGGGTCCTACTCAAGTGGTTTTGATAGTTTAACAGTTCTGAATTGCTGCCAGTCTCGCCATTTCAAACACGATGAAGTTGCTGCAGAATCCACTGATTGACATAGTCCACCTTAGAGTCTCCATTTGCCTAGTTTTTCACTGCCAACCTATGGCTGGGGTAGTTGGTTGATTGGTTCTGTCCTCTGTTGTGGTACCAGGTGTCCTCTGCAGACTCCACTGAACTGCCAGATCCTCACGTGCAACTGGTTGTGCTGTTCACTGCTCCGTCTAAGCCTCTGAGGAGGCTCAGCTCTGACACTTGCACTCCATGGCAGACCATGGAACCTGCACTTCTCTTCATGGTTGGGGTTCTGAGTCCGGCAGTTCGATTGAGGAGATCCCCAAAAAAACTTTGTCTGAGGTGATCCCAGACCATATTCTTGTGTGTACTTGCCTGATACAGGCATTGCCCCAATCAGCTGGTGGTTGCAATTGCTGGGTTGGTTCTGTTTTCAACCCTGTCTTCCACTGGAACCAATGGTTGTTGCAGTCTAGCCTGGTTCTGCCTGCCCAGCACACACTCAGCCCTCACAAACCTTTAAAAAAGGTTTTGTGGGCATAGCGAGGTAGCCTAGTCACTGAAGTCCTTGCCTTGCGTGTGCTAGGATCCAGTATGGTTGCTGGTTCTAATCCCGGCAGTCCTGCTTCCCATCCAGCTCCCTGTTTGTGACATGGGAAAGTAGTGGAGGATGGCCCAAAGCCTTGGGACCCTGTACCCCTGTGGGAGACCCAGAAGAATGGTTATGAGTCCAGAAGAATGATCTCTAATATCTGCCTATCTGACTGTTTTTCTCCCATATTCTATTTGGGAATTTATCACTATACAATGCCATGCTGTTTTAATTGCTATAGTTTTATAATTAGTCTTTCTATCCATTAGAGCTTACTTTTTCCTTTATTTCTTCTCCTGAAGTGTCTTTGGTTATTCTTGTCTCTTTGTTCTTCCATAATACATTTTACAGTTGAATTAATTATTCATCACAGACTGTGCTGAAACACTACTGCCTTACCATTTGTGCACCTGCTTCTGTGAAACTTGTGACTTTGAGAGGGAGAGTAGAATATCTGCTCTTTGCAAATAAATGTATTCCCAAGAGTGGGGAAGGCGATGATCTGCTCACAGCTCATCCATCAGAACAACCACTGGAGTACTTCTGGGAAGCACTGAGCAGTAGGGCAGAGAAAAAAAAATCAAGGAAAGTGGAGGGATAGTGAATAAGACCTCCTCGACTTCCGGCAATTTCCTAGAATTTCTAAGATTGACTCTGCAGAGCAGGCTGTGCTTCTGGAACTTTCTGGACTTGAAGCAGGTGGTGTTTTACGTATATTTACATGGAAGTCAACTGCCTTTATTTTGAAGATCATATAGCTTCTAATCGTTTAAATTAAATTCAGAATAATGGCCATTGTACTTGGCTCATATATTTATCCATATTTTTAGGTGTTTTCCTAGAATTATTAAAGCTTCTGCTTAGTGATACTTTGTATAAGAAAATATGAATAGCTTTCTTTACTTTCTAAAATTGCTTTAAGAAAATACCAGTCCTTGAAGCAAGAGTTTGATGCTGTTTTGTTGTTCTGCCTTGCCTCTCACTGGTAACACACTTGAACATCTATGATTATTAGCTGAGACGACAGCTATTCAACAAGTTTCATTGATGACCAGCTTTCTCCTTTGTGTGATTTTTGTAACCTGGAAGGAGTAAGTTGTTTAATAAGAGAGAAATATCTGCTTTATTCCTTCTAATTGTTCTCTGTCAGCTTGCACTTCACCTGAGTGTCCTGTGAGAATGTGACAGTCCCTCACTAGGAATGAGACATAGATTCTGCGGTGGAAATAGCTTCATAATACCAAAAGACAATATAATGTTCCAGAGGAATTACCTTCCTTTGAGGCAGGATATAGGACTTCTTGTTTTGCTTTGCTTTTAATACTAGAGTGGAAGGAACGTCCCGAATACAAACAGTGATCTCTTGCCAATTTTCCTCTTAGTGGACCATGAGCATCCTGGCTGCTTGACATGTTAGGCCATCACTCAGACACGTGCACATATGTATTCACATGCTGGCAGCACAAAATCTTAATGTGCCAACTTGGACACCCACCTTAACTGAACTTGTTTTTATTAATGGCACCATTCACCCAGATTGGAAACCTTAAAATTATATTTTCATTCTTCACTCTTTTTGTACCCCTTAGCTCTAAAAGTTAAGCACGAGGACACTGCACAAAAATTTTGTTGCTGTGTGGCATCTCCTCTTTATTTTTCACTGCTGCTCCCCACGTTTGAGGTTTTTAGTACCTATTGTCTCTCATTTCTGAAATCTCTTCAATGCACAGTTGTCAGATGGATCTTCCCAATAGTCACCATATGATTCAAACTTTGTGTCTGGCTTTTACTGCCTTTAAGATGTAATTTAATATCACCTGACATTTGAGACCTATATATGCTACAACTACGTATTCCAGCTCTCGTACCCTCTGACTGCTTCTATCTTTTCTCTGTTATGTCAAAGTAAAGTGGATCCTGCTCCCTGTGTGCAATGGGAGCTGCTCTGCCTCTGCCTTATTTACTACAAATAATATCTGCAACAAATGTTGGAGAGACATCTGTGTGCTCTTGAACAAAGACTGAGCAGAATGGTACAAATCTCAATCTAGGACTTCAGGGAATTCTTTTCTAACAAATGATAGCAGTTATGGAGGAGGAATTAGCATTATAAATGTATGAATTTTAATAGTATGTTGGAAGGTGGTATTGCCATGGGAAAAGAAAGTAAAAGGGGAGACAAGTGGGGAGCTAGAAAAGAATGGGATGCTGTGGGTTGGGTGAGGTCTCTGCCCCTGCTGTTGGTTCTTTTTGTTTAGTTACACTCTCACCCGGCTTGTCCCGTCTGAATGGGACATGACGCCTCTCTCTCTACATGCTGAGAACTTCCTCTGAATATCCATCTCTTTCTCATTGCCTGTACTTGGCAGAAAGTATTGCGTTCTTCCTTCAGTTTCAATTATTTCTTCATTGTATCTTTGTTTTCCTATTAAGCTTTGAGGTCCTTGAAGAGAAGGCTTAGTGTATGTGATTTTTATTGTTCCTTTAAGATAGTAGTTAACAACACTGTATTTACAGTTTGCTTCTGGCTATGTGTGAGCCTTGGGTGACTTCATTGCTGTGCCTCAAGTGTGTGTGTGTGTGTGTGTGTGTTTTAAAAATCTTTGCTTTCTCTTGATATATTTTTTAAAATATTAATTATTTGAAAGGCACTTTCAAAGAGAGAGATTACAGACAGACAGAGAGAGAACTACATCCATTCATTCACTTCTGAAATACCTGCAGGAGCTAGGACTGGGCCAAGCCAGAGCCAGGAGCCTGAAAGCTCGCTTGCATGGAACCCCATCCATCCTCAGTTCAGGGAGCTGGATCTGAAGCAGAGCAGCCAGAACTTGACCTCTTCAACTGGGGCTCATACAGAACCCGTTTTGCCATAATGCCAGTCCCTTTGGTTCTTTTAAACTTGATTTTTTGCCTTATTTTCTATGTTAGTTTTTGCTTGTTTCTTACTGTGCTATCCTTGATCATTTGTATTTGTGTATTTTCTTTCCCTCTTTGAATATAAGGTGTAAGGAGGCAAGGCATTATTCCCTATCGTGTCCTCCCCCTTTGGTTGAGTGAATGCTTATTTGTAAATTAAAGGTGTTTGTGTCTTAACTGAATATATAAGCTGTACCAACAAGGAGGGGATGTGAAATGGGTGTTTGTAACCATTGAATCATTTTCTAGTTATGTTTCTAATAATTTCCCCAACCACACAGACTATTCCTTCTTGACATAGTTGGTACTTTGTTTTATCCTGTGTAGTCTGTCTCTTATCCTTAGTCTGCTGCTTCCCATTTCCCTGGGAAGTCCAGCAGAAATTTTCTACTCTAATGTCTCCACATTTGTGAATTTAAAAGCATTTATTGATTGATTGATAAGGAAAAATTAGTAAACAACTGTAAGGTACTTTGGCAATGTAAATGCAAAGAGGTATTTTTATAGTAATGGACGGGAGGAGATGGAAGGTCTCCATACCCTTTCATTGGCTTTCTGTCCTTGAATACGTGGTAGTTCCTGGAATGGCGGATGGTCAGTCCTGCTTCTCAGCTTGCCATTCTGTTGACGGCAAGTGCAGAGTGACGGCTCCCAGCTTCCAAAAATAAGTGACTGTTCTTGAGGGAACACTAAAATTAATCTGCACTCTCTCCAAGTTCCTATAATCATGCAGACTTTACTGCTTATGTTTTCATCATGTAACCAGGAGTGGCTCATTCAATGCACTTGCTGCTGAAGGACTAACATGTGCATGTGTGTGAAAATGTCTGAAGGACCGTAACTCATCCTGGCCAAAGCCAAATGGTTCCGTGTTACCCTCCCTAAATTTGATCTATGTTTACATCTGTTTACAAAATCTGAGCATTCGCTCCCTACCACCAACCTAATGCTTCAATGCTCTTTCCTAATAAAATCAATATACGCTTCCAGCACTCATAACTAACCCTATCATAATAAACCGGACTGCATGCAATGGAAAAAAAATAATTTCAGAAAAAAAAACAATTAGGACTCTGGCCAACCACAGTCTTTCTTCAAACTGAATGTTATGCGGCTGTATTTTTAAATTTTCTGATACCTTTTTCTCAAGCCATCTTTAGTCATATTTAAAGTCCGTTGAAACAATGTGCTGGATAGCCCTTCCCTTCAAACAAGCAATAATGTCGTCAGTCTAAGGGATTCTAAAGTAAGGTATCTTTAAGTCTTTGACGTAATTCAGTGTTATTATTTTTCTGACTCTATTTGATAAAACACTTATAACAGAGCATATGCATTCTAAATAGATTTGCTATTGGATAATACTGTATGCCAAAAAGTGTGTCATTAAAACAAACAACTCTACTCCCTTAAAAAATATAGTTCTCTAATTTCTGGGCAGTCTACTCTGTTTTGGTAGTTTTCTCCCACCCAAGTACTAACCTGGCCTGGCCCTGCTTGGCTGCCTAGATCAGCCATGATCCAGTGCAATCAGGGTCATATGGCCATAGACTGTATTGCACAAATTTTTACATTAAAAATGAAATGCAAAATTTCTTGCATTTTGCAAATGTATCAAATTCTTATGCCAAATGGTGAAAGTACCATTCGCATTATTCATTCTGTTACTGATCTTTGATGGCTGCACTTTAATAAATAAATAGATCATCTAAGATTCAATAGGCCAATTGCAGCATATAATAGCTATTCAGAGGCAATTAAACTGCCTTTTTTCATGCCTGCGTGTGAGCCGCCCTTTCACAACCTTCAACTTGATTCGTGGTGATTCAAAATTAACTTAAAAGTCTTGTTTGCTTACAGCTTAAAGCTTAATTGACTGAAAGCCAAATAGAGTGTGTTCTGTATTCAGCACTAAAGCTATTGATAAAGCCATGTGTAAATTGTGCGTGGTGAAAGACAGCGATTGGGCCTCCTGTTCTTGTATTAGTCCACAACTTAGCATTGCTGCACAGTCAGAATTGCTTTGTCAAGTCTTTTATCACACCAGGTTAACTCTCTCCGGAGTTGCTCCAGCAGCAGAGCAGTCAAGTATTGAGTTTCTACAACACTGTGGGGCCTGCTATAATTCTGTTGCTTATTTGTGGTTTCATTTTTTTCCTTTAATATAGTATCGGTCTTTCATTTCTGAACAGGACGGTTGGTAACATATTTCAAGAGCTTACTGATTTTCTGTATTTTTTACTTTGGAAGCAAGCAGGGACTTTAGGTTTAGAGGTTTTGAAAAAAATATTTCAAGAAAAATAAATATATTGATTTGTAAATCTAGCCATTTTGAGTACTTAATTATGGTAAGGGATGCATGCTTAATAGCCTTGAGAGTAATGTAACTATTATTTTCCAATAGCAATGAAATTATTGGTCTGTTTCGGTACTTTTTCCACACACAAAATATGCCAGTGACTATTGTACCTTACAGAGATGTACATTTCTTTTTTTTTTAATTGAGGCTTAACTGTGAAATTAGATGAATTATTAATATATGTAAATACATTCTACAAAATTTCCTTGCTATGCCTTTTTACAAGTAAGTTTAAATATACACACTGAATAGAAAGTCAAAGATTTGTATGTAAATATACATAAATCAAGAAAAGAAATTTATAAGCGAAGCTAAAATAACATTCAGAAGTACTCTACTGTTGTCAACTGGTATTTTATGTGTTTCAGAAGTCTGAATACTTTTTTTTAGTGTGAAGCTTTTTATTTGGTATTTAGTAACAAAAAATGTAAATTCATTATTTAATACATCTGGAAGATATTTCGTAAGTAATGTTTATGTTGTAATTTCTACTTTTTGGAATAACTGTCAATGAATGGTATTTGAATATATTTGTGGTGAATTCTCCGTTTTACTTTCCTTAATTTTATATAGTGAACTAGTATTGAGCATAGAAGACTGATTCATGTTTGAAAATTTTCTCATGCTTTCTGTTAAATAGATGAGAAATTCGATGAAATTTAGGCTGCTTATTTTGTACTTTGTAATATTGTTGCTTTAGTTTTAGAATATGCAGATTAAAAGTATAAAAAGCGATTTTAAGATGAAATAATTATGAAAACTATTTATTTATTTCATATTCATAATGGCACTAAAAGGATGGTCTGTATCCTAACCATTTGTATGCGCAAAAAGGCTTTTTTATTTTCTTCTTTTTTCAGCTAAAGACTTGGAATTGGATATGGTTATATCTCTTATTGATATTCTGGTAACCATGGCTATCTAATTTTACCTGTCTTCCCATTGATTTCCAATAAAAACCTACTCTATTTATAAAAAATCAGGATAAGTTGCAACTTAGTTTCAAAATGACTGTAATTTAAAATAGTGTGTTATTCCTACATACTTTTCAATAAAATTGTAATCATGCTTCAAAATGTAAAATCCAGAGGCGCACCAGTTTTATTGAAGTTTCACCAATACCAAGTGAGACTTGAGAGTCAAGAATGAATTGCTTTTATTGATCATGTTTTTGTATTAACAGTTAATCTAACATATTTTTAAAGGCACGAATTATTTGAAAATAACATTTTGCTTCTTTTTCATAATGTGCTTGCTTAGTATATCCAAAGCAGTTGTATTGTAAGAACAAATCAATCTGTTATTTTTACTTTTACAAAGGAGATTAAATTTAATTGTAGATATAATAAATCTATTTAGTACCTAATTAATTAAACAATCACCATGATAAAGAAACAGACCATGTGACAATTTAGGGAAAATGGTATAAGTATTGATTGCATAGACAGAGAGTAGCAGTAAGATCTTGGTGTAGAATTTGAAAGGGATCACGGCACTTGCTTTGGCTTTGTTGACTTTGATCAAACTCTGGATTAAAAAATGAGAATTTACTGAGACTCTTCTCAGGTAGGAGTTAAGACCAGAGCCCGTGTCTGTGATGCTAGTTTTATAGATTGTTTGTTTTTGAAAAGTGCATTTTATGTCAGTGATTATAATTGGAAAAGTTTGTATTTTTATTTGTTGCAGACTTTTGAGATCTACAACTATTGGGAAAAAGTGACTGATTTAGATTCACAAAAGTCATGCTGTGCACAGTTCCCTGTTGGTATTTGTAGGTTATGCTTTTTACATAAGTAGAAGAGTATTAGTTTTCCTCTTTTTCTTGAAATTTTCCCAATGAGATTTCTCCTTTTCAAAATTACTAGACTGATTTTTTTTGTTAACTATTTGACTATTTCAGAGAACCTATTGATATCCCTTAACAAGGGAGAAGAAATGGCCATTTAAAAATATAATGCTTCATAAAAGTGGCTACTTGATCAGTAAAATTCATCTTTCATGAATCTTTATGTTGGAATTTCTAAAAAGAAATGAAAACATCATATATCAAATTGGTTGGCAGTTAGAATACTAGGAAGTTTTTGCATATTATAGCTTAATGTATATTTGGAAAATTAAAGTACTGATAGTAAAAATAATATTTTAATGTAAAATTAGTTATACAAATAGTTCTGGGAAAATATTCTGTGTCATCAGTTAAGTAAAATGTTCATATAATGCCATGACTCTAATTTAGATTGAATTCAATATGTATTAAATAAATTGAAAATAAGTTGTAAAACCATAAATGAGATCATAAATACCTGGCCATATATTTTCATTTGAGCCTTAAGATGAAGGACAAATTAATATCTTGCAGAAATGAAATTTTCATTAATGTTAGGTTGAAATGGAGAAGATTAATATAATGGTGTAAAAGGGTTAACTTCTTGTAAGTACAGAGCAGATTACCTCAGCTATCAAATTATGCATCTGATCTAGTAACATTACCAAAGAACATTCTATATTATTTATTTAATCTTTCAGCTAATAGAAAGAAGATAAATGCCTTAATTTGCTTTCTCAACATGGTATCTAGAGTAGTATAAGGTCCTTGATAATAGATTTTCAGATGATCATGTGACTGAAATTGAGCTATGAACAGCATTAATAAAGCAAGCTTTCTTTTAAAATGTGTTTGGAATTAACACCAAGACCAACTCCTGATTAATTCTAAATAGCAGTTTACTTAATTTTATTTTCCTTATATGTGACACAGAATGATATATGATGCTGAATGACAGGAAAACATTGGGTTTTATTTTGGTATAATAACCCTTATGGAGTCGACTTGGTGAGGTTACGCCTTGTTGTTCAAACAAGATTCATCCAAATACTGATGTCTTATTTTCTGATCATTTGTATCATTGTGCTAATCAAATGGTAAATATGCATTAATATCTTGGAGCACTGTTGCTAAAAGAATCCATGATTAAACAGAGGGACTGAAACCTCTCTAAGTGCTAATGAGTACTTACTTGGTAGTCTATACTAATGCTTTAGTGGATGCTGAACAAGTTTAGATGTTAAGCTTTTTAGGAAGAGTGAATGATGTCTAATGATTATTTCATGACAGATCTCTGGACTGAAAGGCATTTAGCACTCAAAGTATACTGCAAAGCCTATTCCTCAAAGCTTCAGACAGGTTTATTTGGTCTCACCTTGAATAGAACAGTGCTGTATTGATTTCATTGGTGTGGATTTAAACACACTATTGGCTTAGAATAGCACCAGTATGCAGTAGAAAATGATTGTCTTAACCCTTATGGTGACTCTCAACTGTGCTCCCATATCATCATGTGAACTTCGAACATGATCATGAATTTCATTCCAGTATTTTGAGTTCAGCATATGAGACTGGAAAATACTGTGCCTGTGTGCTGACACTCATGGTAGGCATTAGTTTTGGAGAAGGTTTATGCAGAAGTCGCTAAAAACTTGAATTTATCTCTTGAATTAGTGAGTGCTTTTTTATACCATATTTATGTACTTGAAGGAACTTGTATGGAGAGTTATGAATGTGTCTGTGGATGACATGCAGATTTTGTCTTCCTGCTGAAGTAGTTGATTGTTTGGGCTCTGGATGATAATGGTATGTATGCGCAGCGCTTTGGATTGTATTTTTATATTTTGGTAGCCCACGTGCATGCTCCACGTGAAACCAATTTATTTAATAGTTACTTTCTATCTCTTGATAGAGCACTATCCCCAAATTTTCTATATTTTTGTATCCCAATAGAAAAAATGTATATAACACCATTAGGCACTGTCAACCAAGCCTTACTTTATTATCCTTATTTATAATTTTTTTGCTCATTTTAAAAAAGCGTTTTAAATTATAGAGGATTTGAAGGTAACTCGATTTAGTTAGTTTACTAGAGATACATTTTGGAGATGTCAAATTGTGTTCACTTACACTTACATACATGTTACTGCTGCATACAAATATTACATGAAGAATTAAGGTTTTGTAATATTACACACAGGTGTCAAGTATGAACTGGCTCCAACCCAGTAACCACTGACGTAGAAGCCAGGGAAGAGTCTGGAGATTGTTCTGCATTGGCGTATTCCCATAGTAACCTCTCACTCCTGTCCTTCACCGTTTGATTCGAACATTTAACCTTTCTTATCTGTGAAACATGGGGGTTTGTTTTGTTAGGACCACCCTGTGATCTTCAATTCCTCCTCGCAATACTTCTGGACCCTAGACTTCCCCCTGCCAATAATTCTTTTAAAATATTAATTGCTTTTGTAATTTGGAAAGTGACTGTATTAAGCATGTAATTACATCATTATAGTAAGTGCCCAGTCAATTGTGTGAGGCACCCTTGGTAAGTAGAATGGATTTGTATGGGCCTAATATTTTTCTAATTATTTCAAAGGCCTTTCTGTTGCTGTTGTTTTAAATGGAGAAGTTTTTATCTTCAGCATATTTGGAAGGTTTCCCTTCCCTCCTGCTCATAACAAATGCGGCGTGTTTGAACATTTTGTAGGGCTCAGAAACACTAGGTAAGTGTTACAGGGATCATTTAGTTTCTTTTGCTGGTAGGAGAAGCAAGTTACAAGTTAGAAAATGCTAAGCACATGTTGCTGTGGGTTCCTTTCCTCTGCCTGTGTCAGCTCTGATATGGCAGTTTAGGGTTCTGACACCAGCGATTTTGTGCAGTGGTTGTGGTAAAAAACTCTCAATAAATTGTATTTTCTCTTGATAAGATTCTTCCCTTAGCAGTGGGCATGTGTATTTATCTAGCATCAGTGCATATTCATCATGTAGCTTTGTGCATAGGAGACTGTTGACCAACAGATGAATTAAGCGCAAAATAAAATAGCTTTGTACTCACAACTCTGAAATAGTTTCATGATTTGAGCCATTCAAACATAATGTAAGGATATCATTCTTTTACCATGGAGCAACAACGAATTGTTTTTAAGCTAGTCTAATTAAACAGCACGGCATCTTACAAACCTGGGTGTGTGACTTCATACATGTATAGATTAAAACATTAACATTCTATGGTAGCCTTCATTTCAGGAGTAGTAACTTTTTTAAACCCATAAATGTAAGAAATCACTGAGTTGAATCTCTGGTATTTTTAGGCATGTATACTGAGTACATGTTGTAAGTTGTCCAAAAAAATCCAAGGCCTGCTGTATGCAAGATTGGCAACTCAGATTCAAATTCTAAGTGGGATTAGCTCATTAATGGGGAAATACGTAAACACATGAAAGAAAATATAAGAAATGTTTAATATCTCTCAATGCTTATTTGAGGGGTCCCCCCCCCAGTGGGTTTTTGTTTTAAGATTTTTAAAATTTGTATTGGTAAATTGGATATATACAGAGAAGGAGAGACAGAGAGGAAGATCTTCAACCATTGATTCACTCCCAAAGTGGCTGCAGCGTCCAGAGCTGAGCCAATGCAAAGCCAGGAGCCCAGAGCCTCTTCTGGGTCTCCCACACAGGTGCAGGGTCCCAAGGCTTTGGGCCGTCCTCAACTGCTTTCTCAGGCCACAAGCAGGGAGCTGGATGGGAAGTGGAGCCTCTGGGATTAGAACAGGTGCCCATATGGGATCTTGGCATGTGCAAGGTGAGAAAGTTAGCTGCTAGGCTACCACACTGGGCCCAATAAGTTTTTAAGGAAAGAAGTCATTTATACAGGGAGAATAAAAGGTGTGTAGGAAATAAATCAGCAAATGCAACTAGAGTTAATTTGATAGACTATCTCCACTGTCAAAGGAAGAAATGTAAAATAGCCTTAAAATCTTCTGTTACAATTAGGCACAGGGTTGATGTCTGCACAAATAGCTTAGAAATGATGAAAATGTAAAAACAAGGTGTAGTTGTCTAATAGTAATTCAAGCTTTTTACTACTTGAAGCTTCAGAAGTTACTTGAAAGTATCTGGAAAGCTAAGCCCTAGCCACTTGCCTACATACATATTTTGGCTGCTTTAGAACTTTGTAGTGTTTTGGGTTGCCATGCCTTGAACAAGTATCTGCTTAATGGTCTGAGGCTGTGGTTGACTTTCCCACTGGGTTTTAGATTCTCAATGTGAATGCTAAGGGTACTTCTTGGTAAGAAGCTTTATTTTCTTTTTATTCCAAGATTTGATTTCCTGATCATCTGTTGCTATGATTAATTGGTTTTTAAAAGTTGTATTGGACCTTTGAAATTCTCCTTATTTCTTTACTTTTTAAGATATTATTTCTCTTATAATTTTTAAAAAAGTGTTTCCCCTTGAGTTGTCTTTTCTCACTCAGTTGTTCAGAACAATAAGCATATGTTAACCTTGATTAGGTTTTAATAATCTTCAGGATGCTTAAAAAAAAAGGATGAAATTCTTACACCTCTGGCACTTGCGGATCAGATAATCCTTAGAGCAAACTTTGGACGTAACTATCACAATTTTTTTCCTGGAACTGCTAGACTGCGGAATTGTGGTTAATTGTGGTTGTTGTTAACACAATGATGTGAGAGTGTCCTTAACTATGTGCCACTTAAATAATTCACGTAGAGTGAAGCAAGCAGAAAAACAAAGGGTGAAATAAAGTGATCATTTTATAAAATGGTGTCTAGCATTATAAAGTAATCTGTTGGGACGAAAAAATAAGCTAGATACTCCTTTGAAATTTCAGCTCACTCCATACAGGCCTTTGAAAACAGTAGCCTGTAGCTCCACACGCAGCGTACCTTGTGACCAAACGTGTAGTCATTCAAATGAAGACCACACATAGGCCTCCTGCATGAGTGGGTGTGCCTGCCAGCCTCTTCGGATGCCGCACAAGGTCCATCACTGAGTTCATAGATTTTTTATTTAGGTGAGAACATTTTTAAGCACATCCAATAAATGATTTGTCATTTTATGAATAGAAGTGACCGCAGGTCTAACTCTAATGGACAGCTGCCCCACCTTCATCGGGGGCGTTCTGACAGCCCAGTGCGGCATGACGTGTGCGATTTCATCTGCTTCAGTATTTTCATAAGGAAATCTGGTTGCAGATCTTTTGTCCTCTGAACAGTAACTACAGGAGGAGAAATTGCCTGTGACAATGCTTGTCTGTGTTTTCAGATTCATGTAATTTTACAAGTTGCTAACCCCTGAATTTCGGAAATATTCTTTTCCTTGCAAATGTCTAACAGTGGTCTTGTAAATGTTAGCATCTGTACAGCTTTAAAAATTTGCCATCTGTCTCAAAACCACCTTTGAAAGGCACATTGAACCAAAAATTAGATGTTTTCTGAGAGAATTATTACCCAAAAGATTTCTGATTATGTTGCTGTCTTAGGTTTTTGGTTCTTTAAAAATTATAATTTTTCTCCCAAGCTTAGAATATTTGCACTGAAAGTAAAGGTAAAAGAAAAAAAATTGTTTTAGACCCTCTGATGTTTAGGTGGAGAACAAAGAGAAAAATAAAATAATTTGGGCTGTGAAAAAACAACTATTGAATAGTGCTTGTGAGAAGAGGAAATGTATACATGAATTGCTGGAAAAATATGAAAGTTTCCTTAAAGTTTCTGATTATTGATATAGGATCGTGAGAACATTCAGCATTCTTTAATTTTTGTTTTAGGGTTGGTTGAGCAGGAAATGCTTCTGCATATTTTGTCACATCTGTAGCAGCTACCATACACTGTCACATGGGGAGGCAGTATTTCAAAACAGCTTAATCAGTAGCCCCACTGGCAGAGACCCGTAGGCTTTTGCAGGGCCTGTTGCATTCCAGCAGGGGGCTATTGTGCATACATACAAATTAATAACAGGGTTATTTGCTGGAGTTTTCAAGAGAATGGGACATAGTGCAGGGAAAAAGAAACACCACCACCAACAACAACAAATCATATACAAGAGCATAACTGTCCAGTGCTTTTCACATCCCAGACTGTAGGTGCGAGGAAGCTGCTGGCAGATGTGTGACATAGCAACCAAGATATGTCTACTACAATGAGAGAAATTCACATGCCACTAACGTTCTGCTTATCCCCCGGGTTGGCAATGATGTAAAAGTTGGAAAAGAGTGTGTGAGTTCCACATGACGCTCACTTTGAATCAGCTCACCTTTTTGCTTTAGGAAGTAAAGAAGAAGACTCAAGAAATTTACTCTTTTTATTTTAGCCTCACTTTAAGTGTAGAGATAGAAATTTACATGCTGGCTATGTAACCATTTGTTAATTGTATTTTATTATCTCATGTCATTAAAATTTATTTGCTATGTTTATAAAAATTGCTGTGTTGTAAATTAAATAGGCCAATGAGTAAAAATGATATGTTGCAGTCATGTGACAGCACTTGTTTACAGAAGGGACTCTAATTACCTACAGTTACAAATAGGGTGAAATCCATACAGTTGGCATTTGAGCCCGTGAAACTGAGAGTCTCCCCCAGCATGGGACACTTGAGGTCTTCCAGTCCTTTCTAGATTGTCACCTACCTGTGCTTTCCATGTTCCCATTTCACAAATTCATCTCTATGAATTGAAGGAAAATGGATGTCTACAGTGCATTTTGAACTCTTTAAAAATAATTTAAAAACAAAAGAAGTAACAGTCAATGAGGTTGTTTGTTTTGAAGTTTTCCTCTCCCCCCACACATATCCTCCTACCCTACTAACAAGTTTACTTGAATGTCTACTGTTGTACCTCTGGAAAAGTTGACATTTTTATGACATTGTTCTTTATGCACCATAAGCCATCCTACAGAAAATCCTAGGCCAATATTTTTTTCATTATAATTCTAACACAAAGGCAACACATTTTAGAATTTCAAAAATGTAGTTGTAGCTTACTTAGATATAATGTTGTGGTGCCTTTACTAAAAATGTTGTATGCTAATGTGTGTGTAATTGCATGAACGTAATACATGTAAGCATATGTATATATAAAACTACTATATTTGATTAGTTGCATACTATTATTTCACAGGCATATCCCCAAAATAAATATGTGAGTAGCCATTTACTAGCCAGGTACATGAATTTAGGTAGTAGTCAGAAGGAAGTTTATTTTGATTAAATTACATCTATCATCTGAAATACTGTTTGGATTCAACTTGTTTATAGAGATCTAGTTTAAGATGCATTTTTTATTAGACAGATTTCACTACCATATGTGGTTTTAAACTCATCCATACTTGGCATACAATTTTATATATGCTTTTCCTAATCAGTAACTAATGATGATGGCATATCACATTTAAAATATCTATAGGGTGAAAAAAGAGAAATAGAAAAACGTGGAAATTTTACAAGAATATTTTGATATAGTCTGAAAATAGAAATTTCTTATAGCTTTATTGATTAACATTTGTAGAGCTTTGGACTGTAAGCTGAAGCTCTCCTGATTGTATGCAGACATTGTAAACAGGCCGTCTCCGTGTTGTGAATGTTTGCTTGTCTTCAGGACTGCCAATCATCATGATGTTCACTTTGCTGTATCTACTCTTGTTCTTAGCAGTTTATCAAAACCTTAATGCTAGCAGATACACTTCAATCAAAATAAGGAAATAATTTCAAGCTTAATTCAAATTATTTTAAGTGGTTCCTACATACTGCCCTTTGGTTTTATTTAAGATCTTTACTACTCATTTTTTCCACTTTTCAAAGTCTTAGAATGTCTTGGTAATTTAACAATTCATAATATATATATATATATATATATATATATATATATATATCGTATTAAATACAAATTGAATTTATTTTGCTAGGTAAGAAATCAAAAACAGTTTGTCACTAGATATGATTTTTAACATTATTACATGTTAAAAGTTCAAGGAATGTTTAACAATTTGGTTTCACATAAGAGCAACTAAGCATTTGAAAGTTTCCAAAGTTTTAGGGTATACTGAAAGTTATAGTAGCTTGAAAAAATATACCACCGTAGCTATCAGTGGGACTTACTCATGTACCAGAAATTTCTAGCATGAAATTGTGCTAATACCAACTTTTAATATAAGGGGGAAA
Organism: Ochotona princeps; assembly: GCF_030435755.1. Taxonomy (NCBI): domain Eukaryota; kingdom Metazoa; phylum Chordata; class Mammalia; order Lagomorpha; family Ochotonidae; genus Ochotona; species Ochotona princeps. The sequence goes on along the minus strand of NC_080849.1, from coordinate 14,412,732 downwards.
AAGCTTAATATGTTAGAATTTGGGATATCTGCTTAATATAATTATAATCTTGGAGGGAATTCAGATTGATTTCAACACATTACATATTTCAATTTTTAGTAGAAGTTTAATCATCACATATATAATTCAAGTATAAAAAGCATTCTGATATTCAGCCATAAGCAAAGAAGTACATTTAAAAAAAAAAAAAAAACAGCTTTTCCAGGTCAAATCACATAGTTTTTAAAGTGTATTTTTAGAGTAGCAAATTGTTGGAATATACTTACCCTAAGGTTTTAATAACTAATACAATTTCAGAGCGCCATTAATATATGGCTAATAGCAGATATGAAGTATCTACTGATTGTCAGTCCATCTCTCATAAAACTGCGTTTAGCCTTAATTCAAATCCATCGATTCTTATTCCAGTTAAACTGAAGAACTTAATATGTCTTTTAATCCTTTTATTGTAAGCTAGGATAAAATTAATTTTACCCTAGAACTGCACAAAGCCAATTAACATGATCTTTAGAGTTATTTAGTGAAGTGCTTCAAACTGCTAAATTTATCTTGACCTCTTGGTTGCACTCTCTGACTGCTTTTTAAATGAAGCAATCAATATCTCATAGCCCTTTAAATAGCTTAAACTTCTCAAATATTTTACCTGTGTTCTAGTTAAACTGTAAGTAAAGTGTTTACTCCTGTTCGTGTAAATCTAGAGTCAATTATGCCAAATCTAAAGACAATTATGTACTTTTGAGGAACACCGTATAAATGAAATCGTTGTTTAGAAAAGCGAAAATCCTAGCAGCTTGTTTCGCTGAGAGTAACACAGTAAGGAAGAAACCTCTCATTTTCACACCGAAAATATATTCTGATTCTGTTTGTAACTTAGAATGTAGATCATTTCCGTCCTTTCGCCCTACTCTCAGCCTCTGTTCTCCACGCAGGGCTAGTTGAAGGTATTAATTTTCTTTCTGTGATAGGGTGATCAAGCGTCGTGTCAAGAAAATGGATCTCCGTGTCACCCTTTCGCATGATTAAATGGAGGCATGTCTCTGAGAAAAAAAAATACCAAATTTTCATGAGACAGATGAAACTGTAGCAAGGTTTACTTTTACAGAATTATTGTTAGTATCACAGAATCTCTCATTTGATTGTCAGCTTCCTTGCAGGAAAACCTTGCAGCTAATCGCACCTTTCTTTTATTATTTGACAGAAAATGCAGGGCAGAATCAGTAACTAAGATGTTTCCAAATCTGCAAAATTGCTGCATTATTTTTGGGAAATAGTAAGGATGAGCGTCTTTACGTGACACAATCTTTGATCAATTGGTGTCTGTTTTAGGGGCTTTTCCTCTTGTGCTTTTTAACCTGGTCCCTTGTTAACAAAGAGCTATCATCTTCTCAGATCGGAGTGCTGATACAAATTACCTACTGCAGACCCTCAGCCCGGGAGTGTACATTGCCAGTCGGATAATGTCCTTAGAACCCCATGCACGTGCCAAACTTTAAATTACATCGAGTGATGTACTTGACAGCTAATTAAGATTTCATATTTTGGCCAGTTAGCAGAGGGCACCTGTTACAATTCTTTCTGTTGGCTTAGGGGTAGAATTTACAAATGGCGATCTGCAAAGACATAATTAAAACTTCCCTCAAGTCTTAATTTCTTCCTGAGGAGTGGGAGTTCATAGAAGATTGAGGTAATTAAACAAAAGGCGCACAGAGAGGGGAGGGGGCCGAGGATGGAGGCGGAGCTCTCCAGATGCCCCTGTTGTTTAATTTCCTACTGGAAGCAGCACATGTGTGCATGTGCGCCCCCGCCCCCTGGGAGCGGCAGCCGTCGCAGAGGCTGAACGGCTGGGGTCAATGCCTTGCCTATTGATCAGTATCCCCGCAGTCCCTTGCTCCAGCAGCTGCTTCATTGGCTCCTTTCAGGGCCTGCTTCAGTACATTAGAATAGAAATCCATAACCAGAGCTGTGCTCATCCAAGCAGGGGAAGAAACTAAATTAAATGGTATAAAACAATCTTGGATCAGGAGTTTGTGCCAATTCATCTTGATCTAAGATGTCACACCGGGCTCTCCGTCTGAGCACCTGGGCTAGAGGCAGCCATAGTGAAAATAGATGGAGCTGCGATCATTCATTTGTCAGCTAAGGAGCAAGGCAGCGGTTAGCAATTCCCTTCTGCAGAGGTCAGCTGACAGAACAATCAGTGCGACTGCAGAAGAGAGCTTTCCTTTGAACTATTGTTATGGAGCTCTCGTGCTGAGCCGTGGGGGAGGGGGCTGGGCTGGCTTCCTGCGTAAGGGGGGAACTATCTGGTGGGCGAATCCAGCTTGCAGTGGCACAGAGCTCTCAGTCCTCATGCCAGTTGTGCATAAACAAAGTTGGGTTTAAATGCAAGAAGGGCGATCTCCATGATCAGTTTGTTTAGAATCAGGATGCAGTGATGATTAGCGTTTCCTGCCCTTGGTACAGTTAACCGTTTACAAGTTGTTTCTCCTACTTTCATCACCATAACTGCCACAGATCAGTGCCACAGTTTGAATCTGTGACATTGTGTACTTGCTAATATGTTTTGGCCAACATTTCCTCTCGTTTAAAAACCTAGTCAATTTCTGCGAAGAGGGAGAAATATGTACTACGGCATTAGATTAGATCTTCTTTAATGTTAAGTATTTTTCAACCTTTAAACCAAATGCCTTTATATAAAATATAATTTACAAAATATGATTTATCTTGTCAGTGTAAATTACAAGATACTTTCATAACATTGGAAGAGCATTGTTATAAAGCAATCTGCATGTAATTTGAAATATACTCTATAAAAGTAGACAAATCAGAAAAATGGAGAATAGGTAAAATGTTACCAAAAGTAGAATGTTTTTAAGAAGAGTCTCTTCTTTGCGGATTCATTTTAGATTGTGTCTTTTTATGCCCTACTTAAAGACTAGTTACAGAGTTTCAGAGCTAATTAAAAAACAAAAACATGGTAAAATATATTTTGAACAAACCATAACAGCATTGATAATAGATCTTTTTGTGCTTACCGTTGGTCTAAACTTTTCTTGGACTCCAAGTAAACAGCAACTACTCTGATGTCACCCTCTTATTTTTCTAGATCATCCCTTATTTCCTTTAGTACTGACACTTCTTAGTTATTTCTTTAGAATTTAAAAAGTTAATTATATATTTTCTGTTTCATCATAAAGAAAGAGGGGGCAGCAGCATTATGGTTGGGGGACGGAGAGAAAGACCGTGTGTTACCTGGCTCCCTACCTGCTTGTTGCCGTCATCCAAGACGGGTCCAGGCTGAAGCCGCCTGGAGTCTGGCTTCCTTCAGGGTTTCCATGTCGGTGCGGGGGAACCCAGGTGGTTCAGGAGTTCCCTGCTGCCTGCCGGGAGCTGGATTGTCAGGAGGCACTGAAAAGCAGAGAAAAGACTAGAACTAGGGCAACTTACTGGTGGTGTTTTGCGTTTAGTTTATTTAAAGCCATACCTGCTTGTCTTGAAAAAAAAACTATGTTTTTGTAAGTTAATCGGGATTTTAAAATGAACTTAGAGTATGCATCTGGGCTCTTTCTGCAGGGTTTTTGTCAACTCCCCAGACTGACTATGTGTCTAGAGGCTCTGCCCTCCTCTTTTAACATGGCTTAACCAAATCAACTTGGGTCTGTCACTACCTTGCTTAAGTACCTCCGGACTGACCGCTCCACCTCTGGTATGCTTCACAAAATGCTCGGAGTAATTTTCTGAAAACCTGCATTTAATTAGATGGTTCTGTAGCTTAAAACCTATCTTTATTATCTTCCTATTGTTAATGGGACAAAAATTACAGTGGGAGTGTGACCTATACAGACTTGATGATCTGGCCTTTGCTTTCTGTTTTGTTTCACTATCACCATTCTCCTCCTGGGTCGATCAGTGCTAGCCAGCCTGCCTGTCCTTGAGCTAGCAACCAACGAGTGCTTATGCTTTAAATCCTTCTTCAACTTCTCAGCCCTGAAAGTTCTCATTAATTCTGTAATGTATACATTTCCATCTGCCAATTTAACAGCTCATAAGTTTACTGTCAGCAGGACTTTACTGTTGTCATTTCTACAACATATCTTACTGTAGGGTCATGTATCCACTAGATGTCCAGTTCTTATACGCTAGATAACTGGCATGTTAACACAAGTGCCCCTGCCACTGGTACTTGGTGTTCTCCACCTGCTCATTGGGTGAGCCTTGTGTTTTGCTTCTGCTTGCCCTTACTCTTGTTCCACATCCCAGTCCTTCACCCATTCTGCCACCGGACTCTACTGTCACACTTTCTTTATACAGAATCATTCAAATACTTCCCATTAACCAGCACTTTAAAATGCAGCTGGTCATGTAAGGCCTCTCATACCTTGTTATTTTGTTAGCTTGACTTACCTTCAGCAATTTAGAATGCCAGAGAGATCAAGCGGAAAAAAAAGCAGAAATTATTCAGAGATCCTATTGCTAATTTCTTTGTTGGCATACTGAGCCCCAAATGCTGTTTGCTGTATTAATCAGTGTAAGGAGTAAAGGATTGAAAGAAACCAGCAAAGGTGAGAAGAGCACAAAGCTGACGGCTCCAATCCAGACAGCTCCAAGAGGGCACTGTTGTAAACTCTGTGCCAGGTTTTAGGTATGATGGGTAGAACAGAAAACCAGAGAGACACTACCGGACTAAAAAAGGTTACATCTGTAGAGTAGCAGTAAAGCAGAAAAGCAGTGATACCGGATGAAACCATTAGCCACATTAGCTGTCCTGTGAGCTAAAAAAGACACAAGTTACATCATGAATAATGGCTTAAACCAAGAATTAGGCTCTGACATTTTCAGTTCCTTTGAAGTACTTTGAAAGGATCCTAGTACCTTGCTGTTCCAAATAAAACTAAGTGTGTTATTAAAGTAGTAGAGGAAAATGGATATTAAATACATGGATACTTTGAAATATTAACCCCAAAAAGCAGTTAGAAAGGTTATTTTTTTTTTTTGGTGCAAAAGATTTGAAATCCATATAGTTTTCTCATAATATATATTTTCCACTAACTTTTTGAAGATTTCTCATATGCATGTATTTCAAAATGTATTGCATCATAATAGACATTTATTTACCTGAAAGACATTGTGACAGAGAAAGGTAAGTATCTTGCACCTGCTGGTTCACTCCTAAGATGGCTGCAGCAGCTAGGGCTGGCCAGGCTGAAGTCCAGGAACCTGGAACTCTGTTTTGGTCTTCCTCATGGATGGGAGGAAGAGCCTTCATCTGCTGCCCTCAAGGTGCATTGACAGGAAGCTGGGTTAGAAATGGAGTACCCAGGAGCCCCTGGTGACAGGTTATGTACGTGCTGTACCACAGTATCTGCCCCTTACCTTGTCTTGTAATTTCATTTTTTTTAAAGATTTATTTATTTTTATTACAAAGTCAGATATACAGAGAGGTGGAGAGACAGAGAGAAAGATCTTCTGTTCAATGATTCACTCCCCAAGTGACTGCAATGGCGGGTGCTGCGCCAATCCAAAGCCAGGAGCCAGGAACCTCTTCTGGGTCTCCCATGCGGGTGCAGGGTCCCAAAGCTTTGAGCCGTCCTCGACTGCTTTCCCAGGCCACAATCAGGGAGCTGGATGGGAAGCGGAGCTGCCGGGATTAGAACCGGTGCCCATATGGGATCCCAGGGTGTTCAAGGCGAGGACTTTAGCTGTTAGGCCACGCCACCAGGCCCTGTAATTTCATTTTTATGAGCTTTTCTAAGTACCCTCATATGTGACTGGAAGTATTTACCATAATTGTGTCACCAACGCCTGGATTTTGTTTTCAACCACTTGCAAGTAGCAATTGACAAGAGGCCAATATGCAGTTGAGATGAGTTCTGCTGGGAGCACAAAGAGTTCTGCTCAAGCATGAGGGAGGAGCACAGTGGGAAGAGGGTCAGCCTGCTGGTGCAATGAAGGAAACTGGCTGAGGTTTTTAACCTTTGTGCTCCTGCACCTTGGCACTAGCACTGGGCGCGCATCCAGCTCCCTTGTTCTGTACAAGCATGGTTCCTTCTTTCAGCTCTTGGTATGTTCAAAATGGCAGTGTTCCTCACTACTGTCACTCCAAGAAGGTCACGGATTTGTCACATTGGACTATTTTGGGAATCTGTGCAGGTTAGAGAAGTCCCTGGGGAGCAGTCAGGTGTCTTTTCCAGTTAGGGCTTGCGTGTTCCTTGTCCTGATTGGTTTAGAGCTGGGCATTGATATATGTCAAGTTGGGAAATGGATGCATGTCCGGTCAGGAAGGGCTTGATTTTAGTGAGTACCGGTTTTGTGCTGTCTAAATGGAAAATAAATTTGTTCTACCTAACAACCTAGAAATAAAACAGAAGAGAGGAGGGAAAAAGGTGGAAGAAAGAATAACCAAAAAACTAAGAGTAGAGGTGAATGAAATAGAAAGCAATGAAACAGTAAGATCAAAACCTAAACGTTCTTTGAAAACACTCTGATATTGTATATGTGTGTATGTGTGCGTGTGTGTGTGGTTGTGTGTGTGTGTGTGTGAAAGAGAGAGCGAGAGCTAGAAAGAGTATATTTGTATGTATAGTGTGATTGATTTGATCGACTCACATGATCACAGAGGCTTCAAGGATCCCTGATGGCTGTCCACAGACGGGAGAGCTGCAGTAGAGACTCGGTCAAAGAAGCCAGAAGCCCCAAGATGAAAGAGACCGATGACAGTGCCCCAGGAGCCAGAGGCCTGAGAACCCCCAGGTGGCAGAGCCCTTAGCGCTTCAAATCTGCTGAGTCAGTTATAATGGAAGATGGACCCACCTCAGGAGGGATGGAGATAGAGAGGGATCGTGGAGAGAGACAGAAAACAAGAGAACAATATTTTCTATTTTCCTGTTGTATCTAGGTTTACAACAACCCATGTCAAGGGTGGGTCTTCTGCACTCAAGTGGCTGATACAAGTTCCAGTCTCTGCAGGCTGCCTTATGGATGAGGTGCTCATTCTCTGCATGTCCCTCAGCCCAGTCAAGCTGACTTCAGAAAACCATCACAGCTGTAATCCATTTTGGGCTGATTTTCAGGATGGTATAGTGATGCAAATGTTGCGTAGGAATGACTGGTTGTCCAGTACAGTACATTGAAATTACAGTTCTCTGTTGAATACGTACTGTGGAATGCTTTTCTAATTTTTGTATTGATATTTTTAAACTTGTATTCCTATATTTTGATTTTTAGGTTGCTTATCAAGTGTCCCCCAAATGAAAAAAATTTCCACATCTTACGAAGAAAGACGCAAGCAAGCCACAGCTATTGTTTTGCTGGGAGTAATAGGAGCCGAGTTTGGTGCTGAGATTGAACCCCCGAAACTGTTGGCGAGACCCCGAAGCTCTAGTCAGATTCCTGAAGGATTTGGTTTGACCAGTGGCGGATCCAACTACTCTCTGGCCAGACACACTTGTAAGTTTCTCTTTTATTACAAATGCTAATCTGTTCCTTTCAAATTCGTTAGTGAAGTCTCAGAATGTTGAATAAGCCCTGAATTTCAGCTCATCTGGGTTGCTTGAATGAAATTAGGAGTCAGTACAGTAATTTTGGCACATTGTTAAATGGTTACAATTACTTGAGGTACTTTTTTTTAGTAAAGATTTATTTATTTTTATTGCACAGAGCTGCGCCTATCTGAAGCCAGGAGCCAGGAGCTTCTTCTGGTTCTCCCATGTGGGTGCAGGATCCCAAAGCTTTGGGCTGTCCTTGACTGCTTTCCCAAGCCACAAGCAGGGAGTTGCATGGGAAGTGAGGCTGCTGGGATTAGAACCGGTGCCTAAAGGGGAACCCAGCGCATGCAAGGCAAGGGCTGGGCTCTTACACCAGGCGCTATGAATGTTTTCTTTACAAACTTACTCAATACATGCTTGTGAGTGATCGTTTCTTGATTTCTGTTTCGTTCTGAGCACCCAGAGTAGTACAACCTCCATCCTAACTCTGAAGTGGGTCCTCCTCAGCTCCCTCGCGAGCATAAAGCTACCAGGCTGAGAGAGATTCAACCTCGGTCAAGATCACACTTCCAGGCACTGGCAGGCTTTGTCACAGTCCAGTCTATTCCAAGCTCACGCTTTTGACCAGAATTTTTATAGAAATTCCGCAGATTTCCTTAATTCCACCCTCAGTTGGAAAGGACTCAATGACTCATAAGTGCTCCAACTTTCTTTTCCGTCATTTAAACTTCAAAATAAATATGACTTTTTTGAAGTGACTGAAACAGGAGGAGGTAACCTGAACTTGAAGTCAGACTTCCTGTGACCCAAAAACCCTGCCCTTCCTATTTTCCACCTAAGCCCAGCCACTTCCCCTTCTCATGCAAAAGATGGCATGCTGTTGAGTGCCATCCCTCGTCTCCTTAGTCTGCTTAGTCTGTCTTCAGTTCTTCAAGTTCCTATGTTCTGTTCATAAACCCTGCCCAACCCCTTGCCTGTGGGAAGGGCTTTTCAGTAGGTTCACCTGTCGGTGTCACTGACAGGAACCCATGACTTGAATGTACAGTTCCTTAGATTCTTGGCATTGGTATTTAAGAAATTAGTGAAACTTTAACATGAATTAGTTTGGTGGCTTCCCAATATTTTGGTTCATATGTCCTTAATAAACATCAAGAAAAGTCTAATTCTTTTCATGGCATTATGTTGACAGCCAAAGCTTATAAATTAGGTTTAAATGGTTGCTGAAAGTGTCATTTTGAGAATTTTGTAAGTATTGGCATTTTTAAAAAGTTATTGCTCTATTAAATATATTTTATAGAATAGTTAGCTATTTGATATGAATCACCATTTACTACAAAAATACCTTGAACAAACTTGACATTCAAAAAAATCAAGAATATTACATCCTGATTACTTTCTATGAAGAGACAAAATTTCTGCTCTCACCCTTTTAGGAATGAAGTTCATTTGCAAATTTATCATCAACAAAATAATTCCTTCATTGTGTATATATAATATATATCTCTTAAAACTCTATCTTTAAAACTATAGCTTAGGGCACAGAGCAGTAGCCTAGTGGCTAAAGTCCTCCCCCTGCTTGCACGGGGATTCCATATCAGAGCCGGTTCATGTCCCTGCTGCTCCACTTCCCATCCAGCTCCCTGCTTGTTGGAAAGCAGTCAATAGAGGACAGCCCAAAGCCTTGGGACCCTGCACCTGCATGGGAGACCCCGAAGAAGCTCCTGGCTCCTGGCTTTGGATCGGCTCAGCTCCAGCCGTTGCGGCCACTTGTGGAGGGAGCCAGCGGACAGAAGATCTTCCTCTCTGTCTCTCCTTCTCTCTGATATCTGCCTTTCCAATAAAAGTTTTTAAAAATTAAAAAACTATAGCATAAAAAGTCTTTTTTAAGATATCTATAGCGTAAAAAGCTTTAAAATGTTCCTATTTTGCAAGGGCTAAACCTGTTTTTGAAGATTTATTTCTACATGTTTTTTATAATTGCGCAACAGTATGTTTTTTAGCCTTTTCCTGTAAGGAAATTGAGTGTAAGTACTGTTTCCTTTGGAATTTTCTTGTAGATCAGTATGGGTTTTTCTGTCTAACTATAGGGTCGTCATTTAATGATTTGCTTATTGAGTCTACACATGCCACTGATTAGTTTGCTAGTTAGGTTGTTTTATACCAATTTACTCTGGTTATCTAGACTAGAACTGTTGTCACTTTTTCTAACTGTAATTTATATTTGCACAATATTCTAGAATTTGTGAATTTGCATCTGTATGGTGTTTTTTTAGGTCTAAGAATTTCAGTTATTTTATTTACAAAAAGGAAAGAAAGCAGAAGAAAGGATGGAATTTAAAAGCTGGGGCAGAATAGAAATAGAGATTTTTTTTTCTCTAAAGATTTAATTGGTTTTATTGGAAAGTCAGATTTTCAGGGAGAGAAAGAAAGAGACAGAGAGAAAATCTTCCGTCCGCTGGTTAACTTCCCAAGTGGTGGCATAGGGCAGAGCTGAGCTGATCCTAAGCCAGGAGCCAGAAGCTTCTTTTGGGTCTCCCACGCAGGTGTAGGGTGCCTGGGCCTCGGGGCCGTCCTTGACTGTTTCCCAAGCCACAAGCATGGGCTGAATGTGCAGTGCAGCAGGAGGGACCTGAACCAGCACCTGTTTATGATCCTGACGCATGCTTGGCGAGGATTTTAGCTATTAGGCTATCGCACTTGGCCCTTTTCTCTCATTCTTATACTTATCCTACTATGTTTAACTTACATCTCATTACTGTTTTTTCCCTCAAAGTTTATTCAGAGGTTATAGATTTGTCTACCTCTGAGATGCTTAAGGTATATTTCATCCATTATCTGTATGATTTTCTTTATTTATGTGGTGTTTAGAATGTGTTGTTAGTATTAAATATTTATTCTCTATGGGATCCTACTGAATGAGATAGTAATTATCATGCTCATTTTGAGATAAGGCAATTAAGATACAATATTTGATGAACTTTAATTGCCAATGTAGTTAGAGATGCAGATAATGAGTTCTAACCTTCCTTGGAAAGCCATTCTGTGAAAAATCCCAGTGTATTCAAATCCCAGCTGTTCACATCGATGGAAGGCAAGAACCATCCTGATGCAGAACTCCAACATTAAAATTACTTTTATAGTACATTTTGTACTTCTGTGTGTATGTGGATAAACACTTTGTAGGGCTAACCCTTTACGAATGTGATATCATATACTGAAGGCAATTAGTAATAGGTGGTCTACACTAGTAATCTAGGCCAATCTGTATTAACTAAGATTAACTAAGTCTCCCTCTCATATGAAATAAGAGGTGGGACCTAGTCTTACTGTAAAACCTTTTTTTGGTGCAATTAGTCTGCGCCTGAATAGAGGAAGCATCTTTGGGACTTCGGCTTCTGCCCCTCCTGCATCTCTGCATGTGTGGCTGGTCGCCGTCTGGCTTCATAGCATCTCGCCTCAGTACCTCCTCCTTCACTTTTATTCTGATCTACCGTGAAAGCATTACTGGCATATTGTTGGGTACAGTTTCTATTGCCGTACAGGTATTTTCATTTCTTTTGGTCTCTTCTCATTTTATAATTGAGGAATTATGCTGACTTCCCTGTAGTAAATTCCGTTTTGATCTCACGTTAGCTTGTGGACTTTCGGGCAAGGGTTGCAAGTCAGTTCCCCAGGCAGCAGACTCAGAGATTTGTGTGCAAGAGTGTTCTGAGGATCAGCAGCTTGAGAAGTGGGATGGCAGGACTGGTGAGGGCCAAGTTGAATTGTGTCTCAGTGATACGGAAGGTCTCAGCTGCTCTTGGGGACGTCTGGGACTGGCATGACCCGTCAGACTTGTCCTGAACTGAAGTTTGGGGCTCAGCCCTGGTATCTCCTGGGAAGGGACAGTAAGTGACCATAGATGAGGCAGCTTTTATCCCAGGGTACGGCCCCAGGAGGGACTCCACTGAGACTTGGTAGCAGCCCCCAAGAATGTAGGGGATTGAATACTGTATTCAAGGAGGGGACAGCCTCCAAGATTCTCCCATACTTGTTACTAACATATGCCACCTCCTCCTCCTAGCACTACCGAGATAGAGATAAGGAGAGACCCTTACTCATTTAATACCTTTATACTCCAATCCCAAACCCATATGCTATTACCCTTACCAATAGATTTTTTTAAAAAAGATTTGTTTATTAATTTGAAAGAGTTGGAGAGAGACATCTACCACTGCTGGTTCACTTCCCTGCTGGCCACATTGGCTAGAGCTGAGCTGCTTGGAAGCCTGGAGGCAGAGCTTCTTTTGGGTTTTCTGCATGAGTAGTTGAGGCTAAACACTTGGCTCGTATGCCACTGTTTTCCCAGGAATGTTAGCAGGGAAGTAGATTAGAAGTAGAGCATCAGGGACTTGAACAAACGCCCATTTGGGATGCTGGCTACCCACTACACCTCTTCACTGGCCCCACAGACAGATGTTAGGTGTGTCTATCCAACACCTAGCACAACAATTATATTAATTATAACTGATTGCTGAGCATTTACTCTTTTTTAAAGATTTATTTATGTGCAAGAGCTACACAGATAAAGGGAGAAATAGAGGGAGGTGTTCCCTATTCTTCCATCGCTAGTGGTGGCTTTACTGCCTTTGCCATAGTTCTGACCCTGAGTGTTTACCCTTTACCAGGCCTTTTGCTCTGAGCCTTGCAGGTACTATCTTATATAATCTTCTAATCATATCATTTCAGTTAGTCAGATGAGGGAACTAAAGCTTACCCAGTGCTATCAAACATACTTGCTAAAGATTTATGAAATTGTATTATAACTCTTCGTTTAAGCTGACAATACATTGTGGGCATATGTTGAATATAAATATGTCTTAAGATCATACTGCTAAAAAGTAGCAAGCATGGGCTTCAACACCACGTCCCTCCCTCCAGAGCCCATTTCTCACAGTTTGTTAACTTGTGTTGCAAGCAAGTGAAACTCGGAAATTCTGCTGCCCAAGAAAGGGTGGGCACTCAGCAGATCCCAGAGCACCTGTAAGCAGGACCACCAACTGAGTCTTTCTTTTGTGGCCCTGCTAATGCAGTGGGAAAATAAATGTTTAGAAAGCCCACATCTCTATGTGGGGCAAACAGCTGTCACTGATGGCATGAAATGCTTAGATCACAGAATATGAATTTTTCTCCACAGTGGGTCTTTAGAAATAACGTGATTCTAGAATTCTCCGGCTGCCCAAGGAACGTGGTCTCACTGATAATGTGTGGGAAATGCTGCATTTCGGTGCACTTGTGTTTTTGTTTGAGGGAAGGATCCACAGATTTCACTAAGTTCTCCAACGAAAGCATTAACATAAAAATGAAGAACTGTTGCAAGTTTTTTGGTATAAAAGCTTATTTCCTATTATGATTTTTAAAGCAGTGTGGAGTTAAATTGTTATTGATTAGTTCAGCTACATTGTCACCAAATGTAAATGGCAACTGGATGCTGTCTGAAGAATATTTTATTTCTAAGAAGCTGTTTTTGTTTTTCATATTCTTCTGGTGCTGTGTTTGGTTTATTTTGTTGTAGTCTAGTTTGTGAAAATGAGCCCCCCTGAACACATCTTGTGCTTATTAATCATGCATATTTTATATTTATTTTCTTATGAATTTATTTTCTAAATTTTATTTAGAAATTTTAATTATGAGAAAGTCTAGATCCCGTATATTTTATCAAATTGCAGTTAATAAAACTAATGGCTGTTATAACTTAGGGGGAAAGTAACAGTAGTGACAGGAAAGCCCTGCTGCCCTTTGCAGAGATAAGCAAAAAAATGTAAGATATTTTCACCCTTCACCAATAGTCAGATTGTATTGAGATCTGGAGCTGGGGCCAGATAGCTTTTTTCCCCTTCTTCTTCTCAAAGAATTATTAATTTTTATTGTAAAGACATACTTAACGGAGAGAAAGATCTTCCTTCCACGGTTCGCTTTCCAAATGGCTGCACTGGCCAGAGCTAAAGCCAGGAGCCTAGAGCCTCTTCCGGGTCTCCCAGGTTGGAACAGGTCCCAAGGGCATGGGCCATCCTTCCCTGCTTTCCTAGGCCATAAGCAGGGAGCTGGATCGGAAGTGGAGCGGCAGGGACACAAACTGGCAGGCCTATGGGATGTCAGCCCTGGCAGCTTGAGAATCAGCCCACTGAGCCACTGTGCTAGCCCCGCATCACTTTTGCTGCCTCTTCTTGTGGGTACTGCCTATAAAAGGTTTTTTTTAAAAAAGCTGTTTCTACGTCACTTATTCTCCACACATCTTCAGCTTCATGAACATGCATTATCTTGAATTGTCCTATGGGCTATCTGGTCTCCATTTCTGCCTATTTTTGCAAATAAAGTTTTATTGGAACACAGCCATGCTAACATGATTGCAAATTGTCAGTGGCTGTTTCACACTGACGGAAAGAGTTAGTTGCTTAAAAAAGCCAAAAATATTTACTGTCTGAGTTTTTACAGAAAGAACTACCACCCCCTACTGTGTATCATTGACATTTTTGTTAGTTGTCCTTTCTTGCTGTTTCAATTGTAGAAGGACTTTTAAGTGGCTTTGATGAAAATATTTTAGTATCTAAAGATATTAGCTTTGGTAGTTTTGAAAACCATATCCTTCTATGAATCTGAGTGCTACAAAGGCTTAATTTTTCGGTCTAAAATCTGACATACTGGCATAAGACCCTCTTGGCCACCTTCTGGTATATGGACTGTCCACTTATTTTGAGTTTTAGTTTAATTTCCAGTTTCTTTGGTTCTCTGTCACTCTAAGCTGCACAAGTAGCAGATTTAATGACAGCCTTCAGCCCTGTTAATGCCAGTGACAGTTTTTTAACCACACAGAACATTCCTGTTTCCGTCACTTTTTGAAAAAGGACGCAAATCTGGTCATTTTATCTGAGAGGCAAAGAGAGAGTCAGGGACGAAGAGCTCTCATGCCACTATCAACTGCCCACAGTGACTGGAACCATGGAGAAGAAACTCAATCCAGTTAGGTGGCAGGACCTCAATTACCTAAGCCATCGTTGGTGCCACCAAAGGTATGCATTAGCAGGAAGCTGGAGGCAGGAAACCGGAGGCAGGAAGCCGGAGGCAGGAAGCTGGAGGTGCATGTGGAAGCCAGGCCCTGCGAAACGGCATGGGAACCCCAGGGCAAATACCGTCCTGTGTTTCTGATTTTTAAATAACCTTGACGGGAAGCTTTCTAACAGCTCCACAGAACAATTCCTTCACATTTGTAGGTGCTATAGGATCTCTGTTATTAACATATTTCAGTTATTTGAAGTCCCAACAACTTCTTATTAGGAAGGGGTTGGAACATTGGAGAATAACTAGTGTGACCCCTTCAAGAGCTGCAGAAATGCTGATGGTTCTCTTAGAAAGCGTTTTAGTAAGAAATAAACAGAAGCACTTTGTGAACTTGTTGGTAGATTCCCTGCCATGTCCCTAGAAAACTCAATTTCTAGGACTCAGGTGAGTGACAGGTGGGGGCCCAAGTCTATTTCATTTCTCAACACTTTGGCTTGCATCAAGAAAGTGAGTGCTGGTGGACTTCTTGGTTCTCCCCGGTTTGAGTGGACACTGCTGGGACCCAAGTCTACCCGGAGAGTGGAATTCTAAATGAAATCAATGAAAGTGGAGTTCTTTGCTTATCCCTTTGGTTTAAAAATTGTATTTGACAGAGCCCTGTGGTTCGTGGAGATGACTTGGTGCCTACCTGGGCCTTTGTCAGTGTGTTAAGCATGGCAGAAGTGATTGTGTGTGTGTGTTGAAGTTGGAATTGGACATCATATTGTATCTTCAAACAGAAAATACCAAAGGACAGCAAGATTCTTAAGAATTAGGAAAATTCAAAATTATGCATACTTCCAAAATTCAGCAAAAATGAAATTCTTGATTGTCCCATCAAAACTTACTTTCTACTTGTGAAGGACAGCCATTGGGATCACGCATTCTTTCCAATTCCTTAGCTTTGTTTCTAATTTCTGTCTTTGACTTTTCACTTTGAGCCCATTAGGAATCTTCCTGAATTTACCTTGAAAATATATCCAAAATCCAGCTATTCCTTAACCACTTTCACTGTTGTAACTGCCCGATTCCTTTCTCATCAGTTACCACCAAGCCTTCTTGCTGAACGCTTAATCCCCTTGGAGTGTTTCTAACAATCGAGCTGTGGCCGGTCTTAGCGCTCCTTGGCTCCTTGCCATGCTGTGCCAGGCTTGTGGTGAGCCGGCTCCTCCAGCTTTCCACCTCGTGACTCATCTATGTTGGCTGTTTGTCACAGAGACCCAGCAGGCGGTGCTGAGAAGCCTCCCCGCCTAGGTACTCCCTGGTCTGTCTTCTTCACTTCTCTCAACACTTTGCTCAAATGATCAGCTTCTCCATGAGACCTGTCCAGCCCACTTTTTATAATCCTGCCCCCCTGTTCCCTTCCTCTCCAACACCCAATTCCTTTGATCTTGTTCTCCAGAACTGTTCCCTCCCAGTATTCTGAACAATTTATTTTTAAAACTTACACTCTACCCACTTAGAAGTTTATGTCATTGACTGAAGTAATGAGTAATGACTGAGGAATAATTGCAATAATGAACAAATATTAGCCATGCTGATATTTTATATCTGAATAGATGTTTTTCTTTTTTGTCTAGCTTTTGAAATAACTCCGCTAATCTTTGTGAAGGTGCAGTGTCTGTTGGCCCGATGTTTATGCTATGATACACTATCCAATATGAAGAGTATAAAAGTGGTCAAAGAAAAAGATTATGGTTATTTCAACATAAATTCAGAATGATATTTGTAAAATTCAGAATATTTTCCTGATAAAGGCTTAATAAACAGTGAGTAGAAAAAAACTTCCGTAGCATAATATAGCATATTACGTCCAAAACTAAAAGCCATATCATCGTTCATCATGCCCCATTAAACACTTTGATATAGAAATTCTTACTACTAATATTGAGCATAAAATTTTTAGCAACTGTGGCAAAATGAGAGACTTATAAATCTATTTGAAAGTCAAAATTACAGAGACAAAGAGATCTTTCTGTTGCTTCAACACCCCAAATGGTGGAAACACCTGGAGCTGAGCCCGTCTGAAGCTAAGAGCAAGGAACAACTTCTGAGTTTCCACATGAGTGCAAGGGCACAGGTACTTGGATCACCTTTTCACTGGTTTCGCACATGCATTAGCAGAGAGTTGGGGCAGAAGTGGAGTTACTGGGACTCAAACCAGCACCTGTATGGGATGCTGGTGCCTTAGCGAATGCACACATAGATTTCTATTTCATATAAAACACGAAGATGGGGCCCGGCGGCGTGGCCTAGCGGCTAAAGTCCTCGCCTTGGGCGCCCTGGGATCCCATATGGGTGCCGGTTCTAATCCCGGCAGCTCCACTTCCCATCCAGCTCCCTGCTTGTGGCCTGGGAAGGTGGTCGAGGACGGCCCAAAGCTTTGGGACCCTGCACCCGCGTGGGAGACCTGGAGGAGGTTCCTGGTTCCCGGCTTCGGATTGGCGCAGCACCAGCCGTTGTGGCTCACTTGGGGGGTGGATCGTCGGATGGAGGATCTTCCTCTCTGTCTCTCCTCCTCTCTGTATATCTGACTGTAATAAAATAAATAAATCTTTAAAAATAAATAAATAAATAAATAAATAAATAAATAAATAAAACAAACCCGAAGATGTATGGTACCCAGTCAGTAAGAGACATGTTTGAAAAATAGTTGCTTTTCTCTCTTTTAATTAACAAAATTAAAATGTAGAAAAAGTGATGCTTTTAGAAACACCTTTCGATTTTTAAAACATTTTATTTTGTTTTATGATATAGTTTCATAAGCTCTGGGGTTGCCTGTGCCCTTCCCCAAGGTCCCTTCCCTCCCCCATTGATGTCCCCTTTAGTTTTACAATGGATGTCCTTCATGAACAGTCACAAGTCCATCATGCTTTTATTGAGATGTTTCCTGACAACGTGGGCATGGACATTGTCAGTGAGTCCATTGTTTTACTGTTAGGATGTATTCAATTCTTTCACTGGAAGTCCATCTTTGGTCTGTATGCATAGAGAGACATAGAGCGCTTTGTCTCCATATCTGAACATATCAGTCCTTGCTACACTTCCATTACGTGTCTCCTAAAATACAGAACCAGTGAGCACAGTCCCCAACAGGGTGAAAATAATTTTTCATCAACATGAAGTTACCAAACATGCTGCAAAAATAAAAGTGCATCACGAGAGTGATGAAAACAGGAATCAAAAGCATTCTTGTAGGAATCGACACTAGTGCGTGACTCTTGTGGCGTTGGAGGAATTAGAATTAAAAACTAGAACTTCATTATTCATGATATGTAGCAAAACAATGTTGAAATGGACATTTACAATCTCAAGTGTTTATAAGCAATCCATTTCTTTTTTATAAGATGTATTTATTTTTATTGCAAAGTCAGATATAAAGAGAGAAAGAGAGACAGAGAGGAAGATCTTCTTATCTGATGATTCACTCCCCAAGTGAGCGCAACAGCCGGTGCTGTGCCAATCTGAAGCCAGGAGCCAGGAGTTTCTTCCAGGTTTCCCATGTGGGTGCAGGGTCCCAAGGCTTTGGGCTGTCCCCGACTGCTTTCCCAGGCCACAAGCAGGGAGCTGGATGGGAAGTGGAGCTACCTCTCAATTTAATTAAATATTCTAAAAACCAAGATGAAAAATACAGGCAATGTGACAAAACATTTTCAGCTTACCCAGTAAGCGAAAGAATTAGGAAGTAAGAAATATTTACTAGCTACACTTGTATATTGTCTAAGAAAATTTTATTATTCTATGTATTATAATATGTAATATACAAATATTATGTAAATATTGTTATTTATATTATTAGGTATTAAATGTACACTTTGTGTAATTGAAATATTGCAAAATGATAGATGCTTAAATTTTTTTTTTGAGTTTTTTTTTTTTAATTATTTATTATTTAACTTCAGTAATTACATTGTATTATGTGACACAGTTACATAGATACTTGGGTTCTCCCCACCCCTCCCCAAACCCTCCCACCATGGTGGATTCCTCCACCTTATTGCATAACCACAGCTCAAGTTCAGTTGTAGATGCTTAAATTTAAAAATAATTAAAAAGATCTCAGTAATTATAGTTACCAAATAAAATCCCATAATTAGGAATACAGGAGCGGAGAATCAAGATATCGGAATAGGGTAAGGACACGTTTATACAGATGGAAAAACATTTAACCAGGATGAAGCAGAGAGGACATATTTCAGGAAATAGGAAAGGACAGAACAACAGCAGAGGGGTACCTGGAGACTGACAGACACAGGAAAGCAGCAGACACAACGGTGTGGTATTGCAGAGATTGATATTCCAGCACGGCGATCTGAACTCCACCAGCAGCCGGAACTCCACCAGCAACCAGATGGGAAGGGACTTTCACTGGGAGCTCAGGTGGTGAACCCAGACAAAGAACTGTCCGTTCTGCTGGTCCGTTTGATTAGACCAGGAGCAGAGACAGAGCTTCAAATCTCAGACGGGTAGTGCAAGAACAGAGTGGATTTCACAGTCCAGTCAGCCCTCTAGAGCTGAATTGGGCGCCATTTTGTGTAAGGAGGAAAGGGCGAGGGAGAAGGACTGAGCATGTGCTGAGCTGGGAGTGAGCTCATTTCTGTCTGGGTGAACTGCAACGACATAGCATTCTACGGGTTCCACTCAGGGCAGGTCTGGGATAGCCCTCGGATCTGACCGCCAGCAAATCAAGAACCTTAGTGGTTGTATGGCAGGCACCATTTTGGGCACTGTGGCAATAGCTTTGGGACTGCAGGGGACAACAGTGAACTGCACATGTGCTGAGCTCGCGAGAACTTGCTGAGGTCCGAGATTGCACTGGTCCCGCAGGAAAATAATACTGACTGTGTCATCGTACGGGTCAAAATAGGTCCGTGTGGCACCCAGACCTAATGTCCAACAGGTTCCGACAACATCAGTGCCACCAACAACCTAATTATATAGGACACCTGGTGTCTCTCTAATCCTGGGACCTGCTCCAACCGGCAGTGGGAGAAAGGTTGCAGAGACAACGGTGCAGCCTCACCACGGTATCACAGGAGGTGGTGAGTGGTGAGCCAAGAGCTGGGGCTGTAGAGACCACAGTGGAAATCTGACATAAGAACCCAGACCTGGAACTTGCTGGAGGTTGTGGCACAAGTGGCTGCAAGAAAAGTTGTGTACCAACCACAATAAGTAAAATCGCATTGTAGCCCTGTGGGTGACACAGCTTAGAAACCTACCCCAACGAGAAGACTCTGCTAACCAGAAGTACAATGATCAAGAGCAAAAGAAGAGACAAAGGCACAATGAATATTGCCGAAAACTCTCCTGCAAGAGCAAAACCCTATGCCAATCTCAGAGTTAACTGAGGAAGACATCGAGAAAATGGGGCACACAGAATCCATAAGACTCATTTTAAAGATTCTGATCAACAATGAGAAGCTTATGCAAGAGTTCAAAGAATTTAAGGAAGCAATAAAGCAAATCAAGGCTGGTATATCATAAATTGAGAACACAGTAGAGCAAATTAAGGGTACAGTGGGGAGTCTCCAAAATAGAATGAAGCAAGCAGAAGAAAGAATCTCAGAATTGGAAGGTATTTCCTGTCACCAGGGGGAAGCAAACAAAAAGCTGGAAGCAGAGCTGGATCAGGCCAAAAAAGTATTCAAGAATTGAAAGACACTATTAAGAGGCCAAATCTAAGAGTTATGGGAGTTCCAGAAGGTGCAGAAAGAGAAGCTGAGTTTGCAAACGTATTTAATGAAATAATAAAGGAAAATTTCCCTAATCTAGAGAAAGAATTGGGAAACAATATCCAGGAGGGGCACAGAACTCCCAACAGGCTTGACCAAAAGCGATCTTCACCACGACATATAATCTTCAAGCTCTCTTCAATCAAACATAAGGAAAAAATCCTTAAATGTGCACGTGAAAAAAATCAGTTGACATATAAAGGAAAGCCAATTAAGCTTACAGGAGATCTCTCACAGGAAACTCTACAGGCAAGAAGAGAATGGAGTGACATATTCCAGATTCTAAAAGAAAAAAATTTTTGGCCCAGGATAACACATCCAGCAAAGCTTTCTTTTGTCTTTGAAAATGAAATAAAATTCTTCCACAGTAAAGAAAAGCTAAAAGAATTTGCCTCTTCCAAACCTGCCCTACAAATGATACTTCAAGATGTTCCCTTGGCAGAGAAGAGGAATAGCACCTACCAAAACCAAAGGCAAATGGGAAGAACATCCCAGTAAAATGACAACAGAAAACTAAACCAATGAACAAGCCATTGCTAAAATGACAGGACCAATGTAACACCCACGTGTATTTAACTCTGAATGTAAATGGCTTAAGCTTAATCAAACATCATAGAGTAGTACATTGATTAAAAAACAAAACCCATCTGCTTATTGTCTGGAGGAGACACACTTCAACAAAGATTAGCGGAAACTATATCACATGGGTTTTGTTATTCTCTGTTAGTTTCATCTCTTCAAAACACTTCCTTCTGATTAAATCATTCAGTGACTCCTAGATCATGCAGTGGCATCATTTTCTTCAAGAAGGTTCTTGACTTTCATTTCTTCAGCTACACATTAGTCATTTAATGGCATGTTATTTAACTTCTTGGTGTTGTTAATTTCTTTTTTCTCCCAGATGTTGATTTTGTTTTGTGGCTCTTCATTTAAGGGAATGTATAGTAGCTGTGTAATGGAGACTGTCATATCTAGTAACATGTCATTTAACTTCAGGCATTGTAAATTTCTATTTGTTGATTTTGTATCATGACTTTTCATTTAAGGGGATGTACAGTAGTTGTGTAATGGAGACTGTCATATCTAGTAACATGTCATTTAACTTCATGGCATTGTAAATTTTCTCTTTTCTTTCTATTGTTGATTTTGAAACATGACTTTTCATTTAAGGGGATGTACAGTAGCTGTGAAAAGGAGACTAACATTCAGATGTGAGGATGTAGTGTGGTATGCATTTCTACTTCCAGACAAAGATGGACTTACAGTGAAACTGTTTACTATATCTTGACAATAGGATTCTGGACTCTCTGCCATTGTCCAGGCCCACAATGATGGACATATGACTGAGTATGAAGAACTATACGTTAGTAATGATATAGAGGAACTGGGGGGGGAGGGAACTGGGGAGGGGATAAGGGAATATGAAACTGTACTATAAAATAATAATAGTACTAAAATGTATAAAAATTAAAAAAAGGAATAGAAATGCAGGGACTGGCATTGTCCGCAGTGGGGTTAAACCACTGCATGCAGGGCTGGCATCCCATATTGGAGCTCTGGTTCAAATCCTCTTTGCTGTGTTTACTTCCCATTTCCCTGCTAACGTGCCTAGGAAGCAGCACATGATGGCTCAAGGGCTCGTCACTCGTGTGGGAGACCCAGCTGGAGTCCCAGGCTCCTGGCTTCCACAGGATTCGCCTTTGTGGTTGTGGCCAGTGAAGAGTAAACTATGATAGAAGATCTTTCCCTCTCTCAGTCTGTGTCTAAAAAGTGCTTGGATAATGAGGTGATTTCAGTTCTCAATTCATAGGTAAATCGGACACAAGCATAATCAAAATCTCAGCAGCCTTCTTTTAATAACTAGGCAGAAATTATTCTAAAATTAGATTATCACAGATAAATACAATATATGATAAGTTTTGTTCAATGGAATATGTAGCTACAACAGTGTACCATTCATAGACTTTAGACACTTCACAATAGTAGCTAATTTAATTCTCATTATAATCCGTAGATGTAAATAATAATAAGAAAGTCAACCTATGTGCTAGTATCAGTACATAAAATATCAAGACATAAATCTAACAAAATGTCTATAAAACTTACACAAAAATGTGACGAGTTTAGGAGACCTAGAGACATGCACAAACGTATGGATAGGACTACTCAATCAGTATCAGAAAAATGTCATTTGTCTTAAATTTACTTAGAGATTCGACACCATTCCATTCGAAATACAACATCAATAGAATCTTTCTCTTTGTTTCTGCTCTTGCATTAGACATGCTGAATCTGAAGTGATGTAAGGAACTAAAAGAACCCACCACACTGTTATGGTGAATGAACAAGGTGGGGAGGTTTCCTTTACCTTGTATCAAAAGCTGTTGGACATTGTAGTAATTAATGTAGTGCTAGTGTTTGTGTAGGAGAGACCTGTAGCAGCCCCAGTGGACAGAGAGTAGAAACGGTTCCAGACTAAAGCCTAAAGTCCAGCTTTCTGGACTTTAGTGAAACTTCTATGAAAGTGTCCAACCTTCTGTGAGAGTGTCGAATAATCAGAACTCTCACACTTATTGTATAATCAAGTAAGGTGGTTTGCTCATTTTGGGAAACACTTTGAGTGTACTCTCTTGCGGGTCTACACTTTCTATTCTTTACCACATGAGCCCCAGGAAATAAAAATAAGCGTGAACATAGCAAACAGTTTGAAATGGAGTTGGAAACATGCCAGTGGAGATTGACTATTGAATAAATATAATACTGAGCCAAAAAAGAGAAAATGGAAAAAGTAAATCAAACTTAAGATGTATATATTTTGTAATAAATTATATATAGTCAATGTGTAAAATAAGTGACCAAGGTAGTAAAAACAATTGTTTCAGTTACAAATAGGGGAAAGAGTGGAATGAACCATGAGTTATCAGTGTAAACTCAAGGTATTTAGTATGTATTCTGATAGTTATAATGGGTGAGAGTGTAGTGGGTATGCTTTAGTGGATGAAGCTACTACCTGTGATGCCAGCATCCCATGAGTGTTGGTTCAAGTTCTGGCTACTTCACTTCTTTTTTTTTTTTTTTAAGAATTTATTATTATTGGAAAGCCGGATATACAGAGAGGAGGAGAGACAGAGAGGAAGATCTTCCATCCGGTGATTCACTCCCCAAGTGAGCCACAACAGCCAGTGCTGTGCCGATTCGAAGCTGGGAACCAGGAACCTCTTCCAGGTCTCCCATGCGGGTGCAGGGTCCCAAAGCTTTGGGCCGTCTTCCACTGCTTTCGCAGGCCACAAGCAGGGAGCTGGATGGGAAGTGGAGCTGCCGGGATTAGAACCGGCGCCCATATGGGATCCCGGGGCTTTCAAGGCAAGGGCTTTAGCCGCTAGGCCACACCGCCGGGCCCTGGCTACTTCACTTCTGATTCAGCTCCCTGGCACCTGACTGGAAAAGCAATGGAAGGGAACCCAAGTGCTCAGGCCTTTGCCACCCACGTGGAAGAGCTGGAAGAAGGTTCCACCTGGCCAGTCCCGGCCATTGTGGCCATCTGAGGAGTGAGTCAGCAGATGGACTATCTCTATCTCCTTCTCGCTCCCTCCCACTTTCCCTTTCCCTGTCTCTGTAACTCTGACTTTCAAAATAAATTTTTAAAATGTTAAAAAGAATACATATAGATAGATAGATGTGTATTGGTTAATATGCATCCATATAAATCCTGGCTTAGTGACAAAATCCATAGTTAGAGCTCACGTCTTACTTTCTCAATAATATTTTCTAACAAAGAAACCAAAATTGCTTGAAGAAGTGATTTATTCTAGGCCTGGGATAGGAAAGGTACAAGATGAGCCTGGAACATCTGTCATGTCAAAAAATAAGGAAATACGGGCCCGGCGGCGTGGCCTAGCGGCTAAAGTCCTCACCCTGAACGCACCAGGATCCCATATGGGCGCCGGTTCTAATCCCGGCAGCTCCACTTCCCATCCAGCTCCCTGCTTGTGGCCTGGGAAAGCAGTGGAGGACGGCCCAAAGCCTTGGATTCCTGCACCCGTGTGGGAGACCTGGAGGAGGTTCCAGGTTCCTGGCTTCGGATCGGCACAGCACCGGCCGTTGCGCTCGCTTGGGGAGTGAATCATCGGATGGAAGATCTTCCTCTCTGTCTCTCCTCCTCTGTGTGTATCCGCCTTTCCAATAAAAATAAATCTTTAAAAAAAAAATAAGGAAATTTGAGAGGTTGGGAACATGTCAAGAACAGGACAAATTGACAGTTCTTCTAATGGCCAAGCTGGAACAGTGTGAGCAACAAAACACGTGTTTCATAAAAATGTAGTGCGTAGAATAAAATACCCAGAAGTCCATAATAATGTAATGCAATAACTAACTGAAGGAAAAGGGCCGCTTTTACAAAAGAATTGTAGCGAATAAATATAGAAGGAATGAAGAAACCATAAAATTTACATCAGGTGAAGATAATAGAAATAATTGTTGCAGACAAGATTTTCTGCTGGGTGCTAAAATTAGTATATTAACGGAATCTTAAAGATCGCCTCACTGTAATTTGTGTTCTGAGTGAGCAAGGTTAATGTTATCAGTAATAAGACATATGGACGTCCTTCTCCCCCAGAAATGATACATTGAGGAACCATATTACTTCTATGGTATTGTAACTGAAATACATACCCTTAACCTTAGCAGAGAAGACATCAGCCAAAGGCCAAATCTAAGACATGCTATAGAATGACTGAGCAGTATTCAAAAGCATCAAAGTCATGGAAGTCAAGATAAGTGTGAGGGACTGTCACAGACAGAGAAACTAAACACAGTGTGATATCCTCAAGTGGATAAGAAATAAAAAGGGACACTGCTGAAGCTCAGTAAGGTCTTTAGTTTAGGGAGTAGTGCCTTCCAGGACTGATTTCCCACGTCTGATGACTATTCTATATATACTATATGTACACACTATCTATACAAACTGTATCTGTAGGTTGATGTTAGACGAATCTGAGTGAAGGAAATATGTGAACCCTGTGAAGATTTTTTCTAAGTCTAAAATTTTTTCTAAAAAAATTAAAGCATTCTTGTTAGAGATAAAGACGGATTAATGTTTTATTATAATACATTTTTAAGTAACAGGAGGTGTTCAGAATGGAAATAACAATTTGATTTTTCTCTGCTTTTCTTCCCCACTGGCTCTCTCAGTATCCAAGTGTGATATATAACCTATGGGTAGAAAATGTAATAGTCCTACTTACATATTTTAAAATAGATGCATAACTATTAGCATATATCATTGAATTGTTGAGTACCTTTTCAAATAGAAAGTAGTTTGTCAGCTTTATTGTATGTCCATTAAGCCACAGTGCTTCTTACCTGCAATACAAATTTTTAAATAGGTTTGTTTTTCCCTGGGGTAATTTCATGAAATAGATTGAAACAAAATGAAAGAATAAATATTTCCATACACAGATTTTTTTGCTAATTATAGGGGGGAAAATAAGCTTTCATTTCATCTTTAGCAAAGTTTTAAAAACTCTTATTTCAAGGGGCCCGGCGGCGTGGTCTAGCGGCTTAAGTCCTCGCCTTGAAAGCCCCGGGATCCCATATGGGCGCCGGTTCTAATCCCGGCAGCTCCACTTCCCATCCAGCTCCCTGCTTGTGGCCTGGGAAAAAGCAGTTGAGGACGGCCCAATGCATTGGGACCCTGCACCCGCGTGGGAGACCCGGAAGAGGTTCCAGGTTCCCGGCTTCGGATCGGCGCGCACCGGCCCGTTGCGGCTCACTTGGGGAGTGAATCATCGGACGGAAGATCTTCCTCTCTGTCTCTCCTCCTCTCTGTATATCTGGCTGTAATAAAAATGAATAAAATCTTTAAAAAAAATAAAAAATAAAAAATAAAAACTCTTATTTCAAGTATAATACTGTGCTTCTAAGAAACTGCTGTACATTTTTGAAAATTTTTTTTTTATTATTCATTTTATTACAGCCAGATATACACAGAGGAGGAGAGTCAGAGAGGAAGATCTTCCATCCGATGATTCACTCCCCAAGTGAGCCACAACGGGCCGGTACGCGCCAATCCGATGCCAGGAACCTGGAACCTCTTCCAGGTCTCCCACGTGGGTGCAGTGTCCCAATGCATTGGGCCATCCTCAGCTGCTTTCCCGGGCCACAAGCAGGGAGCTGGATGGGAAGTGGAGCTGCCGGGATTAGAACCGGCGCCCATATGGGATCCCGGGGCTTTCAAGGCGAGGGCTTTAGCCACTAGGCCACGCCGCCAGGCCCCATTTTTGAAAATTTTAAGGCATTTTTGTGCTACTTCTGCATCTGCTTGTTGCTGCTGCTGTTATATTCCTTAAACTAAGGGGACCCACCCATGGAAATTAGTTTCCAATACAACATGCTTTTCATTTGTTAGCTTTCCTTTCATATGTTACTGGTAAAATCACTTGAGAATTTTACAAGCCTGAAACCAACCTTGACCATCTCTAATGGTCTAAGAAATAGATGCTTTTGCTATTAGCAATTTCATGTAAATCTCAAGAATAAGCAAGTTTTTTCATTTCTTTTTTTAAAGTGTTGACATACTGTTAAACATATAATTTTAGAAAACTCTGGGAGCTTACCGTGTGCTTCAAAATGTTATTTGCATGAGTGTTTAATTGAACTAGGCATTTTGATCTCTCACAGGGCTTGAAATGAATCTTTTCATGATTTAATTTAAAAAGGAAGTACAATCTTGTAGAACACTGTAAAGCCATGCATTAAAAACAGTTACTTTATGATAATGTATCATTGGTGCTGAACAATTCTTGAGGGGAAATTTGGAGGAAGGAAAGGGTACCAAGTCAGGAGACAGAAAACACCTCAGCTACCTAAGTAGAGACATTTTAAGGTAAAGATTTTTATCCTGGTAGAAAGTTGCTAACTACTAAAAGAAGTAAGAAACTCCTACTTGTGTAGAAATAGATGCAAAATAACGGCTTCTGCCTAGTCCAAGGTGGGGAGGAGGAGTAGAGAGGCTCTGCTCCGAGGCTGTGACTACATCTTCAGAAGTGGGGCCTGGCAGAGAGGTACTCGGCCTGCGTTTGAAGAAGGAACTTGCCAGAGGATGGGGGTGGGCGTAACTCACTGTTTCTAAGGAAGGCCACTTGGCTGGTCCAGAAGTTCCTAGCCGGGTGGCAGTCAGAGTTGCTCACGACAGCCAGTCTACTTGTGTTAGAAGGAGTGGGCTGGTCCCAACTCCTGCATAGAAGCAGTCTTCCATGTTCCAGGGCGTGTGGCAGCCAGAGCTGCCTGGGAGAGAAGCATCTTTGTCCTTGCAAGATCTCTGCATTGACCTCTATTGACAAAGTAGAGTCTTCTGCCAGCTGGCAGGAGCTGCAGAGTCCAGTCCAGTGTTATAACAGGGGAACAGAGAGCCAGAGAGTGGATTTGGAGCTGGCACATGGCAAATTGATAAAAGGCCTGAAGCAGTAATTTATCATGATAATTCTCAAATACAGTGTCATGAGCCAAAACTTTTAGAAGACTCAAATTTGATTTTCCGTTTGGTTCTTTAGAATGCTAATAATTTCTTCATAAATAGTTTTTTTAGTTGAGTTATTATAATGTTGTTATGTTTTGAGATGTCAACCAAGAAATTGTTCTCTATTTTCTTTCTGGGAAGTACCCTTTTGTTAGCTGTGCAGGTTTCTAGATAATATAGACCTGTAACTACTAGAAAGGGTAGGTTTGAAAAAGAGGACTGGGCTTCAAAAATATGTTTTGCCTGTCCTTTGTGTAGTAAGTGCAGCTAATTCCATTTTGCGTTTTCAGATAAATATGCGGTTTTTGGAACTGTTGCCCAAGAATTTGCATTCCAGCAGCCTCATAATGTCCCATCACTTACAAAGGACTTTGCAGGGATATTGCTGATTAAGAATAATTAATGGTTTGTTAATAAGATCAGATCCTTGATTATAATGTACAATAGATATGCAAATTCTATATTTAACTTTGTCTTTTAATTGCTATGGATTCCTGGCCCTGCTACTAGGTACTTTATCAGACTGAAGAAATGGTTCCTATCATCTCTTATCCTCAGTCCCAGTGGACATTACAATGTGTTTTTTCCAAAATAGAAAATGTAGTTTATTCCATTATGTGTTGTAAAATGCTGCAGTGCCATCCATTTTAGCTGTGGTTGTCAGTTTGCTGGGACAGCTTTCTGAGAGTTGA